>NC_061864.1:59868297-60205797 GCF_907164915.1 Impatiens glandulifera
TCTACTTTCTGCTTTTTTTCTCGGATTACCTTCCATATTCTCTTTGAGACCAAGTTCCCATTGTCTTCTGCATTCCATTTATGAATGTCGAGTCTGTCTCGGAGTTGTATGTTACTGATGTGATCTAGTATCCCTTGTCCTTCTAGATTTCTTCTCAAAAGAGATTCTCAGTCCCCGTCTTTTACGTCTCTGATTTTCGCCACTACGTAGTCCCTTCTGATACGTGTAATTTTGAACTCCTCTTTGTGAATGATTGGTTGGTTTTCGATCCAGAGATCGTGCCAGAATAGAGTGCATTTCCCGTTCCTTAGCCAAATGTCATAAAGGTCTGCAATATCACTTCTCAATTTAAGAATTTTCTTTAGTGACCAGTTCATACCTTCATTGATTTTACACGTCTAGATACTGGTTTCCTGCTTCATAAATCACGTGTGTACCCATTTGATCTATAATGATTCCTGGTTGCGTTCCAATGCCCACAAATTCTTGAAGGTTAAAGTCTTGTTCCACTCGACACATTTCTTCAAGCTAATATCTCCCTCCTCTTTCAGCTTACAGAGATCAGTCCATTTGATTTTCTTTCCTCTCCCTCTACTGCCCTAGATGAATTTCCTCATTAGCGTGTTTAACTCCTTCATTACCTTCTTCGAAATGACCATCTACTGCGCTCGGTATCCAATTATGCCCATGACTACGGTTTTGATAAGCTCGATGCTTCCTACATGAGGAAGTTTCTTCGCTGCCCAACCAGATATCGTGTTTTTTACCTTTTCAATTAGTGACTTATAGTGTGAGATCTCGATCTGTTTCGCAGTTAACGGAATCCCCAAGTACCTTACGGGAAAGCTGCCTTCCGTAATACCAATGATGTTGAATATGTCATACTTTTTTTCGTCCTTCACTCCTCCATAAAATGCCACACTTTTGCTTTTATTAATTGTAAGACCTGTAACCTCAGAGAAAAATGTTAGTGTAGCCCTAATAGTTTTAATGGAATCGACGTCTGCATGCGCTAGAATGAACAATTCGTCAGCAAAGCATAAATGGGTTACCTTCTCTACCTCACAGAAAATGTGAAAGATGTATAGACGATTCTTTCGGAACATCGCAAAGATGCTCTCAAAGATTTCCATGATAGTTACGAAAAGGTAAGAAGAGAGGGGGTTCATTTGCCTTACCCCGTTTTCACCCTTGAAGTAGCCTCAGTGGACTCCATTGACGCTAACAACAAAACATGATGAAGAAACGATTACATAATCCAATCAATAAAAATCATAGAAAAGAAGATACAACCAGAAAATCCCGAATGGCTTCCCATCTAACAGAGTTGAAATCTTTCATGATATCTAATTTCTAATCGTTCTGCTCTTACAATCTCACTATCAACGTCCTTAAGGGAAAACCCTAACATCTCTTCGACTTCTTGTTGGATAGTATTGAAATTGGGACTACTAGAGACAGTAGTAATAACTTGAATAGTAAATAAAGGCTTATGGAAGTCTTGTACCTTTTGGAGAGCTTGCTTAGCGAGAGTGGTCTTTCCAATCCCTCCCATTCCGCATATCCCTATTAACATTGTCTTTTCGTTCCGTAACTTCTCAATGATGTCTTCCACGATCTGACTTCGGCTGTCGAAATCACAAGCATCTCCATTGTAATCGCGCATATTTATGGGTGGCATGGTTAAGACGTGACCCGTGTGTGGCAACTCACCACCGGATTGAAGAAGCTCGATGAGAACGAGAGATAACTTCTTCCCCTTCCTGCCCAAAGAAAAGCGCAAGATTATATTAGGACACCATTTGATAGAGAAACACCCTTTCTGAACCTCGGCCTTCTCATTGAGAAGGCTCTCTGTTTCTACAACTATTCCATCTGCATTCACAATCCACAACTTGACGGATTCACCCAGGGTGTTCCGCTTCCTTATTTCTGCATCTTCCCTTGCTTGTACATCGTTTTTCATTGCTATTAGTTTTTCTAGTTGAGTTTGGAGCTCTTGAAAGTTATTGTTGAAACAGAAGAGATAGCCAAGTTCTCGTTGAATTGGCTCCATCAGCAACTCTGCAATCTTTCCTAGTACACTCAAACCAACCTCTGCCATTTGTATGCCTTGTTCTTTCGTTCCTTCTTTCTTTCTGTGTTCTTGTTTCTTAAAAAATGAATGCACATAATACCGAAGATCAAGAAATGATATACCAAGCAAGCAATATTAAAAATTATTATTAAAAACATAAAGTTATGTAACATCAACTAAAGATGAATGATTCGATTGTCATTAAAGTAATATGATTCGCTTGCTTTAGCCTTTTCTTTTCAAAATATGAAATTCTAATAATTGAATTACACTTCATTGAATTCATTCAGATCATTCTTGTCCTACCAAGCAAGCAATATTAAAAATTATTATTAAAAACATAAAGTTATGTAACATCAACTAAAGATGAATGATTCGATTGTCATTAAAGTAATATGATTCGTTTGCTTTAGCTTTTTCTTTTCAAAATATGAAATTTTAATAATTGAATTACACTTCATTGAATTTATTCAGATCATTCTTGTCCCAATTCCTAATCCCTATATTATGTAAATCAATTTTTTGCCAAGTAGAAGAAAATATGGGTATTCAATTATTCATCATAAAAGTTATCATCACCATATCTTTATACGTCGAGGCCTTGGATTTTTTATTGGCTTAAACTACTTTCTTTGTGCTTTTTTTCACTGCTCATCTCATCCAATCAAATTGACCTGTGTATAATGTATTAAAGTATGCTTTTATTATGGAAATTTCACGAAATGACTTTAAAGATTCACATATTTGTATCCGTGGTCACCGCTTAATTTTAATTGCTCTAATGACCATTTTAGTTATTTTTAACGAAAAAACCTTCATCGCGTAACGCGAAGGGCCTTCGCGTCACGCGAAGTGGAAAATATAAAAAAATCCAGAATACTCTTACTATTTAATATAACTTCGGCATTTTTTTTTTCATTTCTCTTCTTCTCCTTCTCTCTTTCCGCTATTCTCCTTCTTCTCTCTAACCTTAAACAGCGGCGACGATCTTCGACGACGGCGGCGGAGATATTCGACGACGGACACCACAATGAGCACGACGAGCACGAGCACTATGGCAACTGGTACGTTTGTTATTTATTTACACCATCATGATGCTCGACTCATTTCTATTTCTCGATGGGAGTTCCCTTTACACGAAGGACTTCCTGTTACGCAAAGGACTTCACGTTACGCGAAAGACTTCCTTTTTCACTTAAAATAGTATTATTTATTCATTCATTCATTCATGTTTTCTATTGCAGCTGAAGTATTCGTTTTCTATAATGGAGAGTGAAAATTTGTTGTTGATGGTATAATGTATTTTCATGCAACTTTAATCAAAACATTGGATTTACCCCAAAATACTACGTTTGCCGAATTAGTTGCTATCATCTATGATAGACTTAACATGCAAAAATCTACATATGATTTAGTGCTGCAAGTCAAGTATGATATTACACGTATCACAAATCCTCCCCCTATTGTTATTGATCAAGATGAGAATGTGAGCACATATTTATCACGGTTGATTTCGGGTCAAACTGTGTCACTATTGTGTGTCTCTATAGTAGAGAAGTCACCACTTACTCAAGAAAAGATACCACTACTTACATATCCAACTCAAGAAAAGTATACTACCACCATCACTTACTCAAAAAATTGTACCAAAAGTTGTACCCTCGGATGTCTTTGAAAGTCAAAATGAAGCAAGAGAAAACTCTTTGCCTCATTATGGGATACTTACTCAGGACTTGCATGCTAGTGCAATATCTACACCATCTAGTGCAAGAGAATCAATTGTTACACCATCTAATGCAAGAGCATCAATACCTACACCATCTACTGCAAGAAGAGCATCAATGGGTACACCAACTAGTGCAAGAAAAGCATCAATGGGTACACCAACTAGTGCAAGAGCATCAATAGGGACAACACCATCTAGTGCAAGAAGAGCATCAATGGGTACACCATCGACATACCTGACAGACACATCACCGACAGACCCCTCATTTGCAATAGCATTAAGTAGTGAAACCTTATTGGAAGTCGGTGCGTTGTTTGATAATAAAAAAGAACTTCAATTGAGACTATATAAATATGCAATGACTAATCATTTTGATTTCAAAGTGGAGAAGTCAAGAAAACATCTTTGGTATGTGAAATGTTTGGATGAGAAATGCAAGTGGAGATTGCATGTTGTGAAAGGTAAATTATCTGATATGTTTGAGATCCGAAAATTCGACCAACAACACTCATTCTCAGTTTTGTCAAGGGTAGAGAAAAAAAATGCAAATACCAGCATGGGTTATTGGGCAGTGCATGAAGAGTAAGTATATGAACCATCACAATAACCACTTGCCTAAGAAAATAATTGAAGACATGCAGACAACTTATGTGATATATTTGACTTATAATAAGGTTTGAAGGACAAGGGAAAGGCTTTAATGACGGTGCGAGGAACGATAGAGAACTCCTATGGAAAATTGTCATCATACTTTTACATGTTGGAGAAGAATAATCTGAGTACCATACCAGACATCCAAACAGACGAGCTCGACCCACTAGTAAAAAAAGAACTTATAGCGATTGGTAAACCAATCACTATTAACCTCCAAAACAATTGCTATAAGCCTATAGCGATTGGTCATATACCAATCTCTCTCAATCGACAAAAGTCTTCTCGTTGTTACCTTAATTGGCAACGACGATTGGTATATAATCAATCGCTATAGGTCTACAGCGATTGGTTTATTAACCAATCGCCCTTCCTTTAGCAAAAATAAAATAGCGATTGGTTTATTAACCAATCGCCACTTCCTTTAGCGAAAACAAAAAAAATTAATTAATTATTTTATTTTATAATTTTATTTCTTTAACAAGAAAGTCTTTTATACATACATTTTACCTACTACCACATACACAAACAAGAAAATCTTGGTAACTTAATCAAGTTACCATACAATTTCTGCTTCACCGTAAACATGAAAATCGCCGCCATTCTAAACCCTGGGATGCTTCTGGTCGATGTTGCTGTAAATGCGATTAGCAATTTCTTGAGCCTTCTACTTTGCGAGCTCAACGCCATCGACGATTGGGAGAACAATGTTGTAAGAAGGCTGCAGTTGGTGAGTTACAAGCATGAATAGTTTAAATGTGTGGGCTGCTAACAGAAAATGAAGCCTATGGTCATTTAACATATAGGATAGAGATGAATAACATTTTCCCGTTTTCAACTAATTTTCCTTTGATTTCAAATCCTTCTGGTTGTCGCATATAAATCTCTTCATCTAAATCACCATGAAGAAAATAAGTTTTGACATCTATTTGTTGAAGATGAAGGTCTTCTTTTACAATCAAACTCAAAATAGTTCTGATTGTCATCAATTTAACTACTAGAGAGAAGATCTCATTGTAGTCAATACATTCTTTCTGTTGAAATCCTTTCACAACCAACCTTTCCTTGTACCTCATGGTTTTATCATGTTCTTCTTTAATCGTGAAGATCCATTTGTTGTGAAGTGCTTTATTTCCCTTTGGTATCTCAGTGAGCTCCTAAGTATGATTCAACGTTAAAAAGTCCATCTCATCTTTCATCGCAGACTCCCACTTAACCGATTCATCAGATTGTATAACTTCCTTATAGCATTCAGGTTCACCTCTATCTGTCAACAAGATATAGTTCAAAGATGGAGACCACCTCTCAACTAGTTTTCGATTCCTTGACGATCTTCTCAACTGTATAACTAGTGTTTGCTGATTTACCTCTAGGGTCACATTCTCAATGATTTCATCTTCAACAACACATTGTTCTTCTTCGACAGTTGGTATATATTTAGCTGAAAATTCTCTCAAATCGACTGTATCAGTTTCTTCCAACTTGGAATCACCATGTGATGTCTTTCCAACATAATCTTTGTAGAGAACATATTCATTGAAGATAACATTTCTGCTATGAATGATCTTCCTATTTTGATTATCCCAGAAACGATAACCAAACTCGATATCATCATAACCAATGAAAAAACATTTATTAGACTTTGGATCAAACTTTCTCCTATCACATTCATTAATATGAACATATGATAAACAACCAAACACTTTCAAATAAGAAATGTTTACCTTTTTATTGCTCCAGGTTTCTTCAGGAATTCTAAATTCAAGAGGAACAGAGGGTCCCCTATTTATCAAATAGGCAACAATATTGATAGCTTCTGCCTATAAGGTTTTAGGCAACCCTACATGCAATCTCATGCTTCTAGCACGCTTGTTCAATGTTCGATTCATTCATTCAGCTACTCCATTCTCTTGAGACATTCGGGGAATAGTCTTCACCATACTGATCTCATTCACATCACAAAACTATTTGAAATCTGAATTGATATATTCACCTCCGTTGTCGGATCTCTAGTACTTAACTTTCTGATTTGTTTCATTTTCAACCAAAGCCTTCCGTTTCTTGAAAATAGAAAATATTTCAGACTTGTGCTTCATAAAATATACCCATGCCTTTCTTGTCGAATCATCTATAAACGTCACGTAGTATTGTGATCCGCCAATAGAAGAAATAGGTGCAGGTCCCCACAAATCAGTGTGTACCAACTCTACCCTTTCTTTCTTGAGCTCCTTCCCAATCTTTAAGAAACTCACCTGTTTCTGTTTTCCAAGAATACAGTTTTCACATAACTAATATTTAACAGACTTCAATTCTGAAATCTGTCCATTCTTCAAAAGAGTTTTCATCCCTTTATCGCTCATATGGCCCAACCCGCAATGCCACAACTCACTGTTTTTCGAGTCATCAACTACAACAGTAACTATTTCTCTGCAAGTTGAAGTCGTGTATTACGTTCCAATTTTGTGACCTCGAGCAACAACTATTGCTCCTTTAGTCACCTTCCATGCACCATTTCCACAACTGAAATTATGACCTTCTTCATCAAGTTGTGTAACAGAAATCAGATTGCGCATTAAACTTGGAATGTGTCTCACCTTATTAATCTTCCAAACAAAAACATTTGCCATCTTCAATTTGATGTCCCCCATGCCAACAATATCTAGTGGCTCACCATCTGCGAGTTAAACTTTCCCACAGTTTCCAGCCACATAATTCTCCATTAATTCTTTGTGGAAAGACGTTCCCGAGTCCAAAACTCATGAATCTATCGTGCTATCAACAGACATAAGTAACGCATTAGTGATAGTTTCTGTAACAACGTTGGCTGAATCATTTTTATCATCATTGTTTCTCTTCGGTGATTTGTAGTTCCTTTTTAAATGACCATATTTACCACAATTTCAACACTCAAATGTCCGCCCAAACATTGACTGACTCCTCTTGCCCCTCAACGTAGATCTTCTCTTACCTAGGTTGAAATTTCTATCATTACCTTTGCCCCTGTTTTCTACATTCAGAGCAGAACCTTTAAACGTTTCACCAGAATCAATTTTACGAACCTCTTCAGCAAGAATACGATCTCTAACTTCAACAAATTTCAGTTTAGCATTTTCAACTGAATTAATAATTGCTTCCCTCACAGGTTCCCATCTATTTGGTAGAGATGCTAACAAAATTAGGGCACTAACTTCGTCCCCAAAATCAATCTCAACATATAATAGTTGATTCAATATTGTATTGAATTCGTTTAAATGAGTAGTGACATAAGTATCATCAACCATTCTTAAGTAAAAGAGTCTTTTCATTAGATGTACTTTATTGTTAGCAGATGGTTTCTCTTATATATCAGAAAGAGCTTTCATCAGACCCATGGTGGTCTTCTCCTTTGTGATATTGTGAGCAACCGTCTTGGCTAGCGTCAATCGAAAACTCCCAAAGTCTGTCTATCAAAGAGTTTCCATTCAGCTTCATCCATCTTCTCTAGTTTCTCAATCAAAGAAACATGAAGCTTCTTTCCATAGAGATAATCTTCAATCTGCATTTTCTAGAAGACATACTCTGTCCCATCGAATCTTCCAATCCCATGTCCTATACTGTTCTCGCTTGCCATCATTTCTGATGCTCAAAATCTAGCTACTCTGATACCAGTTCTTAGGATTTGTATTTCCCAAATCCAACCTGCTTGAAACTTTCTGTAAAAACGCAAGAAAGAAGAACACAACAAGACACATATTTATAGTGGTTCACTCAAATTGAGCTACGTCCAATTCTACCGCCACCATATTTCACTATGAAGAAGTAACTCTTGGTCAGGCTAAGCCCAAAACTAAATACAAACTCAATAAACTCTAATTAACAATGTAGAGTTTATTATTAGTGTATGCTCCATAACTCAACAATCACATTTACATCATATAGAAGGTGTTGGAGGTGATGCAGGACTTGACGTCACGGTGGGGGAACTATGAATGGCATTGGCAGGTTTGGAATAATGTCGGGGGACTTACATCATAAACAAGCTTTCTCTTCAGGTTGGCTGCTTCTTTGAGAGTAACTTTAGTTTTTCTCTTCCTGGTGGCAGGTTTGGGAGTAGGTTCTTCATCTTCTTCTTCGACTTCATCTTCATCTTCGACTTCATCTTTGCATATCTTCTCATTTATAAATCCCTTAAAAAATTCATCAGCTAACTCGTCTATTTTTTCAAAGTCCACACCACTATATAACCTCTTCTCCATGGAGGACTCTTCCATCTCAATCAGATTCGTGGTCTCAAGGGAAAATTTTATCTCGTTCAAGGTGTTCTTCCTATTGGAATGATAGACTAACAACCTTGGGCGTAGAGGCTCATTAAGCTCATTCATTTTGGCGAATTTAGGGATAAAGCTTTTGATGACCTCATATGTCCACACTTGAAATGCCAATATGAACTCATAAACGTTATAAGCAAAAGGAGCATAAGGATCATTAATCGTTTTCTTCTTGTTAAAATATAAGGAACTGAGACGTTTCATGTTCTTGTTCAAACCCTTGAGGGTGGCTCTAAAGGTGACATTCCTCCATGGAAATCGGAGGAAAGTTTCCTTGTCTTCCACCATGTGGAGGATTTTTCCAAACACAACCCTCCTTGTGTCAAATGCAAATAGGTGCTGGTAAATCACGCATACCAGCCCCATCTTACATGCATCTTCCTTATCATTGCATTTCATAAAAGTAGTCTCCAACTCGTTCATTCGTACACTCGTTTTCCCTTTAAAATATTTCATTGAGAGAGGTGGACAACCTCGACATTCATCTTCATTCACCATAGGAAATCTGTCGAAGTTTAGGCTTGTCACCAAAGCATACTCCTTCATACCAAAAATAAGTTATTGCTCATTGACCATGAATGTTATCTCCTTGGAGTTTGAGCTTACCCTCCTAAGCAACATATGATGTACAATAGTTCCTAAGAACTGCAAGACTGGGACTGTGAGTAAATATCTGAATTGGGTATTATAAACCCTCTTCAAAAGAGCCATTGTATCGAACTTGTTAGCAATCTTCTTGAGGTAGAGGGTGCTTTTCCAAGAAATCCTACTAGGAAACTTAGTAAATGTGGTTTATTCCATCTACAAAAGGAACAACAACAAAAATGTAAGAACAAATACAAATACCATCGAGAAACCTTAAGCGAAACCCTAAGATAAACGCGAAGTCCTTAGCGAAACCCTAAACCCATAGCGAGGGAATGTCCATTGAGAAACCATGAACATAAAAAATTAACATAAGACGAGCAAAAACCAAAACCTTAACATAAGACAGTTTAAACCAAAAACTAAACAAACCTAATTAATGACGGACAAGAAGACGAGCAGGAATAATCGTCAAGGAAGGGAACAGTTAAGATAACATAGGATAAAGAGAGACGAGGCCTTCACGAGGGAGAGAAGAAATGAAATGTTCTTCGCGTGCGCAAAAAAGAATTATAAATAAGGTATAGCGCGTGCAGAAATGCGCGCCTCTTCAACTTCCTTAGCATGACGTGAAGTCCATAGCGAGACGCGAAGTCCTTAGCGAAACACAAAGTCCTTAATGAGACATTAAATACAATTTTTATTTATTTATTTATAGGTAATATCTCTCGTTTGACAATGTATCAACAACAAAGTCATGGTCTTGAAGAGAAACTGTACGTGTTAGCAAAATAAATCTTAATATTCTTACATCGAAACATTTAGATTCTTCAGAAAATGCCTTTGAAGAAGCGATTATTGAGTTCCAGGTAAGAGAAGATTGTTTGAAATCGATTTCGTAAGTTGATTAAGATGGACTTATGAAATCGATTTCAAACCATCTTCTCTTACCTGGAGCTCAATGATCGCTTCTTCAAAGACATTTTCTAAAGAATCTAAATGTTTCCATGTAGGTATTATTAAGGTTTATTTTTCTAAGACATATTCTCTTCAAAACCATGAGTGATGTAGATACCTTGTCAGATGAAGTCATGATTAACTATATATAATAAAAAATCTTGACCCTTAGCGAAACGCGAAGTCCTTAGCGAAAAGTGAATCTTCCCTGAAACGAAACCCATATGATTATCGACAAGATTATCTGCAAATATCATCATCGACAATATGAAAAAAGAATATGAAAACCAATATGAACCAAATATGAACCAATATAAATCGATTTAGAGTTTGAAATGAAGATAATGGAAATAAGAACGTAAATTGATTTAGGGTTTTGAAATGAATATAATGGAAATAAGACATAAATCGATTCAGGGTTTGAAATGAAGATAATGGAAATAAGAACATAAATCGATTTAGGGTTTGAAATGAAGATAATGGAAATAATAACATAAATCGATTTAGGGTTTAAAATGAAGATAATGGAAATAATAACATAAATCGATTTAGGGTTTTGAAATGAAGATAATTGAAATAATAACATAAATCTATCTGATGAACACATGATATTAGAACGGGGGTTTTGGTATCGATCTTTATGATGTGTTCCGTCGTCGTCGCCGTCTAAGAGAGAACAAGGAGTAGAGAGAGAAAGGAAATTAAGGAAATGAAACAAATTGAGTATTTATATAAAGAAAATTTTCACTTCGCGTTACGCGATAAGGGTATTTTCGTCCAAAAAAAAAGTGGTCACCAGAGCAATAAAAATTATCGGGTGACCACGAATACAAATAAGTCATTCTTTATGGTCATTTCATCAAATTTCCCCTTTTATTAGGCTAGATTGTATGTAACAAATTATACTCAACAAAATAAAAATATTAGTTTGTCTCAATTATAATATATTTTGATATGTTGCAAGTAAAAAATATTTAATTATTAAATTAAATAAGGTGTATGGTGTAATTGAGTCTTCGGGACAAATTGAATTTTCTATGACTTTTTAGGGTTAAAGTTATATAAAATAAGGTTTTATCTTAACGGTTTCAAATCCTGTTAATTTATTATATAAGTGTCATTTATAAACAAATAAATTAAAGATTAATTTCACTAACTTAGAAATACGTATCACTATTAAATTTTTAATTATAAAGACCACGTAATACATTTTTTTAACGAACGTCCATGTCAGTTAGGTCAAAACCTCATTTTGTACAAACCTAACAATGTGAAACCACAAATTGTGAAGTTCGACTTCCAATAAGGAATCCTAAATTGTGAGATTCAAAAGAGGAGCTCTTAAATTGCAATTGACTCTTAATAAGAAGTTCCGTATTGTAAAATTAATAAAATAAAAGGTCTCAAATTACAATTGGCCTTAAATAATGAGCCATAATTTGATATTTGAATTATTTATATTAAGTATTATATGAATTTGTAATATTTAAATTTAATATATATATATAATTGAATATATATATTATATCATTTTTTTGTGAAATTCAGTCTAGGGTTTTGAGGCCTAATTTGACGTGCCTCAATGTTAGATACAAAAAAAGGAAGGAAGATATGTGCGATTATTTTTTGGATTAAAAAATAAATGAAATCAAATAATGGTGAAAATATCAATAAAATCGTATTATTATGAAAATGTCAACTAAATCGTCACGAGATCATATCATGGTGGAGATGTCAAAAAATACTACATGGTCTTTGGCCTAATTATGAATTCTAAAAGTCTATATATATAAATTTTTTTTATTAAGTTACTAGTCATCGCACCCAACATAAAGGTTGAGTTTTGAGCTCATATTTTATTAGAGTTTAAATATTGTAATGAGTTTTAAGTCTTTATTGGGATTAAGAGTAATAGTTTAGTTTTTTTCGCTTTTGATGTACTCCTATAAATAGATATATTGTACCATAAGGTTATTTGGACCATTATTCCGTGGAAAATTAATAGAATTGACGACTCCCCGAGTATCTAGGCATTTTTTGCCGAACCTCGTTTGTTATTTATTATTTTTCTCTTTATTTTTATAGATTTTTTTATCGTGTGTTTAAATTAATTTTTTCTCAACAAATGGTATTAAATCAATTTTTAGAATATTTAACATAATCTATTTATGAAGATATGATGGAAACTCTAACCACCATTGAAGAAGTTGTTGCAAATTTATGTTTTTTATTGAATATTGTTGTATGTTAAAGAATACGATATTGGTTGCAGAATAATTAACCGTTGTGAATATTTGAGTCAAAATCTTCAGTTGTTAAGAAGATGTTAACGATCGTTAAAATATTTCTTAATTTTGGGTAACGATGTCTTGAGAAGAAGAGAAAAGAAGACAATGGGTCTTTTGTTCTTCTCGAAGGCGCCAATGGGTGCAGGTGACGAAAAGTCGTCATGTAGACAGCGACACCAGAATGAAGAAGATGGGGTATATATACTTTTGACTTATTTTAATTTCGGACATATGGTTTATTAAAATATAAAAACGGAACAAATATATATTTATATATATATATATATTATATTATGATACAATATAATATATATAGAGAGAAGGAACCAATAATATATGAAGCGGTCAACAATTAAGACTTTTTCAACTAAGACATTTTCTTTAAGTCTCGTTTGATTTCAAAAAATATTTTTAAGGACTATTTGATTCCAATTTTCATCAGTAAAGTCTAGTTTGATTCCAATTTTCATCAGTAAAGCCTAAAGTTTGTTTGTAAGAGTGTGGTTTTGATATGTGTGTATAAAGGCCGAATTTGGATTTACATCAAACCTTATGAGTATGTTTTATTAAAATATAAAAACGGAACAAATATATATTTATATATATATATTATATTATGATAAAATATAATATATAGAGAGAGAAGGAACCAATAATCTATGAAGCGGTCAACAATTAAGACTTTTTCAGCTAAGACATTTTTTCTTTAAGTCTCGTTTGATTTCACAAAATATTTTTAAGGAATATTTGATTACAATTTTCATCAGTAAAGCCTAGTTTGATTCCAATTTTCATCAGTAAAGCCTAAAGTTTGTTTGTAAGAGTGTGGTTTTGATATGTGTGTATAAAGGCCGAATTTGGATTTGCATCAAACCTTATGGGTATGTTTTGTAAGTGCTGCTGCTAAGTTGTCAAGTGGGTGTTGATGACTCAAGGTTTCTACTAAGAATGATAATTTCTAAGGTATGAGTTGAAGGTGCACTAATCATATAAATGGTTTGTTAAATTTTTTATATGCAGGATTTGGCTAGAAGAATGTGAAGAATAAACGTAACATCTTCATGCTTGTTGAAAATTAGTTTGAGGTTTTATTATAACTAATTGTTGTCTTAACATACATGAGTGACTTTATTTGAATCTCTCTTATTGACATACTCTTAGAGACAGGCCCGAACCTGCTGTGTAATAAGTGAGGCAATTGTCTCAGGCCCAAATATTTTTGGGACACCAAAATCTTCAAAAAAATATTATAATGATATGTTCATGGACTTATTTTTAAAAAGCCTATAAATAATAATTGATAACCTATCAATGATAAGCCTAACTTAATTTGTATCCAAAAAAATAAAAATAAAAAACACTATCTTACTTGGAGAAAAGCATGGCACGATTCCCATTTATCAACAAAATCAAGGAAAAAAAAAGAACAAGTATTCTGGAAAAAGAAAAGGAAACACTTCCCCCCAAACCCAAACATTCAGAATGACATCGATGATAAGTTGAATGATCGATAACATGGTGAATTGAATGAACTTCGCAATGAAGACCCAAAACAGTCTGAAAATGAGAACGATGTAAGTATGCCTAAAAGTGACACTGATGGAGATATAAACCAAAGGATTTTGTTTTCTTTAAATGTTGATGATCTAGGAAATTGGGATAAATTGCAAAATATTAGGGACTTTTTGGTTAAAAGAGATCCTAAAAGATATGATGATATTTTGTTTCCTCTTGATAACATTGGAAGACATTTCAATCCATCACATTATAAGAGACAATTGACAAATGGTGAGAAAAGTGACAGAAGATGGTTAATGTACTCTATTTCTATGGACAAGATCTTATGTTTTTGTTGCAAGTTATGCAAAACTCAAAGAACCATGGAGAAACTTGGTTATCTGGCTGACGAAGGATACAAAGATTGGAAGAATATCAGCCGATGCCTCAATCTTCATGAAACTAGTAAAGATCATATTGATTGTATGACTAGTTGGATTGAATTAGAAAGAAGACTTCAAAAGAAAAAGACAATTGATGAAAGTGTGCAAGTAACAATTAACAAAGAGAGAGAAGATTGGAAACAAGTATTGAAGAGAATAATTGCAGTTGTGCAAAGAATTGCGAAAAATAACTTGGCACTTTGAGGAGATTGTGAAAAGCTTTATGTTGAGAATAATGGAATCTTTTTGCAGTTAATTGAAATGATTGTCGAATTTGATCCAATAATGGTGGAACATCTTCGACGTGTTCAAGAACGATAGATTCATTACACTTATCTTGGGCCCAAAATCCAAAATGAATTGATACAAATGTTGGCAGCTGGAGTAAGAAGTTTAATTGTTGCAAAAATTAAGCATGTAAAGTATTTCACTATGATACTTGATTGCACTCCAGATGCAAGTCACGAGGAACAAAGCTTTCTACACTCCATGTGGATGCCACAGTCTTAATCTCACACTGTGTGTTATGGTAAATTGTTGTCCTAAAGCGATGTCCTTTTTTGGTGTTATACAACGCATATATTCATTATTCTCTTCTTCTACCAAGCGATGAAAAATCTTCAAAGATCATGTACAAGGTCTTACGGTCAAGCCATTATCACAAACACGATGGGAAAGCCATGTTGAAAGTGTGAAGCCCATAAAAGACCAGACTTCAAAAATACGAGATGCTTTAATTGATTTGGCAAACACTTCTTATGACTCAAAAATAAAGAGTGAAGCTGAGGGCTTGACATCATTTGAACTTGAGAATTTTGAATTCTCAACCGGAATGATTATTTGGTACAAGTTATTATATGAGATTAACATTGTCAGTAAGTTTCTCCAATCAGAAAAAATAGATATTGATGTTGCTATCGGACAGTTAAAGAGGCTTATTTCTTTTCTCCAAGAGTTTAGAGAATTTGGATTTGATCAAGCCTTGGTTGAAGCCAAACATATTGCAAGTGAAATGGGAATTGAACCTATTTTCCAAGAAAAACGCATCATTCGGAGAAAGAGACAATTTGGTGATATCAACAGTGAAGAGGTAACTCAATCTCCTAAAGAATCTTTTCGAGTTAATTACTTCTTATTTATAATTGATCAAGCTCTTTCTTCACTTCAAACTCGGTTTGAGCAATTTCAAAAGTACGAAGAAACCTTTGGATTTTTATTTAATTTGGAGAAGTTAAAGTCTATTGATGATGATGGTCTCTTGAGCTCATGTGTCAATCTTCAAAATTCTTTAACACATGATGGACACTCTGATGTTAATGGATCCGATTTATTTCTAGAACTAAAATTGTTAAGACATTCATTACCCAAAGAAGTAAAAAGAGCGATTGATGTGTTGAATTATTTGAAAACAATGGATGGTTGTTATCCAAATTCCTATATCGCATATCGAGTTTTGCTAACTATACTAGTTACTGTTGCATCCGTGGAAATGAGTTTTTCTAAATTGAAGTTGATTAAAACTTATCTTCGATCAGCTATGTCGCAAGAAAGACTAAATGGGTTAGCTATGTTATCTATCGTGAAAAAAATTATTGAAAGTTGATTATGCAAACTTGATCAATACTTTAGTTTCAAAAAATGCGAGACGAGTAATATTCAAGTGACTATGTACTAGTTCGGAATATGAATTTTATATTTTGTTTGGATTTTCTTTGTTTTTTTAGTATTTACTTATGACATATTGTTTTGATGATATTTTATTTCTAGAATTCATGTTACAAATATTATTATATTTAAATGGATAAAAAAATATATGTATGGATATTAAGCTTTAAGGGCACCAAGTTTTGTGATCGCCTCAGGCCTCGAAATCACAGGTCCGACACTGCTTAGAGATAGTCAAAAAAGTAGCAAAAAATAAATTGCACTATGTCGAGGGCTTTGAATTGAAGAAATTCTCGGCTAAAATGAGTTTGGAGAGATTTTTTTTTTGGAAAAGTTATTGAAAAAGTCAAAATTAAAAGAGAGGAAGAGAGACAAAATCTAAGAGAAGATTTTCGTCTATAGTTGCACAGGGCTCATCAAACAGATTATCGGAGATTCAAATGGAGTCCGATTGAGCTGAGATTTTGTCGAGAGGTTGGTAACTCATTTCTCTATATATTCAATGGTCGGATTAAGATTTTGATGTCTCAAAATTTGAGTTTATGGGGTTTAAAGTTTCTGCCTAGTTTGTGTTTTATTTGACTTGTTTGGGAACAAAAAGTTTGTATCTTTTTGGTTATGACCTTTTATCTTTTTGAAGAAATATATTTGTAGAGCTAATGAAGATGAAGACGGTGGTGAGATTATGTGTTTTACACTTGACAAAAACATGATCAAGTATGAAAAGTTATCAAAATAGTGTTTGCCGATAACAATATTGTCGACATGTTGATAGGGCAATACTTCGGGTCAAATTGCAACATTGCATTGAGTTGACGGATGATTAAGGATTGACACAATTCATGTTAACACACAATATGAATAAAATACCAGGAAGAATAAGACTAATGAAAAACACTTATAAGTTGAGGTGGAGATATCTTGAGAGCAACTCTCAAATGAGCCAAGAAGAAATCATTGCATTATCTTCTAATGTGAGAAGATAAAAAAAACCTTGAGTGATCATAGTCATAAAAATGAGGCTAGATGGGAGACTCGGTTAATTCGAAGGTGATGATTTTGTTACTCTTTTTTCTATCTTAATTGTTTATGCATTGTGGATCATAGTTTAAATGAATGAGATAATTAATTTGTCATCTTATTGATGAGAATATTGAGACATTGAATGAGATTCTTAATCATGAAAAATGTCTAGATGGGAAGTTCGATCAATTCAAATGGAAGGATATACGTGATTTCTTTTGGAGAAACTATAGATTATTATTTGAAACATTTGTGAAGACAATTGAAGAAAGATAGTGAATCTTGAATTCTTGAATTGCTAATCGTTTTTGGATTAAAAAACTAGCAGTTTGCTAGTTAATTTGTTCAAGGAGAAGTATGAGATTCAAGTTGGTTGAGTATGCAACGTTTAAGACAAGATGAGTGACATATGCTTTGTCAGATCTTGAGCTTGAGAAAAAAGATGTTGAGATAACCTAATTGATTTGTTATGAAGTAGATGATAAAAGTTTGTGTTAGGTCTTATCGCTTTCGATCGATATCTTATTTTGAGAAAGTAGACGATGAAAGTTCGTTTTAGGTGTCCATAGTTTTTGATAAATATTTGATTTTGAAAAAGTAGATGATACAAGTTCATCGTGGGTCTAATCAGTATTTTGATTTCTGTCGATTGTTGGACTTGAAAAATAAGACACTCAGTTTGTGGCAAACAAATGTAAAGATTATTTTGACATAATAAAGAATTGTTAATTCTAGTTCCGCATATATCAACGAGTATGAACAAAGATTGGGAAGAGATGTTGAATGTCTTTCGTCATTAAAATAACATGGTTACCCAAATTTACTTACCGGTGTTATAAACTTTATGATTTTATCTTCTAAAGGCTTTTGAACGGAAGTGGAGGTATAATGATTTATCTCGTAAATGACTCGAGGAGTGAAGATTGATGTGTGACTCATAACCTTTTGATGGCACGATATATGTGATGGTGGAGATTGTTATTTTTCTAAGGGCTCTTGAGTGGAAGTGGATGTACGAAAAGTTATCTCATTAATGGATCGAGCAAATGTGAAGATTGAAGTGTTGAACTCACTTATTTCTTTATGGATTGACTTTTGTCAAAGTGGAAATTGAAGGGTACGACTTGTGTATTTTCTAAGGCACATAAAATTCGTCAAGTTGGGGATTGTTAAAATTGTAATTTATTCATCTCATCTCTGTAAGCACGGTATTCGCCCAAGGTGGAGATTATTGAGTTTTTGACTCATATTTTATTAGAGTCTATATACTGTAATGGACAATAAGTCTTTAGTAGTTTAGTATTTTTGACTTTTGATGTACTTCTCGAGGATTATGTTGGTCGAACCTCGTTATATCTTGTGTTCTTTATTATTCTTTACCCCTTTATTTTTATATCTTATTTTATCGTGTGTTTAAATTAGATGTTTTCTTAACTAGACACTAACTCATTTTGCGATTTTTTTTGTTAGTGAGTTGATTGATAACTTTATAATAAGCATTATTATATAATCAAAAACAGATTTAACCAAACACATTTTGTATGAATTGAAAGACTTAAGGCAAATGTCAACTTCAATGATTCACATCTTCATTTTTATTCCTTAACCATTCCACAACATCGAACAAAGACTATTCAACAACAAAATTCTCTACTCTATCCACGAGATCAAAAGAAAAGGAGATACAAATAAAACACACTATTAGAATCAAACCTTTGTTTACATGATATGTAGCCAAAACCTTAGAATGTGCCCCCTTTTTTTTTATAGAAAGTGGTGAAAATGAAATCATTTACAATATGAAACACACTTGATTGAGAAATATGCAGCAAAACATTTTATTGAATAGTCTTGCCCCCACTTCTCATAATCTCTTCAACCTTAGAAAATCACCTCTTGATGTCAATTGTAGAACAATGGGTAATCAATTGAGAGCGGCATGTTTGGATGTAAATGTATTTATGTAAGAAAATTGTCAAATTAGTTTTTCCGGCCTGAAAAACAAGCAAACTATCGTAAAGGTAAATAGTGGTTTCAAACTTTGGAAAGACGGTAATAAGTCTTAATTTAAAAATATATTGTCCAGATATACAATTTGAGATGTTCTAAGAAAAATCATAAATTCACGTAACTTTAGATTTACCTGAAATCAATTTATTATTTAATTAAGATAAAACAAGCATATACTAGAAAAAAATGAATAAAAAACATGATATTTTTAAGTAGCTTAAGAATCACAAACAATATTCATGATGAGAATCAAGATAACTAGATTTAGACTACAACAAACAAATCAGTTTCTTTTAAGCTAATCTGTAACTCATGAAATGCAAAGATGGAGAGCTCATGAACAAAAGAAAAGGAGTGTCATCTTTCTGCCATAAGCTAAGTCTTCTAGCATAATACAATTAGATAGAAAATAATCCAAATAAAAATGATTGTTTATTACCATCATTTCATCATCATCATCACTTGTCTTCTTCATTCAAAGAATGGAGACTATCCTGACCGCAAAATTCACTCCTCTGTGTGATCAAAAGATAGAAAGTAAATCAATCATCATTACTTACAGCCTGCAGGTAAATAGTTTTTCATCAATTATAAAAATATAGAAACTAAAAGAATCCTGATAAATCACATTATTTATCAAACAAATCACTATTAATGAATAGATGATAGATGTACACAACAAACCAATCAAACTTTGATTAAATCAACTGATATATATGAGCTATAAAACCGTGAAAAAAGCATAGAATGAGATTTTTTTCATCTGAGCGAATTACCCAAAGTAAGTGAATGAAATCATTTGTAAAATACAATTGATAAGAAATATGAGGCAAACCATTTTGTGAGTAGCTGAAAAAAAATCAATGAATGAACATATGAATAGAGTTCTGAGATGATGTCTCTTTGTTTATGATAAAGTTTCTAGGATCTACATGATTCATTTATCTTTAATAGAAACTTTTCATTCAAAGAAATTCCCTACCACAATCTAATCACATTTTCCAAATTAACACTCCAGCCAGCAACAACATGAAAATGAAATAACAAATAATCTAAATAAAAGTAAATTTTTACCATTTCATCAATCACCTATTCGGATCTGTAGGGAGCATCATTCAGGAAAAGGTGTGACTAGACTCTCACAATAAGTGACCGCTTCTAGGACATAGTAGAACTTGTCAATGAGGGAATGCCTGACCGTTTTAGTCTCCAGATTATACACCACCAAATGCGGTCCATTAACCAAAAACACTTCATTTCTCTTGGAAATACACAAGGGTGTAGAACAAAAGCAAAATATTGGAACATATAAAGTGGGTAATGAAAACAATTTAGACCAAGACTCTATTTTTCCATGCTCCTTCATCACCCATACATCAATTTTTTTCCCAACAAAGTTACTAAACAAAGCGAGGCATCCACCTAAAACCCCTATCTTTAAATTCAAATTACCCTCCTGCCTAGAACAGGGTGATGAGATTACAGAAAAAGTTTCTTTCGACAAATCTAAAGAGATGATACTATGATAATTATTAATCCCGCTTTTGATATCTGAATCCCAGTGAAGTGACCCACTGACAAAAACGCCCATAGTACTCATAGTATAGCATTTAGGGTAATTTTCAACAGTCTTCCATGAATCACTCTTTAACCCATAAATCTTAACGTTGGTATCGAATGAGAATTCAAGATAATTGAATACAGTGTAAATATAAACCACCTTATACTCGGAACTACCTTCATCATAGCCAAACCCATATCTTACATCTTGACGTCGATGATGTGTAGTGTTACTATGAAGAAGCCTCTTTGATATCCTTGTAGATGGGTTCCATAAAAATATAAAAGACTGATCTATAGAAATACAAACCAACCCATTCAAGGAACCAATTAAGCCAACCCAGTCGCATGGGTGCTTCATTGGATAATCGAGGGCATGTGTTCCAATAGGAGATTCTTCACGCAGAACAGATAAGAGAGAACTCCATTCTACATCAGCACAAAAGGATTTCGTAATGAGTCTATGGTGTTCATAATTCTCGTCTTCGGTTACAGCTCTCAGATGCTTCTTGACAAATATAGGATTAGAGATCAAAGCACACCAGGATCTGCAGACACACATAAATTGGAGGAGGGATTTGACGGGTAGTTTGATTAGGATTTCTATAATAATTTCTGATGGCAGGGAGGCAGCGAGATGGTCGGAATCGAAGTGATCTTCAGTAGGATCGTCACTCTCTATATCCATGGAATTGAAAGCGGCTAGGGTTTGGAGAAGAGTCTGAAAGTGAGAGACGAGAAAATAAAGTAACAAAGTAGGGTAATATATTTAATGGATTTGTATCCCTCTTCAATGAAATCTAATTGAACATACATGCTCATTGATAATTCAGATGAGAAAATATTAAGTTTCAAAAAAAAGAAAGATTAGTTGTTGTTGTTGATAAGTTTTACTATTTCTCAATAAAGTTGTCATAAACTTGATCCTGTTTGTTAAACAATTATTGAGAATATTTATTCAAAATTTAGGTAATCATATATACTAATATTTAGATTTTAAGATTAAAATGAGTTGTTTTAAACTTTTAAAATGAAATATTAATATCTTGTAATTAATGCACTAGTTAAAATATAAATAAAATAGTTTTGCTAAAAAAACAAATTTTATATTTAATGTGTATAAATTACAAACAAATTCATAAATATATAGATTAAAAAAATAACTTAAATAGATAAATTGATATATATATATATATATAATAATAATAATAATAATAAAACTATTTTTAATAATTTAGTACTAAAATGTGAAAAAAAAATATGGAGCTCTAACTAAATGTGATATAAATAAATAAAGTTTTGATACAACATTCTCCAGTCTTTTTAATTATAATTTTTTAATAATAGAAATGTATGTCTGGGTAATTATTAAATAAAAGGAGAGGAAATTAATTAATATAAAAATATATATTTTAATTCTTATTTTTACTCAATTAATGGTGATGCATTCAAATTTATTAGCTACACATTTCCCTATGACACGATGATCCACGTGTCTTTTCTGTGCATGGCCAATACATGCATGCTTCCACGTGTTAAAAAATTACAGTGTAATAATTATTATATATTTAATATGTATAAATTAAAAATAAAAATAGAAAAAATACATGTTATCGATTAAACACAAATAACTTTAAGTAAATAAATTTAGATATAATAATAATAAGACTATTTTTAATAATTTACCACTAATATGTGAAAGAAAATAATTACGGTGCTTTAATTAAATGTGTTATAAATAAGTAAAATTTTGATAAAATATTCACCTCTTTTTATTTATAAATTTTATAATAATAAAAATATATATTTTACTAAACAAACTTTTTAATTTGTTAAAATATTATATTTGTGTAAATGATCATTCGTTTTGATCATCATAAAAGTGGAGATAATAAGAAAGTGATTATATTTTTAATGTTTAAAATAATATTTTTTTTATACACTAAATACATTCTCAACCTAAAATATTTTAAGACAATAAATAAATAAAATTGATCCCAAAATCTTATGACATTATTATTTAAGGTGGCAAATTGGATTAATATAATAAATAAATGATTTAAACATCGTATATGTTGGATGGTTATATTAATAATAGTGGGTTAATAAGTATTGGGATATAACTATATTTTTATTATTAATATATATTAATATTTGTATTCCATTTACAGAAACTAATATCAAGGCAAATATGATAAATTACCATCAATGGCGATGATTTTCTTTTTTTAGTGTTAATTTCAATTTAGATCACCAATACCTGTCTCGAGGAGTTCATCTCCATTTCCACCTCTCTAGAAGCCTTTTTGGTAATGTAACTTAATAATGATATTTGTTTTCATAAATCATTATATGTCACATTTATTTTTAATTAATTCTCAAGTTTCGAAAATTGTGAATTTATATATGGAAACCGACTATATTCATATTTATTATTGAATAATAAATTTTAAATTTTGAAATAAGTAAATTCTAGAATCGCCCTTCCATATAAAGGGAATTCAAATAGACTAACATACATATTTATTATTGAATAATAAATTTTATTTTTTAAAATAAATAAGTTAGAAAACGTGGGCTCTCTATTAGAATTCAATTTGAATTTTGGATTTTTTTTTATTTTAAACCTTACCGTTTAGGCTCCTTATTGTTAAATATATAAAAAATAAGGTTTGTTTTAACGATTTTCAATACTGAAAACATGTTAATATGAAGTAGTTTTTTTCCCTTGGTATATGCACTTTTGTCCGCTATCCTATGTCTCCATCAAATATTTTGACATATTTCACTTTTCAATTCTCCGTCCATTCTTCATCATTCATTCATATCTTGCCCCCAACAACTCTACTATTTTAATTCGCGATTCTCCGATCATTCTATCTCTTTAGGTTTTGGTATTGTGGGGGTGATAGTGATTTAAGTTCTTTCAATACTGATAATAATGTGTTGAATGTTGTACCATTTTTTAAGAGTTATCTAAAGGTTACTATTTACCTTAACATTTATGATGCAATAAACCAACATCTCATTATGTTCCTCCTCCTTCTCAAACAACCCCATCGAATCCAACTTATCATGTTCCTCCTCGGACATCACTGTTGAATCTCGCTTCTCATGTTCCTTCTCCACTTTGAACAATCCTATCAAATTCAATTGCTCGTGTTTCTCCCCGAACAACACCATCGATTCTTGCTCATTGTGTTTTTCCTCCTCCTCGAATAGTCCCATCGAATCTAACTACTCGTGTTCACCCTCCTCCTCGGACAACACTATCAAATCCAAATACTAGTGTTCTTTTATATCCAAGTCAATTCAATAGAAAATCAATTTAAATAACAAGTAATGTTACAAGTTCAATATTTTCATCAAACAAATTACATATTGGTGTCACTTAATTAGGTCACAAAATCAAATCACATGTACTAATGCTCAACTAAATTTACAATAACAAGTAACAAATTATAATAGATAGTTGTAAAGAAGAAAATATGTATTACTAGGAAGAAATCAATGTTTTTGTCACAAGAGGGACATGAACAATAAAAAATATTTTTTTTTTTTTACTTTTGACTTGTGTTTTACTTGAACTAACTTGTTTACAGTTTATATTTTTTTTATGGATAATTATTCTTGTTTATGATTTATATCTTAATAAGTTTATGAATAATAGTTCTTCTTTATGATTTATGTTTCTAGTTTGTTTATAATGGTTATCAAATGTTATTTGTTTATGAATAATTGTTATTTAAAATATTAAATCTTAAATCAAATTTCTTATAAAATTTTAGAAAGAAATCCTATTTTCAGTTTGAAAAGAACAAAGAACTTTTATTTAAATTTTAAAAATATTAAAAATCTTAAATCGGATTTAAAAATCAAAATTATAAACTCTAAATTAACAATTTAAGAAAACATAATGTTAGAAGAGTTGAGTTATATATATATATATATATATATATATATATATATAAGCACAGTCTTTAGGCTGAAGACTACAATGACATTTCATTTAACCTCTTCAAGACTGGAATCTATATAATGACATTTCAATTTTTTTATAAAATTTAAAGATTACAATTCAACTCAACATTCACTATCTTTAAGACTGAAATCTGCTGAAAAAAAAATATGAAAAAGTTGTTCAATAGTCAGTTGCTACAATGAATGAGCTGATGGAGGCTCCCAAATCTAAGTCATATACTATCAGGAGTAACTCGACATAGAAAACTAATTAAGTCTGAAAAAACAACAATGCAAATAATTCAGTAGATCATGTCTATAAAGGAAAATCTACTTGGGTAATACACAAACAAAAGTGGAGGTATTGAATTCTCAATTTGAATTTAAATTGCATACTGAAGTAGAAGAAAATTGTATAAATGAATGAGAAAATGTACTTATGGGAAACTACATAGGGAAAAACAGAGTATCCTTTCCAAATACTAAAGATGCACTATTGAAGCAATGGAAAGGAAAAGGGCCGAAGAAGATTTCAGCAAATGTCCATGATTTATATTTCCTTAAATTTCAAGAAGAGATCTAATCTGGAGGAAATTCTAGAAAATGGGCATACATATATAAGATCCAACTGTATGAAATTGGAAAAATGGTCTGAAGACTTGAACATATTGAGTAAGCCAAAAGAAACTGCACAGATATGGTTCAAGCTCTAGAATATACTTGTACATATGTACAATTCTAAAGCACTTAGTCATTTTGTAAGTTTATTGGGTAGACCATTATTCATGGATCCAATTACTGAAAGAGGAAAGCACTTATGATTTGCTAGAATTAGCATTGAGGTGCATCATAGACACACACTGCCGAAAAGTATGACCTTAGTAGACAGAAAAGGAAAACCTACTGTCATGGAAATCACTTATGAGTGGAGACCAGACAAATGCTCTTTTTGCAATACCTTCCAACATGCAAGCCCAAAATGTGATTTAGATAAGGAAGAAGATCAGAAAATTCATAAAGGTTAGAAAGTAAAGATGCAAGAAAATGAAACAGATGTGCCTATTTTTAAAGAGCAAAATGTGGTTAAAGAACATGAAACAGAAGATAAAGAAAATTATGTACAAGAAGAAAGTAGTACGAAGAAGGAGGTGAAATCTCAACCTAATCATATTGAAGAGATATTTGAGGATTCTCAATCAAATCAAGTTGAAGTGGTTGCTGATGAAAATAGAGAGGAAGATACTCAAGTTAATCAAGAGGAAGAAAAAATTCCAAGGTTGATACAGAGGAATCCAAAGTTGCCGAGAATTCCAAAGTTGAAGTTGAAAGAAATAAAGACAATGATCTCAAAATTCAAGTTGAGAACAACAAGGTGAAGAGCCCAGAAATCCTAAATAATAAATCTTTCTATCAAATCAGAACGAGTTCATATAAAGAAAGAAATCAAAATAAGAATATGCAGTATTCATCAACCTCTTCAGTTCATCCATTTTCATTGTAAAGGGAATGGGAAGGGGAAGAGTAAGACAAAATGTTGAAGCATCATGTTGGTATAGAAATAAAAATTCTAATTGGGATAATTAGAATTTGATACAATTTGTAATCTTTGTTTGTAATCTCTGTTTTTTGTATGTTTGATTGTTACTAATCAGGTTCTTTAAGGTCGTTTGATTGTCATCATTTAATCATAGCTAAAATTTGTCTAGCTTTGATTCTTGACCCTCCCACTTTTGGGATTTTAATGAAATGGTTTTAACCATTTTTCCAAAAAACAAATTCATGTATAGAATAAGTTAACGGTGTTAAAAAACTGTTAAAACAAAATCTCGTTTGACATAAATTAAAAAATCCCAAATTATTAGGTTTAAAAGAAGAAATTCAAAATCCAAACTGCCCTAAAAAGAGTCTCAACTTGATAATTTGACAGAAGATATTGTTAAAATGAAAATATTTTCATATTTAAAATCATTTATTCCAACACACTAGTAAAAAAGGGTCATTATCGAGAGTACAATCTCTCGGTAATGTCCCTATATCTTTCGGTATAGACATAATATCGAGAGTTAGAGTAATTCTCGGCATTCGTCGGTATTACCGCTTTTGATAAATCTAATTGGGTGTTTATCGAGAGATTTCATAAATCTCTCGGTTTAGACACCAAAGAGAAAAACATAAAGTTCTTTAAAAATCTCTCGGTTGTCTTGCTAGGGAAAAACCGAGAGTTTTTCAAATAACTCTTGGTTTTTCTCTTGTAAGAAAAAAAGAGAGATTATATATTTCTCTCAGTATTGTTCCTGTAAATGGCTCAAATAGGACGATCGTTTTGTACGCAACCAAAACCTGTTCAACAAAAAGAATATACAATAACATTCATAAACCAAAATATTATTATAATTCCAAAATTCTAAACCAAACCCAATCAGCCAAACAACCTGTTATTAGTCAAACCAAAACGTTTACAATTGTTCAAAAAATAATGTACTAACGCTAGGGAGGGGATTGATAATGCCTCATTAAGAATTCACTTTTTTTTCATATTTCTCCATTCTTTGCGTCATTTCGCTCTCTTTTAGCATTTTTTCCATATCCCTCATTTGAAGTTCCTCCAAATTCAACTCCATGTGTCTCACCGATGCCCTAAGATGTTCATTCTCCTCCAACAACCGATTGGTGAATCATTGAGATTTTTTTTGCCTCTCCGACGATCTTCTCGAAAGTGTGTGGGTCGGATGCCAGATCCCATACTAATCATTGTCCCATGCATTTGGCGTCCGAACACTCTCTCCGTCCATTCAAAGTCAAAGATATCTGGTTCGTTGCTTCTTACTTCTTCCATCTCCGCCTGCACATTTGAAATTAATTTTCATTTATATAAAGCTATATATAATTTTATTAAAGTAAATTAACTTACAATCTTCTTTTGCGCTCGTTTGTCGGGATCGGGTTGGAGTTTTCTTTTGTTGCATTCGGAGTATGGGTCCTCCTTAAAACTCCAACGATAGTGGGTACCCGTCCAATTTTACCCGCCTGTTGAAATAAATTATTTCTAAAATTAGTAACATTCTTTATATTAAGTTATTAGACATAATGTACATACAAAATCTTCATCCATTTATGAAAACGACCTACTTCCAGTATGATGCGGGAATTTCAGTTTATTTTTGTTCCCAACATTATGTTACGACTTGTTTTGTAACTAGTGTTTATAGATTCTTGATTTCAAGAATCGATTTCTTAATCTCTAGGACCGGGTTGGAAATATATAATCAAAGTGTATCGGAAGAATTTTGTAATCAAAAATTTGGGATGAGGGGAAAGAAGAATCAAGAATGAGAAGAGAATACTGCTGGTCTATACTAAACAGTTAAAAAAATAATCAAAACATAAAATACAATGGGGGTGAAGAACTTTCACAATTAATTTCATATATTCATTATTCCATCGATCGGTCCTTGGGGAAGAGGGATCAGCCTTATATAGGTGCTGATTTTCCCCAGAATATTTAGGATTTATTGTTACAACTACTAATAAAATTCAGTTTGTTAAAAACAGAAATGTAAGACAAAACAAAATATAAAACTAAAACATAAATCTATCCCAAGTGCATAGGACCGTGGAGAGTGCTGGAATTATTTTGGGACCGCAACCTTTATTTCTGGAGCGTAGCACATTGATACTACAGTTTCTCTGCATTTGAAATAAAAAATGAAGTTAGAACAAGTTATCAGTTTTAATTTCAATTATGAAATCGTATCTTAAATTTATCCGTGAATAAATGATTTCGACACACAAACTTCCAATGAGCTGGATCGTAGTCTCGTGGGGGATTGGAAGTACCGCCACCTAGTCCACTTGATGAACCCGAATATAATCCCTATTCAAATCAGAGCGCCTCCTATCCCATATATGTCTGGCGTTTGCCAATCTGGTCGCTCAATATTGATCAATAAGACCATTTGTACTCTCGAACGGATCCTTAAAATAAAACATTCAAATGTTATAAAAAAAATTGAATGATTAATGTATAAATATTTTATCACCGTCATAGCCAGCCAAAGTGAATCCAATTGGTCAACACTTAATACCTTCCACTTCAGTAGACGGTGTGAGATGGCTAAGGGGGCCCGCACTATCGACCCCAAATGTCTAGACCACATGCGTCTACCATCGTCGCCGCTAGGCCTCCCATCTACCTCTTTGAAACTTAGAGCAATCTTCGTCCCCTGTGGCCTTCTAGATAGAGCGATATTGTTGTTCTTCCCCTGTCTCGTCTCGGCGGAAGATTATGCAAAAATAGCAAATTTAATATGTGTAAATCAATACAAACAATAAATAAGTGTAAAAATGTTACATGTCAATGATGGGTCCTGAGTGGACTGGTGCTCATGATCCTCCTCCTGATCCTCCTCCTCAACAAATGTACTCTCATTAAACTCAGCCTTATCCTCCTCATGTGTACCACTTGTTGGGTCAACAATAGCTAACGGGTCCATGACATATATTGTGTCTCTAGAAGACTCTCCTCAGATCTCATGGTGATTTGCCTGTGCAAAAAGGGTCTGGAATGACTTGTTTAGTCTTTTCGGTGTTCTTCGTATACCCTCAGTCACCCATCTTGCATGCATATCATTAATAAATTGGATAATAATTAAAGTAATAAAAAAATTAAAGTAAAAACATAAATCTAGCTAATTAATCTTAACTATATATTTGTAAATCGTGGATTTATTTTTGTCACAATCTTCCCACCAGGTCGTGATGACATATCAGAGGCGTAGAATACTTGTTTTGCTTGACTCGCCAATATATACAGGTCCTGACTTTGGGTTTTCAAAATCTGCTTTACATTGATACTTACGAAGCCATATTTATCCACTTTCACTCCTCGTTCCCAGGAATGTGTATCTAACCAGTTACACTTGAATAAGATAACTCGTTTGTGAGAAAAGTATTATACTTGGATTATATCCGTTAAAACTCCATAGTTTGACATAGTATCTAACCCGTTGTACCCTTCAACAACCACTCTACTATTTTGAGTGGTCAAACATTTGTCTAGTTTTTCTGTACATAGTATGTATCCGTTTATTTTACACCAAACATACATACATGAGTACATAATTGGACCTTCGTCTAAGATCTTAAGGTCTCTTGATATATCGTTATCTTTAAATAATTGATCGACCCTGTATATACATTCCCGAAATTCATTCGGTAATTGTAAAATTAAAATAAAGTTATAAGATATATATAGTTATGAATCTATTCACTCTATGCTTAAAATATGTGGCATACATTTCTCCACGGGACTTATTGTTATTTCAATATTGCATATACTCATTGTAAATAGATCGAATATTTAACAATATACTCTTTAATGCTAATCAATAAGACGTATTATAACAAAAAATATTGAATCTTACAGGTAAAAAGGTTCTGATTCGGGACAATTTTTCGAAATGTATGAATGAGCAATCACTGGATCGCTATAATCCAAGTTGTAAATTTTTTCGTTGGATAAGTCTTCCAACGATAAAAATATTGAAAGGCCCGAGATTGAAGTTTGTGCATGTTCTTGGTATTCCTCCTCGATATACTTAGCACAAAAGCCAATACTCTCATTTACAAGATAACCCTCGCTTATTGAGGCTTCGGGGTAGTTTTTATTCTGCAAATATTTTTTCATTGTACCGATGTAATGTTCTATCGGATACATCCATTGATACTGGACAGCCCCCCCAAGAAAAGCCTCACATGACAAGTGAACCATGAGATGCATCATGATGTCGAAGATTGATGCTGGGAAAATCATTTCAAATTTGTAAAGTGTCGTTATAATATCCAAGTACAATTGTTTGAGGTCCACTGCAATCAACTCTTTGGAGCACAATAAATGAAAGAATTAGGACAAATTTACTATAGCATCATACACATGATCTGAAAGTAATCCACGAATTGCTAAAGGAATAAGATATTCCAATAAAATGTGACAATAATGACTCTTTAATCTCGTAATCTTCTTCTCTTCCAAATTTACACAACCTCCAATATTTGAGCAAAAATCACCAGGAAACTTAAAATCTTTCAAGAAATTACAAGCACATTTTTTATGATCAAAGGATAAAGTGAAAGACTCTTCTAGATAATGAACCATTCCTCCTCATTTACAAGATGTAACCATTGTTTTATGCCTAAAAGTTGTAAATATTTACGGGCTTTAGAACCATCCTTAGTATTCTCTTTCACATTCATTATTATTCCTAACACGCCATCACAAATATTTTTCTCAATATGCATCACATCTAAGTTATGTCTCAATAATAGTGATCTTTAATAAGGCAAACGAAAGAAAATGCTAAGTTTGTTCTAATTGCTCCCCGTGTTTCATGATATATCTTGGTTTTCTTACTCTGATCTGTAGTAAGAACTGTGTCTTCTATGTCTCGTGCTTGCTCGTAAATTTCTTGCCCTTTAAAAATTTCGAGGGCTCTCTATAATTTGTTTGACCATCAAACGACTCTTTATCCCTTCTGTATTTATGTTTTGGTGGAAGGATGCGTCTGTGACCCATGTAACAATGTTTCTGACCATTAATTAATCGAAGAGATATAGAGTCGTTGTTACAACAAGGACAAACAAATTTTCCTTCCGTACTCCACCTTTACAAATTCGCATACATTGGAAAGTCGTTAATGGTCCATAGCAACGTCGCTCGCATGTTAAAGTATTGTGAGGCGTGTGCATCAAACATTCTCACACCACTATGTCACAGTTCAGTCAACTCATCAATCAATGACTAGAGAAATATGTCAATTGCATCTCCTGGACTCTTTGGGTTTGGAATTAACATAGATAGAATGAAATTGTTATAATCCATGCAAATAGTGGATGACACATTATAAGGAACGAGAATAACTATCCATACACTGTATGACTTTTTCCATTTGCAAAGGGTTGAAACCCATCGCTTGATAGACCTTGTCTCGCGCTTCAAGAGTACGGCGCGAAATCTTTATAATTTTCATTAAACGTTTTCCAAATTAATGAATCAGTCAAATGTATCAACGTATCACTATCAACTCTTCATTCCTTATGACATCTCATCATTGGAGTGGTTTTTAGGACATTTATAGTCTATGTAGTCTTGGTATTAGAGAGAAATATTTTAACACCTTAGTGGGTATGAATTTACCATTTTGCTTCTTTCGAACTGCCCCACTTGTTTGGTCGACATTCCATCTAGAAAGGCCGCAAACTCTGCAAGACTCCAAATTTTTGTCATCCTTCCAAAATAACATACAATTGTTCTTATATGCATGTTTTCTCATACTTAAGCCCGATATCTGTAATGAATTTTTTACATTCGTAGTATGAGTTTGGCAATTGAGCGTCCATCGGTAATATGTCATCTTTAAGTAGACGTAACAACATATCGAACAAAGCGTTTGTCCATTGACCGACATTTTTTATGTGAAGGAGTTTCAGTAGTGCTGATAATTTCATTATTCGAGAACCTTCATACAATGAATGTTTAGAATCATCAAGTAATTTATAGAATCTCTGCGCATCTTCAACTGATTCATAGTTGTTCGGGTCATCACTAATGTTGGAGAACATATCGTTTATAAAATCTTACATATAACGTTCTTCATTGACCTCTTCATTGACTGTATTATTAATCTTCGTTCTATGATTGTTGAATTTCGGCACGCCATCCTCCGATTGACCATCATCATCATCATCCAAGTCATCGACATTATCATCATCCTTAAACACGTTAGTAGTAAGTCTCTTTTCTCCATGAAAATACCAGAATTGATAATGAAGATTTATTCTATAAATGATGAGATGGGTCTTCACATCAACTATTTCCATAGAAGTATTGTTCAAGCATTTCACACAAGGACATTTCAATGTTTGTCGTCTTGTACTACTCACTGCAAACTCGAGGAATTTGTCACCCCCTTCCTCGTAATCTAGATGATCTCGACGTAAGGTCATCTATATTTTATCGGGTACTTCCATCTTTCTAATAAGATGACAAACAACCTACAATATTATTTACTTAACATGATCTAAATTAGGCTTACATTTCTCGTTTCTTCATAATTTTTTATCTAAAAAGAAACATCTTCAAACATATTTATTTAACATGATCTAAATTTGGCTTAACATTTCTCTTATATTTTCTTATTTACTTAACATGATATAAAAAACCACACATTCTTCAAACATCATCAAATCAAATTATACCAATTCAAAATCTAACATAAATATACTGATTTATAACAAAATCAAATTACCAATTCAAATCTAACCAACAATTCAAACATATTCATAAAATCAAATTATACCAATTCAAAATCTAACATAAATATACTAATTTATAACAAAATCAAATTACCAATTCAAACATATTCGTCAAATCAAATTATACCAATTTAAAATCTAACATAAATATACTAATTTATAACAAAATCAAATTACCAATTCAAATATAACCAACAATTCAAACATATTCATCCAATCAAATTGTCTATTCAAAATCTAACATAAATTAACTAATTTATAACAAAATCAATATACCAATTCAAATCTAACCAACAATTCAAACATATTCATTAAATCAAATTACCAATTCAAATCAAACCTAAATTAAACCAAATCTAACTTAAATCAAACATAATCTAACCTAATTCTAACCTAAATGTAACTAACATATATATATATATAACTGCTAATAATATTAATATAATTCTAACCTAATAAAAAAACCTAAAAAACTAACCTTGTTGTAGAGGCGGCAGGCGGAAGCGGCGACGACGGCTGGTCCGTAGATCCGACGTCGAGAGGAGCAGCGGCTGCAAGCGGAGGCGCAACGACGAGTGGAGCAGCAGTTGCAGGTGGAGGTGCGACGACGAGAGGAGCAGCGACTGCAGGCAGAGGCGCGACGACGAGAGGAGCAACGGCTGGTCCGTAGTTCCGACAGCGGCGTCTTCAATCGGCAATTAGGGTCTTCAATAGGCGGGGTCTTCAATTGGTGGCGTCGTCAATCGACGTCTTCAAACGGAGGTGACGACGATCGAGAGAGGTGGTCGAGGAAAGGGAAGAAGCGGGCGCATGAGATCGGGAAAGGAAATACTTTTTTAATTTAAAAGGGGTTTTACCGAGAGTTATACATAAAACTCTCTATTTTGACCCTTTCATATTTCTGAGAGTTTTAGGCATAAATCTCGGGTTTGGTTTTTAATATTTCCGAGAGTTTTAGGTATAACTCTCGGTTTGATTAATAATATTATCGAGAGATATGCGTAAATCTCTCGATTTTGATATATTTCTAACAAATTTTAAAAAGGGAAAATCGAGAGAATTGTGTATATATCTCAGTTTTGACCTTTATTATCGAAAGATATACTTAAAACTCTCGGTTTTAACCTTAGATTTTTTAACTTAAAACATCAACAACACACATTCATCTATTTTAAACACAACCTAATTATCATAAAACACATCCTTTTTATAATCAAACTCTACACACATCCTTAATACAATCAAACACAAACATACATTTTTTTATATAATCATACACAATCATATACATTTATATAATAAATCGCAATCCATATACTTTAAAAATAACACACACTTGATTAGCTTAGGTAGGAGTTTAGACAAGCTAATTAGAAAGTGAAACATCAATTTAATTAAAAAACGAAGAAGTGAAATACCAAAAGATATTTAGAAATATTTCGGTTTTGAGAGGTCAAATATCGAGAGATATACCTATATCTCTCAGTATTACCATTTAAAACCGAAAGATGTTTGGATATCTTTCGGTATTTCACTTCTTCATTTTTTTAAAATTTAATTGGTGTTTAACTTTCAAATTAGATTGAACAACATTAATTTAACAAATTTCATATATTTAAAACATTACACAATCCCCACACATCTAATAATCAAACTCTAAACACATACTTAATATAATCAAACAAAAACATACACTTCTTTATATAATCATACACAATCATATACATTTTTTATAATTAATCACAATCTCTATACTTCAAAAATAACACACTTTATTAGCTTAGTTAGGAGTTTAGATAAGCTAATTAGAAAGTGAAACACCAATTAAATTAACAAACGAAGAAGTGCAATACCAAAAAATTTCTAAATATCTTTTAGTTTTTAGATGTCAATACAGAGAGATATGCATATATCTTTCGGTATTACCTATCAATACTGAAAGATACTTAGAAATATTTCCGTATTTCACTTCTTCATTTATATTTAATTTGTGTTTCATTTTCTAATTAGTTTGAACAACATTCATTTAACACATTTCATATCCTTAATAGGGATGAGCAAACGGGTAAAACCGAACCGTTTTGTCCAATCCGAATTAAATCCAAACTAAAATAGTCCAATCCGTAATCCAAACCATTTTACTAAGTAATACAGATTGGATATGGATTAGATTGAATATGGTTTGGACAATCCAAACTAATATATATATATATATATTATTTTTATTGTTTTTTTAATGTGAACTTAAAATTATTTAACACGTTTTTTTATAATTAATTTATTTATTATATTTTTATTTAATTAAAAAATAAAAAAATGAATTAAGTATATTATATATTTTAATTCAAATTATTTTTAATTAATTAAATTATTTAAATTCAATCCTAATTAAACTAAATTTAAATTTAATTCAATTCAAATTTAATTCAAACTGAAATAAAAAATCAAATTTTATAATTCGGATTCGGTTCGGATTAATCTGTCAAATGCTCACATCTAAGATAATCTCATTTAATATTGTCTTATTTTCTTATTTAATTGCTTAATTTTGATTAATTTAATTTTTTTATTAATGTTATAATTAAAAAATTCGAATCTAAAAATAAATGTTGACTAAATGATGCGAAAATAAGTCAAAAATATATTATATTAAATTAAAATTTACAAAAAAAATTAAAATTATATTTTTATTTAGATAGTTTGGATAATCCTAATTCAATCCAAATTTGATCAATCCAAACTCAATCCAATCCGATCTCAACCCAATCTGAAATATCCAATCCGAATTAGCATTTCGAATTCGGATCGGATTGGATTTCAGATTTACCCACCCAATGCTCACCCTTAATCCTTAATACATTACACAATTCCAACACTTTCTTATAATCAAACTCTACACACATCCTTATTATCATCAAACACAAACATATAAAATTCTTTATATAATCAAACACAATCATATATATTTATAAAATCAATAACAATCCCTATATTTCAAAAATAACACACTTGAATATATAAAACATTATTTACATTAACAAATAAATAAGTTAAATACTGATATATATATATATATATATATAATATATTTCGATTTTGATATGTTAAAACTGAGGGTTTTTTGAAAACCTTCGCAAATATTCTCATCCCAACACTTATAATTTTTTCTATTTTTTTGGTAAGAGTCAAAACCGAGGGTTTTTGAAAAAACTTTGCAAATACTCCCATCCCAACACTTAGAATTTATAGTATCAATTATTAGAAATTTATATATATATATATATATATATATATATATATTAATTTGGACTTTTGAATTGTGGAAGGCAAATGTCAACTTCAATGATTCATCATCTTCACTAGGGCTGCAAATGAGTCAAGCCGCTCGTGAGCTGCTCGCGAGCCGCTCGATCAAAGTTCGGCTTGAGCTTGACTTTGATCGAGTTCGAGCCGGCTCGTTTAATATTCGAGCCGAACTCGAGCTCATATAATGCTTGCTCGAAGGCTTGTCGAGCTTTTTCGAACTTGATAATATACAATACATTTATTTATTTAATATAAAAAAACATAAAATTTAAAACAAATTTTTTTCTCTCTATTTTCAAAGCCCGTATATAGGGCCCATAATCCACATTATTATATTATATTGTTATAAAACAAAACCCTAATTTTTAATGTATCAATCATAAATGACTCTTCATCTCTTTTTCTTCTTCTTTCTTCCGTCTTTTCATCGTTTCTTCTTCTTCCTCGTCTTCAACATTTCTTCTTTCTTCTTGGTCTTCCTCTATCTTCACCATTTCTTTTTCTTCTTCTTCCTTCTTCACTATTTCTTCTTCTTTCGTCTTCATCATTACTTTCACTCATTCATAATAGATTAATACATTTTTTTATGTTATCTCTCATCTACACTATTTCTATCATTCATTCAAAAGAAACCTACAGATAAATTAAAATATATTTTCATTTCTACTATAGTTATTGCTCATACTTTTAAATAACTTTAATTTTTTTGTATTATGAGAAATTTGTGCTTATATAGATCGTTCATAGATTTATATGAAAAAACACTATTATATATAGTAATTGTTCATAGATCTATATGGAAAAACACTATTATATATATTAATAGTGTTCATAGATATATATAGAAAAATATTTTTAATATATATTGATCATAGATCTATATAGAAAAACACTATTATGATAAAGAATATTATATTATATTATATATAATATTGAAATATTAATATATTATATATAATAAAAGATAAAAAAAAAATGTTAGTATATATTTTATATATATTATGAAGAGATAAAAAAGGTTAGTATATATTATATATAGAAAAAATGCATTTATAATATTAATAATATATTGTAATATATAAATAAATTAATAGATTCTTTCTATAAATAAGTCAATAAATTCTTGTTATATATTTACCCAAATAATTTAATTATATATAATAATATTTAATAAAAAATAGGTTGAATTTGTTTTTGTCCGTATCTCCCTTAAATCTTAAAGTAAGTTAAATTTTAGTTATTTGTTTTAACATGTATTTTTTATATTAATTATTTTTAAGCTTAAATGCAGGTAGGTGTATTTGTGCTATGCTTGAAGAACGTGACTTAAAAAATATTAATATATTGAGTGTTCAAATAATTTATATAGTATTGTACTTTAATTTTAGAATTTTATATTTTAGAATTTTGACTAGTAATTGTGGTGGAATGCTTTTTGGATTATTATGATTTTGGAATTTTAAATAGTTATAATTTTTTAATATTTTCAATTTTAAATATTATGTTTTAAATGTTTAATATGTATGAAAGTTTGATATTTCATTTTGAAAATAAATTTTAGTTTGAGTTCGAGCTTGAATTCGAGCTCGAGCTTGAGTTTGAGCTCGAACTCAATCTTGAATTCGAGCTTGAGTTCGAGCTTTTCGAGTCGAGCCGAGCTTATAGGTAAATAGTCGAGTCAAGCTCGAGTTCAAATTTATAAACTCGTTCAAGCTCAAGTTCGAGTCGGGCTAATAAATACTAAATCGAGTCGAGTTCGAGCTCAAGCAAATTCGAGCTCGACTCGGCTCATTTGCAGCCCTAATCTTCACTTTTACTCCTTAACTTCACTACTCTATCCACGGGATCAAAAGAAAAGGAGATACTAATAAAACACACTATTAAAATCAAACCTTTTTTTACATGAGATGTAGCCAAAACCTTAGAATATCCCCTTTTTTTTTATAGAAAGCAGTGAAAATGAAATCATTTACAATATGAAACACACTTGATTGAGAAATATGCAGCAAAACATTTTATTGAATAGTCCAGCCCCCACTTCTCATAATCTCTCCAACCTTAGAAGGATCACTCTTCATGTCAATTGTAGAACAATGGGTAATCAATTGAGAGCGGCGGCATGTTTGGATGTAAATGTATTTATGTAAAAAAATTGTCAAATTAGTTTTTCCGGCTTTAAAAACAAACAAATTATCGTAAAGGTAAATAGTGGTTTCAACCTTTAGAAAGACGGTAATAAGTCTTAATTTAAAAATATATTGTCCAGATATACAATCTGAGATGTTCTAAGAAAAATCATAAATTCAAATTACTTTAGATTTACCTTAAATCAATTTATAATTTAATTAAGATAAAACAAGCATATACTAAAAAAAATGAATATAAAACATGATATTTTTAAGTAACTTAAGAATCACAAACAATATTCATGATGAGAATCAAGATAACTAGATTTAGACTACAACAAACAAATCAGTTTCTTTTAAGCTAATCTGTAACTCGTGAAATGCAAAGATGGAGAGCTCATGAACAAAAGAAAAGGAGTGTCATCTTTCTGACATAAGCCAAGTCTTCTAGCATAATACAATTAGTTATAAAATAATCCAAATAAAAATGATTGTTTATTACCATCATTTCATCATCATCACTTGTCTTCTTCATTCAAGAATGGAGACTATTCTGACTGCAAAATTCACTCCTCTGTGTGATCAAAAGATAGAAAGTAAATCAATCATCATTACTTGTAGGTAAATAATTTTTCATCAATTATAAAAATATGAAAACTAAAAAGAATTTTGATAAATCACATTATTTAACTCAAACAAATCACTATTAATGAATAGATGTACACAACAACAAACCAATCAAACTTTAATTAAATCAACTGATATATATGAGCTATAAAACCGAGAAAAAAACATAGAATGAGATTTTTTTCATCTGAGCGAACTACCCAAAGTAAGTGAATGAAATCATTTGTAAAATACAATTTATAAGAAATATGAGGCAAACCATTTTGTGAGTAGCTGAAAAAAAAATCAATGAATGAACATATGAATAGAGTTCTGAGATGATGTCTCTTTGTTTATGATAAAGTTTCTAAGATCCACATGATTCATTTCTCTTTAATAGAAACTTTTCATTCAAAGAAATTCCCTACCACATTCTAATCACATTTGCCAAATTAACATTTAAACCAGCAATAACATGAAAATGAAATAACAAAGAATCAAAATAAAAGTAAATTTTTACCATTTCATTAATGATGAATCACCTATTCGGATCCGTAGGGAGCATCATTCAGGAAAAGGTGTGACTAGACTCTCAGTATGAGTGACTACTTCTAGGACATCGTAGAACTTGTCAATGAGGGAATGCCGGACCGTTTTACTCTCCACATTATACACCACCAAATGCGGTTCATTAACCAAAAACACTTCATTTCTCTTGGAAAAACAAAAGGGTGTCTCAATACAGCTATACATTGGAACATGTAGAGTGGGTAATGAAAACAATTTAGACCAAGACTCTATTTTTCCATGCTCCTTCATCACCCATACATCAATTTTCATCTCATTCCCACCAAAGTTACATAACAAAGAGAGGCATCCACTTAAAACCCCTATATTTGAACCCATAACCTCCTGCCTAGAACAGGGTACTGATATTTCAGAATAGGTTTCTTTCGATAAATCTAAAGAGATGATACTCTGATATTTATTAAACCCCATATTCATATCTGAATCCCAGTGAAGTGACCCACTAACAAACACACCCATAGAAGTAATAGTAGTGCAATTAGGGTAATCCTCAACTGTCTTCCATGAATCACTCTTTAACCCATAAATTTTAACTTCAGTTTCAAATGAATATTCAGGAACTTTTAATTCAGTGTAAATAACAACCACCTTATACTCGGAACTACCTTCATCATAGCCAAACCCATAACTTACATCTTGACTTGGACGTTGTATAATGCCAGAATGAGGAAGCCTCTTTGATATCTTTGTAGATGGGTTCCATAAAAATACAACAGAGTTTTCTATAACAATACAAACTAACCCATTCAAGGAACCAACTAAGCCAACCCAGAGCTTTGGGTTCTTCAATGGATAATCGAGGACATGCGTATCAATATGAGATTCTTCATGCAGAACAGACGAGAGAGAACACCATTCTAGAGAACACCGTTCTAGATAAGCAGAAGAACGAGAATTTATAATGATTTTATGATGTGCATAATCTTCGTTTTTGGTGGAAGCTTTCAAATGCTTCTTGACAAATATGGGATCAGAGATCAAAGCACGCCAGGATCTGCAAACACACATGAATTTTAGGAGGAATTTGACGGGTAGTTTGATTAGGATTTCTATAATGATTTCTGTTGGCAGGGAGGCATCGAGATGGTCGGAATGGAAGTGGTCTGTTGTAGGATCTTCACTCTCTATATTCATGGATAGAGCTGTCAACTGATTGAAAGCGGCTAGGGTTTGGAGGAGAGACAGAAAGTGAGAGACGAGAAAGTAAAGTAACAAATCAGGGTTATTTAAGGGAATTGTATCCCCTCTTATTTATTCAATGGAATCTAATTGATCATATAGGCTCTTATAATACAGATGACAAAATGTTAAGTTTATAAAAAGAAAAATTGGTAGTTGTTGTTGCTAAGTTTTACTATTTCTCAATAAGGTTGACATCAAGATTGTTTGTTAAACAATTATTGAGAGTATTTATTCAAAATTTAGGTAATCATACAAAATTGTGTGACATGTATTGTATTAAATATGTTTAGATTATAATGTTAAAATAATTTATTATTTATCTAAAACTAATCATTATATCAAATATCATACAAAATTGAAAATTGTTTTAAAAATTTAAAAATAAAAAATAAAATATTTGATAAACCCGTATAATGAACTTACTAGCGAAAATATAAACAATATAGTTCATTTGTGTGATATTTGATCCCTCAAGAATTCACTTGAGGGCGGCTGAGTCAGGTTTCCATCTGACTGAGGGATGAAAACCCTAGGTTAAGTTCCTTGCGTGTTAGACCGATATTTGTATATTTAAAATTATTGTTTTCTGCACCATCCTTTTAGAGCTATATTTTTGCACTCGGGGATATGTCGCTGGTTGCATTTTCTACACCCGAGGATAACCTAGGACTGAGAAAGTACACATGTTGCTGGTTGTTTCCTGCACCCGATAGGTCATAGGAGACCACAATCGAGAGTCCTTGCACCCTTCCTTGTGCACCCGATAGACGTCTGTTGCACTCGATGAGTCTAGGATCGATGCTTGTTATTGTTGGAGACCGAGGGATGTTGTCTAATGTTGGAGACCGAAGACCGATGTTGGCTGTTGTTGGAGACCAAGGCCCTGTTGGAGACCGATGATCGATGATCGATGCTGGTTGTACATGGGGACAAAGGACTGACATGTTGTGCGTTGTTCGACTGAGGACACATCTTATGATAGAGAGGAGGACCATGACCGAGGCTGACTCCTATTCTCCACCTAGCTATGACCGAGTTGGGTTCACACCTCGACTAACATCAGGTTTTTGCGATCTTGGAGGCTAACCACGATCCTTTGGACATAAGCAATGATGTTAAATTTGCTTGGAAGATTCAGGTAAAAAAATAAAATAAATAATTTAGTTCAATATAATTTATGAAATATTAGAACATGAACAATTTACTTGCAGAGAGACATGGCCGAGAGAGGACACAGTCTTGAAAGTATCAAAGCAAGTATTGAAGCTCGAAAACCCGACTTCGATGCTTACATTGGTAAGTATGTGTCGACTATCGTTGTGTTTAAAAGACTCTCATTAAATTGATCCCCTAGTTTAACATAAAATTTTGCAGACCCACAAAAGCAATATGCAGATGCAGTTATAGAAGTATTACCTACCCAACTAATCCCAGATGACAATGGGGGAAAAGTTTTAAGAGTTAGACTTATAATGAAAGAAGGCATAAAGAATTTCAATCCAGTCTATCTCTTTGATGAAGGCTCCACCATTTCATGGATTCCATGTGGAAGAAAATGTAAAATTTATATACTTAATGATCTAACAACTCTTTTATTTAGATCTAATGCGGAAAAATAATTTAAACTTACCTCCAGCCATTCTTCTTGATACTTTAAAGTTTCGATCTTCTAAAACCGATTTATCTTTTATCGATGGTGTTTTTCTTAGATGAGATAATGGCCTTAGGGACCTTAACACTATATTTATAATCCCTCTCTTTCCATCAAAGAGACCTTAATGGGTAGTTACTAGTTAGTGGGTAGTTATTCCAATTATTAAACTTTAATTTATTAATTAAACCATTTAATTCCAACATTCTCCCACTTGGTTTAATAAATAAAATCATATCACAATAAGAAATTGATACATGAATCATAGCGATAAATCATCTAAAATTGAGAATCATCTTCTATGTATCACAATGCATCACATTTCTCAATAACAACCCATAAAACTCAATGAATAAACCATATGTTTATTCTAGGTCCGAACTTTATTATTTCTCAAAAACGATCAATATGCGCATAACGTAAATCAAATATGAGAAATCATTACTTATTAGAGTTTCACTTAAAACATTGTTCTTACAATAAATAAAATCATAAAACAGAACTAAGTCCCATTCGTTCTACATGATCCTTGAAATTCTTTGGTGGCATGCCTTTAGTCAAAGGATCAGCAATCATCAACTTAGTGCTAATGTGTTCAATGACCACTTTCTTTTCCTTAACACGTTCTCTAATGGCTAAGTATTCAATGTCGATGTGTTTGTGAGTTTAAGCATTGATTGTCAGAAAATATAAAGTTGTAGGCCTTTATTGATGTTAGTGTATATAATATAATAATATATTATATTGATATATTATTATATTATACAATATAATATATTATATTATTGTTAGATAAAAGATAAAGACTCTTCCAAAACTTCTCTCCCAAATTTTTTTTTTTAAAATTCTCCCAAGTCAAAATCCGGCCAAACAAAACAACCGGCCTACGGTTGCAAACTTACATAATTTTGATAATTTTAAATAAAATAATCAAAAAGGGAGAAATTGTTAGATAAATTCATACCGGTTCAAATAAACCTAACTTAAACAAACTTCCTACGCAGGAACAAGGAACCGGACCGGATGAACAAGAGAAAACCAACTGAAGAAACCGAACCGAACCGATCAAGAGTATTCGGTACGTGACCGCACAGAGGAAGGATCGGCCAAAGCTCAAAAACCGGAATCTTCATACAACCGATCAATCCACAAGGCAATCATAACCGGAAGAAGTCCGGTTACTTCACTATCAAAAGACATTCGGCCAAGTCAAGTGGACAACCTAGGCCAAGTCAAGAGGCCGACTAGTACAAGAAGACACTTTGGGTATCTGCTGAGAATGATACCAAAGGAACAGACTGAATACTTCCATATCCATGCAAGTCTGAGGAAAGACTGTAGGCTGCAGAAAACAGTACTACCGGATCCTTCTACTTCGGGATAAGTCAGAAAGGAAATCTTCAAAGTACAGACAACTGTCCAAGCAGACAGTGCCTACATTGAGTAAAAGACAAACCCAGCAGGTTTGCTTTACAGACCGGCAGGTCTGAAACAGGATGCCAGGTCTGAGATTGACCGTCAGGTCTGAGGAGAAGACCGCAGGTCTGAGACACTGAATCACTGCATCTCTGATCAGCCAATCAGATTCAAGGCTTTGAAATATGACCGTTGGCATATTTCACCTATAAAAGGAGGCAGTTGCAGAAGAGTAAATGCGGGATTTTGAGCAGTTACTAAGAGTCATTAAGTGGGACAAACATTGGGATAACAAGAGCTAAGTGCATTTACTACAAGTGATAACAGTGTGGTATCCTAAGAAAGCCTAAGTGCTAAATTCTAAGTGTGTGTGCTACAATTTCAGTGTGAATTGTAAGAGTGTTATCGAGCAGAAAATAAGTCTCGATCGAATTGTATTCCTTAGTGAATATCCTTCTCGCGGTTTCGAGAGGAAGGGGTGACGTAGGAGTTTTATCTCCGAACATCCATAAAACTCTGTTGTGTTATTTACTTTCTGTTGGCTTCCTTACATAACCGACTAACTTAACCATACCGCTCCAAACCGACTCACTACTAACCATACCGAATATCCAGATAACCGAAACCGACCCACCATTCTTCAAATCTCCATCATCCGAAACCTACTTCGCCTATCATACACGTGTACCGCTTCAACTTAAAAGCAAACCTCTTCCGCGCTTGAACCTAGTTCAAGGGTTTGTGACAGGTTGTGTAGTATTGAAACCCCGGTGTTAATCTCTAACCGGATTAACCACCACCCTACGAGTGAGAACCGCCAACCGGTCCAACCCCCGGTCCACCAGCGGCGACCTAGATCCTAACAATTGGTATCAGAGCAGTTAGTTTCAATACTCAAGCAAACATGTATCAAGATAGGCCTCCAATGCTAGAAGGTGATGACTTTGCCAACTGGAAGGCACGCATGCACCTACATCTAGTCACCTTGGATGATGAAATGGAGTCTATTCTGACCGAAGGACCGATAGTCATTGATAAAGATAGAAAAGAATGGACGGCTGAAGATAGGAGAAGGAACAATCTGGACAACCATGCAAGAAACCGGATCTCCAACAGCGTAGATAGAAATACATACTGCAAGATCAGAGATTGCAAAACCGCGAAGGAGACTTGGAACACGGTCGTCCAGATCTTTGAGGGAAATGAAAGAACAAAGGAGAACAAAATAATGGTGGCCACACAGAGATTTGAAAGCATCAAAATGAAACCAGGGGAAACTATGAAGGAATACAGTGACCGGTTCACTGGTGTATTAGATGAGTTAGCAAATCTGGGCAAGAAGTACGACAACAAAGAGGTCATTATGAAGGTTTTGAGATCTCTTCCAAGTGCTTGGGATATAAAGACGATGGTCATGAGAGAATCAAAGAGCCTACGTAAGATGAAATTATACGATGTATTCGAAGATCTTAAGGCATATGAGTTCGAGATGAATTCCAGAACTGAAGAGGAAGTCTCGGCCTCAACGTCAACCAGAGCACTGTTCACATCTACGGAACCGGCTGCACCTGTTCCTGCTCCTATATCTACATCTGCACCGGTACCGATTCCTGCACCTGCACCGATCAGAACCGCCGAACAGTTTACTGAGGACGCCATGGCAATGCTTGCACAGAAGTTTGGGAGGTTCATGAAAAGGAGCCAACCGACAAACAACTACTATGGTGACAAATCCAATATAAGATGCTATAACTGTAACTGTATGGGACATTTTAAGTGGGAATGCAGGAAACCAAGGAGAGATACACAAAAACCAGACTACCAAAATAACCGGAACAACTATCAACAAACCGGTGAAGGAAGTGAAGTACCGAAAGCACTGATAGCCGATGATGGAGGAAGCCTATGGGCTCACAGTGACAGTGACGATGACCTCACATGTCTCATGGCAAATGAGGAACAGGTATTTGACTCTCCCTGTGAAGAATTTACTAAAGATGAGTTATATAATGCTTTGAATGACATGGTAGAAGAATATAAGAACCTATTGATCATGTTACCTAAGCACCTCAACATCAAAACCGATCCCATAGTACCTATCCCAGTAGAACCAGAGGTACCCATCACAACCGAACCGGAGGTCATACAATCTGATGATACTCATACCCTAGAAACCGAATTAGACCCTAAGATCGAACAACCTAGTGAGTCGACTAGAGAACTAACCGAGAAAGAGAATGCCAGATTTCAGTATACGATGGCCGCCTATAGGAGATCTAGCGATATAGTAAAGAACCTGAATAAAGAATACAGGCATCCACGTTGTAAGAATGGCCTAGGATACACAGAGAACAGATCTAAAAACCGAAAATCCATATGGAAAGCAAAGCTTACAAAAGGAAACCTTCCCTTTATAAAATTCCTTAAGAGCACCTGTACAGCTGAAGAAGAGGAGACCGCGTATTATAGGGAAGAAAAGACAAAGTATGACTATGTTGGCCCAACCGATTCATGGCTTGACCTTGAGAAAAGGAAAGCAGAAATCCTCAAATATAAGAAAGACTTCCCTGAACCACGTAGATCAAACTATAGATCATCAAACCAAAGACCATCATCATTTAGGTCATCTGTAGGGAAACCGAAATACACCAGACCAAGTGTGAGGAGAACAGTTGAAACTTTAGCAAAGAAGACCGTTCGATTTATCAAGGTTTGGGTACCTAAGGGACTAATCTCATGTGGACCCAAGTAAATGTGGGTACCAAATAGTTGTAAATATGTACTTTTTGCAGGATCCAAAGAAACGGCTAGGAAACTCCGAATGGTTCTTGGACAGCGGTTGCTCCAGACACATGACCGGAAATAGCAATCTGCTAACCGACATTAGATCAGTAACCGGTGCTCCTATCACTTTCGGTGACAACTCTAAAGGTAAAACCGTGGGCAAGGGTAAGATTGTCCATGGTAACCTAACTATTGACAATGTACTTCTAGTTGAAAACCTACGTTTTAATCTACTTAGCATTAGTCAGATGTGTGATGCCGGATACACAGTAGAATTCCTTAAACATGCATGCTTAGTTAAGAACTCTCAAGGGATAGTGCTACTAACCGGAAATAGGATAGGTAACATCTACAAGGTAGACTGGAAAACTAGAGTAGAACACCCTATATGCATGATAGCTAAGACTGATCAAACCTGGCTATGGCACAAAAGACTAAACCATCTAAACATGAAAACATTAAACTACATTCGTGGTAAGAAATTAGTTGAAGGCATCCCAGATATAGTATTTAACCAGGATAAGGTTTGTTCAGCATGCCAGATGGGTAAACAAACTAGGTCATCGTTTAAGAGCAAAGGAAATCTCCAATCTAGCCGATGTCTAGATCTTCTTCACATGGATTTATTTGGACCAATTCAGGTCATAAGCCTAGGAGGTATGCTTTACACCATGGTGGTTATTGATGATTACTCTAGATATACATGGGTAATATTTTTACCATCTAAACGTGAAACGGTATCAAACCTAATCAACCTCCTTAAGCGTTTGCAAAATGAAAAATCAACTCGTATAAATTGCATTCGAAGCGATAGAGGTACCGAATTTACTAATAGCACATTAACTGCATATCTTGATGAATCCGGCATTAGACACGAGTTGTCTAGTGCTAGGACTCCTCAACAAAATGGCCTGGCCGAGAGAAGAAACCGGACTCTCAAGGAAGCCGCACGGTCCATGATAGCCGACTCCGGCATTGCTCAGAAATATTGGGCTGAAGCTATCAACACTGCATGCCATACACAAAACCGGTCCTTGATTAACAGATTTCACAACAAAACACCATATGAGGTTTATTTTAACAGAGTTCCCAAACTTAAATACCTCAGGATTTTCGGTTGTAAATGTTATATTCATAATAATGGTAAAACTCAACTCACTGCTTTTGATGCAAAGACCGACACCGGCATTATGCTAGGATATTCGTCGGTAAGTAAAGCATATAGAGTATATAACAATAGAACTGCAACCATGGAGGAAACAATTCACGTTGTTTTCGATGAATCGGTTGAAAGCAACACTGCTTCATGCTTTGATCTACATAACAGACTGGAAAATAACGATATTCATTCTGATAGCGAAGATGAGACCCCGGTCTTCAGGGGATTTGTCCATGACCTAATGGGTAATATTGATACCCAGCCGGATCAAGCTGTTTCACAGCAGGAAGCTGACACTTCGGTCCAACCCGAGGAAGCCGGTCGGTCTGACAATCTTGGTCAGCCTACCGACATGTCTAGCCTTGATCAAATAAACGGTAACTTGGTAGACACCCTTGAGCTGAATCTCAGAAGAAACAGTAAACATCCTCCTGAGCAAATTATAGGTGACCCTTCAGAACCTGTTCGAACTAGGAGTCAACTTCTGGAAGGATATTTTAACTCTGCTTTTATATCCCAGATTGAACCGAAAAGAATAGATGAAGCATTGTCAGATCCGGACTGGATCTTGGGAATGCAAGAAGAACTAAACCAGTTCGAGAGTAGTAAAGTCTGGTACTTAGTTCCCAGACCGAAAGATAAATCGGTCATAGGAACAAGATGGGTATTTAGAAATAAACTCAATGAGGACGGTCTGGTCACGAGGAACAAAGCCAGATTAGTGGCTCAAGGCTACAAACAGGAAGAAGGCATTGACTTTGAAGAGTCATTTGCTCCTGTAGCCAGAATAGAAGCTATCAGGATTTTTCTAGCCTTTGCGGCTTTCAAAAATTTCAAAGTTTTTCAAATGGATGTTAAAAGTGCATTTCTGAACGGTGATATACGTGAAGAAGTGTACGTTGAACAGCCACCCGGCTTCAAAAATGCTGCACTTCCAAACCATGTATACCGGCTAAACAAAGCCTTATACGGTCTAAAGCAAGCACCAAGAGCCTGGTATGATACACTAACCGCATTCCTATTAGAGCATGATTTCACCATCGGTTCGGTGGATAAGACCTTGTTCAAATTTGAAAAGAAGGAACATATCCTACTTGTTCAAATCTATGTAGATGATATTATCTTTGGTTCCACCGATCCAAAGCTTTGTGATAAATTTTCAAAAATGATGACTGACAAATTTGAAATGAGTATGATGGGAGAATTAAGTTTCTTCCTAGGTCTTCAGGTTAAGCAACTCAAGGAAGGAACATTCATCAGTCAACCTAAATATACCAAGGAGCTTCTAAAGAAATTCGGTATGGACACCTGCTCCTCGGCGGCTACTCCAATGAGTTCATCTATTAAATTGGACAGAGATGATGAAGGGCAATCAGTAGATCAGATTGCATACCGGGGCATGATCGGCTCCCTGCTATATCTGACAGCAAGTAGACCGGACATCCTGTTTGCAGTTGGTGTATGTGGGAGATTTCAAGCAAATCCAAAGCAATCCCATTACACAGCCGCAAAGAGGATACTGAAGTATCTAAAGGGCACACTTGATGTCGGTCTGTGGTACCCAAAGGACTCATCATTCAATCTAACGAGCTACTCAGACGCAGACTATGCAGGCTGCAAGATTGACAGAAAGAGCACCAGCGGAACATGTCAGTTCCTTGGTGACCGACTGGTATCATGGCATAGCAAGAAGCAGGCATCTGTGGCTACATCAACCGCAGAAGCTGAATACTTGGCGGCCGGAAGTTGCTGTTCTCAACTTCTCTGGATCCAACAGCAGCTGAAGGACTTCGGTATTACAGCCGAAGAGTCCCCAATTTTCTGTGACAACACAAGTGCCATTGCGATTACATACAACCCGGTTCTCCATTCCAGAACCAAGCACATCGACATAAGGCATCATTTCATTCGAGAGCATGTCACGCTGAAGCATATCCGGCTGGAATACGTACCCACCGACCAACAAGTAGCCGATATCTTCACAAAGCCTCTACAGGAAGCTAAGTTCTCTCAATTTAGACTTACTCTCGGTTTAACCGACATCAGTCAGATCCTTCCTAAGGATACTTAAAAGGAAAACCGGCTTCAACAGATAAAACAGGTAGTTCTTCTTAAGCTGTTGATCTTTGAATTCTCAAGATGCCTATGGAAGAACCGCCCAGATCATCAGACAGAGTAAACCGACTGGCTACTTGGTGGAAACACCAACTAACCGCATCGGGATGAACAACTGATGACTGACCGGCTCGGAAGCAGGTCATCCCAGATTATTTGAATTTCACAGATGTGGAACAACTACCAATGTTTGTAGATGTCTGTTCTGAAATGTTGCCTTTTCAAAGAAAACTGGTCGCGCCTAAAAAGACGTGAAGATCTTTTGATATCTTTCATGGTTCAGGCCTATGACCGACACCTAGACTACAAACATACCCATTTTGGTGAAAAACCTTTTATCCTGCAGTTAATACATGTCATTCCATTTAATGCCTGGACAATAGGTTAGCCCCTAAACTAGTATTTAAGAGAGGGAAACACTCACCACAAAACTCACAAGTCACAAGAATACTCTCTCACTAAGGCAAACTAACCATGTCTCAATTCCCAAACATCCTCCAAGTAGATTTTGAATCCTGTACCGGTACCGAACACTATGAAGTGTATCGGATGATTAAGAAGTTAGAAGATACTGGTCTCCAGTATTTTCTGGATGATAAGCAAATCATCTACCCTGCATCCGTTATGGAATTCTACTACAATGCCAGAGTATTCCGGGGAACACCCCATTTTGAGACCCACATCCAATCCAAGGTTGGGGGTGTAATTTTCGACTTCACCGAGCAGGACTTTGCTCGGTGTTTCAGTCTGCCTAAGCAAGGGATCACAGATCTCAATCCTCCTGCAGACATTAAGGCTGAGGTATCCCTAGCCTTTGCCCGGTCGGATGAACCTGTCAATGATCATGGTTCTAAATCTCTCTTGAGGGCTGAGTACCAGCTCCTCAATGACGTGCTAGGAAGGGGCATCTTTGGAAGAGATGTCACTAATACCTACTGCGTGGCAAGTTTCAACATGATGGCTGCCATCATTACTGGCACACCGGTAAACTGGTCCCGGGTGCTGTTCGACACCTTAGTTTGGATGATTAACGTTCAGTCAGTCGGTCTCATTCCCCAAATGAGCACCCTTTTGGTGGAACTCGGCGTTCCAACTTGTCCTGGCGAAGGTCTGAACCAGGCTCAGGTGCTAACTAGGGAAATGACCGACTCTTTCTATAGTCGGTTTGAAAGAGAATGGAGGAGGAGGAACTTCAACCCCCCTCGCTAAGTCACTTCGTCTGGCATCCGGTCGTTTTGCTGCATGTACCGGATGCATCATTAATCTATTCAACTCTGACCATATCGGCCTCACCCATGTTCACTTCGGTTTTATTTGTGCTTTCTTTAACTTCATCATTTATATATGTCATTTTCGGTGTTGTCTCTACAGTTTTCGGTCTCCATCTAATCTATATCATTATGTGTTAAATGCATTCAATGAGATAATCCAATTTAATGAGATAACTCCCAACCACCCGCATATTTAATTCCCAACTAATCTGGTCACTTTTCAACTACCATTTACCTCGAGATCCGCAAACCGCCACTTCCCAATGCACTTTGGAAAGGAAAAGATTCTTTCCCTTAATAAAACAAAACTAACAATCAATGCTCAGATTTTCCCTCCAAAATCGATTCTATATAAGGAGCCATCCTCATTTCATTTTCTCAACCACAATAACCAGTTTTTCTCTTGAATCTCTCTCTCTCTCTACATCATAATCATGCCAAGCCAAACTTTGGGAAATTTTCTAAGCGTTGACTTCGGCTCATGCTTGGCCGAATGGGACTATGACCATCCAAAGAAACACATGTTTGAAAGTCTCATCGTTACCGGTCTACAAGCCTTCCTTGACGAATCCGGTCCCATACTGACTGAGGATGTCAAGGAATTCTTCAGAAATGCCATCAACTGGGGAGATCGCATTGTAACCACTGTAAGGAATCATACCTTCGGGCTTGATGAAGCCGAATTTGCCACCCTCTTCAATCTGCCCAAAGAAGGGTTCTCTGATTTTCCGGCCATGGAGGGCACTGATGAATACTACTATGTGTTCCGCTGCTTAGGAACCTTCGATACGGTGGAAACCCATGGGTTAAAGACCCGTCTCGGTCGTAGCACTCAGCTACTTCTTGAGATTGTCACTCGGTCCATTCTGTGCCAATCTGTAAATCAGCGGTTTTCAAAGAATACCTACAATATGATGACCCACATCTACAACCACACGCCCATTAATTGGGCAGCGGTCCTGTTTCAAATCTTGAGGAAAATGGTGCGGACCAAGAAGGGACTCGGCTTTGCACCCCACATCAGCAGGTTGATTCTCAAGCACCGGCCAGATTTTGGACCGGGCACACCGGCATCCCCCTCAAATATTCTCGATAGAGATGCCGTGGTGGAAAAATATTCCAAAATGGTGCTTACTGCTTAAGCATCTTTATTTAAATGTCTTTCTTTCGTCCTATCGGTTTCCATTCTAATAAAAATATCGTTTCAGTTTTGATCGCTTCTCTTTACTCTCTGTATCTTTCTAACATAACCGGCTTAATATCGCTCGTATCCGGTTTCATAAAATCTGCTTAAAACTGCTCAACACCGATCAATCAAAATATCTGAAACACTATTAGAAACCAATCTGCCATTCGGTCTCAAAGAAAAGACTGCGTCACCGATGACATAGGCAAAGTTTTGGAGGGAAAAACTCCCGCTCAAAGACACCGCACACCGTTTCGCACGAAACCATGTCCTTTCATTTTGGAGGGAAAACTCCCGCCCATTCATGATGGGACGGTTTGGCTTCCAAACCGTGCCTATAAAAGGGGGCCTTCGTCATATTTTTCATTCTCACACAAATTCACTTTCTCTCTCTAAACTTCTAAAATCCTTTGAAGCCGAATTCTTTCATTTTCAAACTCTTCAAACATGGGTCGTGATTCGGCGTTGTTCAAACTATACTCTCAAGTGGACTTCGAGGAGATTCGGCAGAACGGAACGGCCGAAGCGAAAGAAGTAATCGACCGACTGATTAAAACTGGTTTGGAATATCTACTAGACGGTCCCCACGTAATATACAAGGACGCGGTCGAAGAGTTCTTCAAAACCGCAACCGTTTCCTACGACAGGATCCTCGCAACGGTTTGCGGCTCCCAAATAGAAATCACCGAAGCTGTAGTGGCCGAAAGTCTGCATCTCCCAACTACCGGTATGGACGCAACAGCAGAGATGGACGATGACGTTTTTAAGATGGCTTGCCGCCGTGTATCAGCAACAAACAAGCCGGTTCCCACATCCGGAAAGAAACAACTGCTGAAACCGGAGCTCATCCCGGCGTGTGACGTTTTTGCCAGGGCGATACTGGCAAGGGGAGGAAATTTCAGCAATCTGACCAAAGACAAAATCAGAATGATTTTTCGTCTAATGGAAGGCACAGAGATCAACTGGGCAAGATCGGTCTTCAGCAACCTTATGGAAATGGTGAGACCGGACTCAGACAGGTCTTGGGGGTATGCCGTACAACTCGGCAAGATCTTCTTACATCTGAAGATCAAAGTCGGTCCCGGTGTTGGAATACTAAAACGCAGCATCATCCGATCAAGGCATTTTCTTCCAAGAAAGCAATCGGCCTCCAGTTCCACAGGTGGCCGAAAGAAGAAAGCCGCAAAGAAAAATACCCCGGCAAAAGAAAACACCGGAGGAAAGAGAAAAGAAAAAGTAATTTTCGAAGACCTACCTCAACAAACAGAGGATGAGGAGTGGGACGATGAGGAAGCCGACACAGAGGGAACCGAAAATAGAACGGACCATGACGATGATCTCTCGGCTCAAAGTCCAAACAATACCGAACATAGCATAAATCCTGAAACCACCGAGGGTGAGGACGGGGTTGACACAGGTGCCAATAATGAGGGCCTCAGCAGGGAAGAAGCCGATGAGGCCGAGGCCGAAAGATTAGCCCAGAATATCTTTCAGGGCATCATCAGGCGGGATGAGGACGTTATAAGCTTATACTTGGAGTGGCATGAGCACCGCTTCAACACGAACTATAAGAACATCATGACGGATTTGAACCAAGAGGATTGCTTCGCCAGGTTGGAGGAGGTGGAGGCCATGATCTTAAGCCTCACAAAATCCAATACCATTCATGAAGTACAATGCCGAACTTGCCTACTGATACCGAGAAGTCATCTTCGACAGATAAGAAGGCGTATCAGAAAGATTAAGGAAGAATATGCCGAAGGGGGATCGGTGTCTACAGTCGCACCGCGAGTATTGGATAAGCTTGAAAAGGGCAAACTGGAAATTCGGCAGGAAATAGAGCGGCTGGAAGTCATATGCAATCAGAAAGAAGTACCGGTATATACCGCTCCAGTCATCGAAGAATTTCCAACAGACTGGACAACAGAGGACACTGTGACACCAAGGGACATTGAGACACCACTGCCAGAAAATGATGAGGTACCGACTTCAAAGACTGTTGAGGTACAAAGTTTAGAAAATGTCGAGGTACCGGTCTCGGAAGTTGCGGTAACGAACTTGGAGGATGCGGTTCCAAACCCAGACGATGCGGTTCAAGATCTGGAGGCTGAGATACCGACATTGGGAGTTGAAGCTCCAAACTCAGAAATTGAGGTAATAAACTTAGAGAATTCGGCTCAATCAGAACCTCCAAATGAAGAGGAGGCACCGATAAATCTTGACGAAAGAGCCGATCCAGATCCTACCGAGCAATCAACGCCTCCACCACCACCGGTAGTCACCGCTCCAGCGCCCCCTCAGGAATGGATTGATGACCTATTTCAAAAATTTGAAGTAGTTGTTTCGAAGCGGATTGAGGACCGACTCCGGCAGTTTGACACTTCAATATCAGAGAAGATTGATGACCGCATACTTGACCACAACGTCTCCAAGCTTCAACCGCTCAAGGATAGATGCGAGAACATTTTCGATACGGCTATGAAGTTCGCCAATGCGACGAAGCTGGTTGTGGATCACACTCAAACACGCCTGGAGCAACTCAGCACCGGACTATGGGAAGAGGCCGGTGAGCGAGAAAACTGTGCTCAGCATATTGTAGCTCTGGAGGGTCTCACTTCGGAATTAAAGAAGGATTTCGAACGGGTCGACCCAACAATTGAACGAGTCTCGGTACTGGAAAAGAAGAACGAAGATCTCGTGGCCGAAGTAAAGGCACTTACTGCACAGATGGCCGAAATCCTGAAAGCTAAGGAAAACGCGGATGCCGCAGCTATAGAGGCCGATGCTCTGGTTGCCAAGAGAATCCAGGAAAGGCTGGACGCCGAAGTCAGCAAAGACAAAGAGGCGCCGCGATCGTCTCAGCTGACCGAAGCCGAAGTAGAGGCCGAAAGAATAAGAAGGGCTGAGATCATGTATCCAGGATATGCTGAGAAATTGGCAAGACAGGTTGCAGCGGATGCCGAACGATTAGAAACGGAGCAACGAAGGCTGACGGGTTATGCAACCGAAAATGAGAAAAAGAAGAAGGCGGTCGCCTCCGCCTCAGCACCAAAGAAAAGAAAGAAGCCGGCTCCTAAGAAAGTTCGGATTGCGGAGATGCTCAATATAATTTCTGACCCGGTCGAGACGGGTACTTCGCAGCAAGACAACCAAGTCGAGGATGAACTCGAAGAACAGCTGCGGTACCGATCTAAAAGACCACGACACTCCACGCAACCGCAACCGCAACTGCCACCGCAACCAAAGAGAATGAAGAGTGCATACGAATTCACGGACTCAGAATAGGGACTATCCTTCTTTTTCTTACTTACCTTAGTATTTTTGCTTAGTCTTTTCCGGTTATCTATGAATATATAAAGTTATTTTTGAGTACCGGCCTTATTTTGCATTTCTACATGATTTTGATAATTTTAAATAAAATAATCAAAAAGGGAGAAATTGTTAGATAAAAGATAAAGACTCTTCCAAAACTTCTCTCCCAAATTTTTTTTTTTAAAATTCTCCCAAGTCAAAATCCGGCCAAACAAAACAACCGGCCTACGGTTGCAAACTTACATAATTTTGATAATTTTAAATAAAATAATCAAAAAGGGAGAAATTGTTAGATAAATTCATACCGGTTCAAATAAACCTAACTTAAACAAACTTCCTACGCAGGAACAAGGAACCGGACCGGATGAACAAGAGAAAACCAACTGAAGAAACCGAACCGAACTGATCAAGAGTATTCGGTACGTGACCGCACAGAGGAAGGATCGGCCAAAGCTCAAAAACCGGAATCTTCATACAACCGATCAATCCACAAGGCAATCATAACCGGAAGAAGTCCGGTTACTTCACTATCAAAAGACATTCGGCCAAGTCAAGTGGACAACCTAGGCCAAGTCAAGAGGCCGACTAGTACAAGAAGACACTTTGGGTATCTGTTGAGAATGATACCAAAGGAACAGACTGAATACTTCCATATCCATGCAAGTCTGAGGAAAGACTGTAGGCTGCAGAAAACAGTACTACCGGATCCTTCTACTTCGGGATAAGTCAGAAAGGAAATCTTCAAAGTACAGACAACTGTCCAAGCAGACAGTGCCTACATTGAGTAAAAGACAAACCCAGCAGGTTTGCTTTACAGACCGGCAGGTCTGAAACAGGATGCCAGGTCTGAGATTGACCGTTAGGTCTGAGGAGAAGACCGCAGGTCTGAGACACTGAATCACTGCATCTCTGATCAGCCAATCAGATTCAAGGCTTTGAAATATGACCGTTGGCATATTTCACCTATAAAAGGAGGCAGTTGCAGAAGAGTAAATGCGGGATTTTGAGCAGTTACTAAGAGTCATTAAGTGGGACAAACATTGGGATAACAAGAGCTAAGTGCATTTACTACAAGTGATAACAGTGTGGTATCCTAAGAAAGCCTAAGTGCTAAATTCTAAGTGTGTGTGCTACAATTTCAGTGTGAATTGTAAGAGTGTTATCGAGCAGAAAATAAGTCTCGATCGAATTGTATTCCTTAGTGAATATCCTTCTCGTGGTTTCGAGAGGAAGGGGTGACGTAGGAGTTTTATCTCCGAACATCCATAAAACTCTGTTGTGTTATTTACTTTCTGTTGGCTTCCTTACATAACCGACTAACTTAACCATACCGCTCCAAACCGACTCACTACTAACCATACCGAATATCCAGATAACCGAAACCGACCCACCATTCTTCAAATCTCCATCATCCGAAACCTACTTCGCCTATCATACACGTGTACCGCTTCAACTTGAAAGCAAACCTCTTCCGCGCTTGAACCTAGTTCAAGGGTTTGTGACAGGTTGTGTAGTATTGAAACCCCGGTGTTAATCTCTAACCGGATTAACCACCACCCTACGAGTGAGAACCGCCAACCGGTCCAACCCCCGGTCCACCAGCGGCGACCTAGATCCTAACAATTATTATATTGTCTTTTATACCATTAGGGTATATTTAATTATTAATGGGCTTGGGCCTGTATGTATAAGCAATTTAGGTTTTAGGCTAATTACTCCTATATAAGGATTGGTTGTAAAAATTGAATATACAACACTCAAGTTTTTTCAAGACTTTTTCTTTTTAGGAAATATCTATTTTCCAGAGTTTCATATCTTCATAGTTGTTCTTAGAAAGATCCAATAGTCAAAGCCAACATTTGGTATCAGAGCTAGATTGAAGAACATGTCGTCGACAAGATCAACCAGAGATGCGGCGGCAATGAAGATTGGAAGAGAAGGGAATGTGACGCTCTCCTATCCGTTACTCACGAAGAGTAACTACTCGGTTTGGGCATTGAAGATGCGGGTAAACTTACAAGCACAAGGAGTGTGGGAAGCCGTGATGCTCGAAGATGTCGACGAACGGATGGATAGAATGGCTCTCGCCGCCATCTATCAAGCACTCCCTGAGGACGTTCTTCTCATGGTGGCTGAGAAGGATTCCGCTAAGCTAGCGTGGGAGACGTTAAAGACAATGCATGCTGGAGTGGAGAGAGTCAAGGAGGCAAAAGTGCAAACCTTGAAGACACAGTTTGAGGCGATTCGTATGAAGAATGGGGAATCAGTGGATGATTTCGCCATGAAATTGACATCCATTGTGACTGGTATCCGCTCGTTAGGAGAGAAGGTGGAGGAGATCTCCGTCGTCAAGAAGTTCCTTAGAGCCTTACAACAAACATACATGCAAATCGTTACAGCGATCGAGCAATTTGGTGACCTCAAGAATATGACCGTCGAAGAGATCGTCGGTCGTCTCAAAGTCCACGAGGAGAGACTTCGCGGATACGGAGACCAAGAGGAGGAGCATCTATTGCTCACACATGATGAATGGATGTCACGAATGAAGAAAAACGGAGAAGCCGATTTTTCTTCTGGATCATCGAATCATAGCGGCAACGGTGGAGATAACCGAGGTCGTGGCAAAGGGCAAGGGAAAGGTCAAGGGCGAGGTTGTGCAGAAAGCTCACCTCGACAAAAAGGTACCAAGCCCCGCAAAGATAAGAGCACAGTGAAGTGTTACGCTTGTCAAAAGTATGGGCACTACGCGTCTAAGTGCCCTAACAATAGGTCTGACGGTGAGGCAAACCTCACTAGCTTCTATGATGAGGATCCAACATTAATGTTTACTGAGGTAGTGACAAAAGCTTTGCCCGAAGAAGATGATGCAAACCTCGCTAGCTTCTATGACGAGGAGCCAGTATTAATGTTTGCTGAAGAAGACGAGAAGACAAACCTTGAAGAGTTAATGCAAGAACCGTCCAAGGAGGAACCAGAGGTGGTGTTGTTCAGTGAAGAGAAAGTCATGGAGAAACTCCTTGCAAGTGGCGATGAGTGTAATCACACCGATGTGTGGTACCTTGACAATGGAGCAAGCAACCATATGAAGGGCCATCGAGAGAAGCTCAATGAGCTCGACGAGAAAATTACCGGAAATGTGAAGTTCGAAGACGGAAGCAAGGCGCACAAGTTTCTTAATCCAGTTTGCGGAGAAAACTATGTGAGCAAAGATATCGTGTTCGAGGAGGAGAAAAAGTGGGAGTGGTTCAACGACAACAACAAGCTCGTACAAAATTCAAAGGAGTTCGGAATCCTACGAGATGTCTACGCGGAGGCACCACTAGTAGAGATGGATCCGGATGAATTGTTGTTGCTCACCACCGATGAGCCAACAACATATCACGAGGTGGTAGTCGAAGAGTCGTGGAATGAAGCCATGAACAAAGAGCTCGAGTCTATTAGGAAGAATAAGACATGGGAGCTCACCGACTTACCACCCAATCACAAGACCATCGAGTTAGAGTGGTTTTTCAAGTTTAAAAGAGACAGCGAATGCAACATCCTCAAGCACCAAGAGAGATTGGTAGCAAAAGGCTATGTGCATAAGGAAGGTAATGATTTTGAGGAGAACTTTTCACCGGTGACGAAACATTACACAGTCAGGTTAATTCTTGGTATCGAGATGGACTAGAAGAAAAATAGCATTGAGGTGAAGCAGGAAGATTATGTGAAGAAGGTGTTGAAACAGTTTGCAATGGAGGATTGTAACTCGAGCAAGTATCCTATGGAAGCAAAGTTGCAGCTCGGAAAGGATGTGGAAGGAAGCTTAGTGGATCCGAAGGAGTATTGGCGTATCATCGGGTGTCTCAGGTACTTGACACACACTCGACCGGATATCTCTTATGTAGTTGACATAGCGAGTCGATACATGGAGAAGCCTGCCACTCTGCACCAACAGACAGTAAAAGACATTCTTCGTTACGTGAAGGGAATGATGAATTATGGGATTCAGTTAAGAAGAGGACGAGAAGTTGAAGAACTCGTTGGTTTTACTGATAGCGACCTAGCCGGTGACACAGATGACAGAAAAAGTACTAGAGGGATGGTGTTTTATCTCAACGAGAATCTGATCACGTGGCAATCTCAGAAACAACGAACTGTTGTTTTATCTTCATGTGAGGCGGAGTTTATGGCAGCTATTGCAGCGTCGTGCCAAAGACTTTGGCTAAGAAACTTGTTGAGCGAGGTACTCGGATGCGAGCTGAGGCCGGTAACCCTCTATGTCGACAACAAGTCTGCAATAGAATTAATGAAGAACCCGGTGTTTCATGGACGCAGAAAACACATCGACATTCGGTTCTACTTCATTCGTGAATGCGTCAAGAATCAACAGATCGTTTTAGAGTTTGTAGGCACTAGAGAGCAGCGTGCAGACATTCTCACTAAGGCACTAGCAATAGTCAAATTTGTAGAGATGCGAGAGATGCTCGGCGTGAAGTATCTCGAACCAAATCAAGCTTACGGGGGAGATTGTGAGTTTAAGCATTGATTGTCAGAAAATATAAAGTTGTAGGCCTTTATTGATGTTAGTGTATATAATATAATAATATATTATATTGATATATTATTATATTATACAATATAATATATTATATTACTATATTGTCTTTTATACCATTAGGGTATATTTAATTATTAATGGGCTTGGGCCTGTATGTATAAGCAATTTAGGTTTTTAGGCTAATTACTCCTATATAAGGATTGGTTGTAAAGGTTGAATATACAACACTCAAGTTTTTTCAAGACTTTTTCTTTTTAGCAAATATCTATTTTCCAGAGTTTCATATCTTCATAGTTGTTCTTAGAAATATCCAATAGTCAAAGCCAACAGTGTTTACTTCGACTACCACTCTTATTATTCTTAGCCATAAAGATTGCAGCTGAGTTGTCACAAAACAATTGCAATGGCCTAGAGATAGAATCCATAATTCTAAGCCCATCAATAAAACTCTTCATCCATACACCATGCGAAGTAGCCTCAAAACACGATACAAATTCGGCTTCCATAGTGGAGGTTGCAATCAATCTCTGCTTTGCACTCCTCCAAGATACAGCTCCACCAGCAAGCATAAAAACATAACCAGATGTTGATTTTCGTGAATCAATACATCCAGCAAAATCTGCATCGGAGTAGCCTACCACTTCTAGAGTATCAGTCCGTCTAAATGTAAGCATGTAATCCTTCGTTCCTTGAAGGTATCTCATCACTTTCTTTGCAGCTTTCCAGTGGTCTAAACCTGGATTACTTTGATATCTTCCCAATACCCCAACAATAAATGCAATGTCAGGTCTTGTACAAACTTGAGCATACATCAGGCTTCCAACAGTAGAAGCATATGGAATGTTTTTCATTTGTTCTCTTTCGAGATCATTCCTTGGGGATTGGTTCAAACAAAATTTATCACCCTTAACAACGGGAGCTATACTTGGTGAACAATCTTTCATCCGAAATCTTTCTAAAAGCTTATTGATATAGGTTTCTTGAGACAGACCCAAAACTCTTCTTTTTCTGTCTCTATGTATCTTAATGCCAATGACATAAGACGCATCACCCATATCCTTCATATCAAAGTTCTTAGAGAGAAATTGTTTCACCTCATATAACAAACCCTTGTCATTTGCAGCAAGTAGAATATCATCCACATATAGAACAAGGAAACAAAACTTGCTCCCACTGACCTTTTGGTATATACAATGATCCATAACATTCTCTACAAAACCAAACGAAGAGACAACATCATGGAATTTCAAATACCATTGATGGGAAGCTTGTTTCAATCCGTATATGGATTTCTTAAGCTTGCATACTAAATGCTCACCATTACTAGAGGAAAATCCTTCAAGTTGTTTCATGTATACCTCTTCCTCTAGTTCTCCATTGAGAAAAGCCGTTTTCACATCCATTTGTTGCAATTCTAAATCAAAATATGCAACTAATGCCATGATTATGCGAAGTGAATCTTTCTTTGATACAGGAGAAAATGTATCCTTGTAGTCAATTCCTTCCCTTTGAGTGAATCCCTTAGCAACAAGTCTTGCTTTATATCTTTCAATGTTGCCCATTGAGTCTTTCTTTGTTTTGAAGACCCATCTACATCCAATGGCTTTTACACCATCAGGCAACGCGATAAGATCCCAGACTTCATTGACAGTCATAGAATCCATCTCATCCTTCATGGCGTCATGCCAGAATTTTGATTCTGCACAACTTATAGCTTGTGAAAATGTTTCAGGATCATTTTCGGCTCCGACATTAAAATCCGATTCTTGTAGATACACAATATAATCATCAGATATTGTTGATCTCTTTATTCTAGTAGATCTTCTTAATGTTGGATCAACATTATTTTGTAAAACTTGTTGATCAACTGGTTGCATAACTCTCTCAGGTAACTCTTGAGAAATTTGATCTACTGGTTCATTTTCAACAACTTGTGGATTTTTAGTAATTGTTCTTACAATAACCGATTGTACTGGAGGGTTATTGTTAACAACAATCAATCTATCACTTGGGCATGATGGTTGCACATCATAATGATCTTTATCTGGAACGGTGTTCCAGGATCGGTCGCTCCCACTAATCAAGTCATTCTCAAGAAATTTTGCATTTCTCGATTCCACAATTCTAGTGCTGTGAGTAGGACAATAGAATCTATAACCCTTAGATCTTTCGGCATATCCAATAAAATATCCACTAATAGTCCTTGGGTCTAGTTTCTTTTCTTTCGGATTATAAACTCTTACTTCACACGGACATCCCCAAACGCGTATATGTTGCAAACTCGGTTTCCAACCTTTCCATAATTCAAATGGTGTTTTTGGGACAGCCTTGGTTGGAACTCGGTTTAATATATACACAGCCGTTTTTAGAGCATCAATCCATAATGACTTTGGAAAATTGGAGTTACTCATCATACTTCGTACCATGTCTATCAAAGTCCGGTTTCTTCTTTCTGCAACCCCATTTTGGTCCGGAGAACCAGGCATAGTATATTGGGGCACAATACCATGTTCTTGAAGAAACTTAGCAAATGGACCAGCCACTTGTCCCTTCTCAGTGTATCTACCATAATATTCTCCACCTCTGTCTGTTCTCACAATCTTAATTTGCTTATCGCATTGTTTTTCTACTTCCGCCTTGAATACTTTAAAGGCGTCTAAAGCTTCATCTTTAGAATGAAGAAAGTAGATATACATATATCGTGAGTAATCATCAATGAAAATGAAAGAGATGAAGTATTTCGGACTAACCATATCCATATCAGGACAACAAATATCTGAATGGATAATTTCTAAAATGGTTGTACTCCTTGTAGCACCTTTCTTGGATTTATTGGTCTGCTTTCCCTTAATGTAGTCCACACATGTATTAAAATCAGTAAAATCTAAAGTACTAAGTACTCCATCTTTTACTAATCTTTTAATTCTATCAATAGAAATGTGTCCCAATCTACGGTGCCATAAAGTAGAGGAATCTTCATTTATAACACAACGTTTTACACCAGATTGATCATGTAAAGTATTATAAGCAGCGTCATTTTGTAAATTAATAGAAAAAAGACCATTCAACAGTGTACCATTTCCAACATTACTAGATTTATAGAATAAAGCAAACGACATTCCATAAAAGTTGAAAGAGTATCCCAAAGATACAAGCTTTGAAATAGAAATTAAATTCCTAGTAAAGTTAGGAACATAAAAGGTCTTTTCTAAACACAAATTAAAACCACTACTTAAAATTAAATAACATGTCCCAACAGCCTCCACACGTGATTGCATCCCATTTCCGGAATAGATGCGTTCTTCATTTGGTGTTGGCTTCCTTAGGTTTCGCATACCCTGTAAGGTATTAGAAACATGGATTGTAGAACCAGAATCAATCCACCATGTGTTATAATTAATATCAACCATATTAGATTCATAACAGACAAAAGAGATTAAATTACCTTTCTTCTCAAGCCATATCGGATACTTTAGGCAATCCTTTTTAACGTGTCCTCTCTTATTACAAAAGAAACACCTTATATCCTTTGGGTCTTTCTTAATCCCTCCGGTTGCCGATAATTTTCCTTTCCCTTTTGGCTTATGAGATTTCTGGTCTTTTCCATGTGTAACTGTAAATGCACTCTCACCCAAATCCATTGACAACCTATTCTCTTCCTGAACACACATGGTCATAAGTTCATTAATTGACCATTTCTCCTTATGTGTGTTGTAGGAGACTTTAAAGGCTTCGTACGCAGATGGAAGGGTCGCTAGTATGTAGTGCACCAGGAAAGACTCTGACATATCAACCTCAAGTCTTTTTAGTTGAGCCGCAATGTCCCGTAGCTTCATGATATGCTCACGCACACCCCTCATAGTAGTGAGCCTCGTGGTTGTGAACTTGATTATAAGAGTACTGGCAAAAGCTTTATCAGAAGTTGCAAACTGTTCATCAACTCCTTTCAGTAATGCTTTGACATTTTTATGCTCTTCAATTGAGCCACGAATACTCTCAGATATTTTAGTCTTTATGAACATCATACTGAGACGATTAGATCGATCCCATCGTTCATGAAGAAGTAAATCATCCGTAGTACTCTCATCATCAATGATTGGCTCATCTTTCCTTATAGCATCATCAATGTCTAAACATCCCAAATGAAGCAAAATCCTTTCTTTCCAGATCTTATAATTATCACCCACAAGTTCGGGAATCTCACACTTGATATCAGTAACAGTACCAGGTATCATAACTGTAAAATTCAATTATACATGTTTAAAATAAGTTGAGGCAAATAAACAAAATCATGTTTACCAATGTAAATCATGCTTAAATTAAAATATATCTAATGACATAAAACTTGCCTGTGGGCTAAAGATTCAATTCAGTCAGATACATTCATAACCTTATGATAAAACTATCAAATCATTCATTTTCTTAACTCCTGTGGGTAATTAAAAAAATATATAACATGATATTTCATCCCAATTAATCACATACAAATAATAGAAATTCATGTGGGATAAAATCTATTATATTAATGAAATTAATTACAATAATGTTAATATGATTCCAAACAATTATTTTTCAGCCTAACTAAAGATGCTGTGGCTATTCTTTAATTAGCTAAATCAATCGAATCATTTGACATTTTAATTCACAATAACATTTATAAAATATACTCAAATTATAAATAACGTGAATCAACCATAATAATTAAATGAACGAAACTTTCTTGAATTAGTGCAGAAATATTATAAATAAGTTTCATTAACAAAGAAGGCAGAAGTTTTTAAGGCTCTGATACCAAATGTAAAATTTATATACTTAATGATCTAACAACTCTTTTATTTAGATCTAATGCGGAAAAATAATTTAAACTTACCTCCAGCCATTCTTCTTGATACTTTAAAGTTTCGATCTTCATTTATCTCTTATCGATGGTGTTTTTCTTAGATGAGATAATGGCCTTAGGGACCTTAACACTATATTTATAATCCCTCTCTTTCCATCAAAGAGACCTTAATGGGTAGTTACTAGTTAGTGGGTAGTTATTCTAATTATTAAACTTTAATTTATTAATTAAACCATTTAATTCCAACAAAAAACTCACTTGTTCTTACCCAGGCATCAAATTCACATATGGACCCGACACTTACTTTGGCCAAGAGGTACCTATTTTTTTCAATCTTCAAATTACCCCTCCTTTATCAACATAAATTTATACATGATCATTTCAGGTATCTGTGTTGGAGATGGATGGTCAGTTTGATAGATTAGATGAACTAATCTATGTTGAGAGTCATTTGAGCAATTTGTCATCAAAGTTCTATGGAGAAGTTACTCAACAAATGCTGAAACATGCTGATTTTCCGGGAAGTAACAATGGAACTGGATTTTTTCAGACTATTGTTGGTTTGAAGATCAGAGATCTTTATGAACAAATTGTTGCTAGTAGAGCTTCTGCTCCTGTTGAAGCTAAAGCTTGAGGAAGGAGGATGAGAAGAAAGCAGAATTTCCCATCACTTTTTTTGCTTTTTCTTGTTCAGAATTATATTCTCTTAATTTCATCTTTTCATAGAAACTCTTTGATCAGCTTGTATCTATTTGCTGTTGTTATTAAGACATAATGTAATATATGAGAATACAAAAAATAATAATTCCTATTTTTCTTCTATTTTTATTCATTTATTTTGTTTTTCTTATGTACTTACAAAAATAATACTACCTTAAATTAAGTGGGATTAGTTTCTTATACTAAAAAAAACTTACAAGCATAATATGTCCACTTAAAGTTGAATTTCAATGGAGAATTAATGGATATTAAACACGACGATCTTGCTCAATTTTCTCGCGTCATAGTCTGTAAGTGAAACCGAAGCATGATAACTTTTTTAATATAAAGTTTCGACAAAATGATAGTCTAAATATTTAGGCATAAAATTAATAATAACCGAAAACATTTCTATGCAGCAATATAAAGTTCTAGAACATGGATCTTCTTGCAACAAGCCTAGCAACTATATACACATCTAAATGAAGAATGGACTAATTTCAATGAAAACAAGATACACATGAAATAACCATATCCTCATACACCATCTAGTACAATGAGTTGAGATTTCAGACTATCTTTTGCGTCTGTCAATGTTTATGCTCTAGTACAAGGGAAATTTGATAATATGACCCTCAAAAGTGGGTTATTTTCATATTTAACCTCCAAAAAAAACCATTTTGATTTTTAACCTTTTTATAAAAAATTTACATTTTTGCCCCTACTAACATTTTCCATTGTCTAGCGTTTAATAGGAGGTTGTTTAATAGGAGGTTGCGAGAATGTTATTGCAAAAAAGAAAAGTATAAAAGAGAAATTTTTTTGATGTATTTTATTAAGTTCTAGGCATCGCCTATTTATACTTACAATATTTAATTGAAAAGGAAATAAATAATGGAATAAAATATAATTTAATAAAATAAAATAATATAAGGGTATGTTTTAGCATATTCCTAAATTATGTTTTTAACATATTTTCTAAGATAAAATTCTTAGGTTGATATTATTTAGGGTCTGATTTATTGGGCTTAACGATATTATCCAACAAATCATCCCCTTAATCTCGTTATACGACTTCAACTTTCTTGATACCTACCGAGCTTTAAACGCATCTCGATGAACTTGTTTATCCCTAACGCCTTTGTTAGGATATCAGCTAGCTGACCATCAGTGTCAACGTGGTCAATGTCCATCTTTCTTGCTTCAATGCATTCTCGGATGTAATGAAACTTCGTTGCAATGTGTTTACTTCTTTTATGATGAACTTGATTTTTGCAGAGAAAAATGACTGACTTGTTATCAACCAATAATTTGAATTTCAATTCTTTACACCCAATTAGCTCGCTGATAAGACGACTAAGTCAGACACCTTGACATGCCGTTATTCCCGCTGCGATGTACTCGGCCTCGCATGAAAATAAAACAATAATCATCAAATTAAGTAGATTGCTAAAATGAAAGGTTGAAAACTTGACTAAATTTATATGTTTCTTTTTCCTCTGGCAGGTTTATTACCCCCACATACTTTTAGGAAAAATAAAGAATTCAATCACCCTCTTATGCATATCATTGCTTAAGTAGTCTTTAGGGAAATGTTGACTTGAGTGTGATGGTCCTTTTTGTTTAATGGATCATTAACCCGTTATTTCTCATTATCTTTTGTCTTCTAATCTTATTTCTTCGACATGAACGGTTAATGACCTAAACAACGTATTGAGGTGATAAATCTAAAATTCTAAAAATTAAATAAATTGTGTCATTTACTTTCTCTTTGATTCCAAATAATTAACAAATAGTGTCAAATATTATGAATTTAGAATTTGTTGAGTTATCTATATATATATATATAATGATGTTTAATTTTTAAAGTGTTCGGATTGCCGGATCGAGAACTGTGGTTGATTTGGATATATATGTGAGAGTAAATGAATACTTGAGTCGGATTGTGGGTTAACCCGTCCATAAACATTTTTACCGTAATATTTTTTCACGATTATTTATATTATTACTCGTACAAATGCACGGGATATACGATAGTTATTTAGAAAAACAAGAGAAACAAATTCTATCTATCCATTTTAAAATCTTTTATAATTTTATTATTTCCTTTCCTTAGCTGAGAACTTCTGAAAATATAAAAAAAAAAATTGTTTCTAACCTTTTCTGCATACATGCAGCAACAAGCCGGCAATAGAGCATTTGATAACTAAAGTCTAATAATGATAACATTGTTGTCCAAACACACGTGAACACAAATGTAGTAACGTGATTCTTTTGAGAAAAAAAAAGTTGAAGATTGATATATTTGCGGAACCGGATAATAAAACATTTGATGGGTTAGTATAGTCAAAGGTTAGTGGTGGTATCAACATAAAAATAATAATAATCAAATTTTTTTATCTTAACATAAATATGTAGAGCATTGATTATCTTCTAAGTAACATAATCACTATATAAATAATATATAGTAATAATAGACCAAATTCATAATCTTACAATGAAAACAACGAACACACATGAAACAACTATATTCTTATACTTTAAACTATTATTGTAGAAAAATGACATCTTCAATTTTGGTATGGGGAGAAATGACATCTTAAAAACCCTAACTAAAGTGCGAACTGTGCGATCAGTGTGCCGTGTGCGCCGCGATATGCCGACAATATTGTCGCGGTCGTAATCGTCGTTGAAGAAACCCTCGGTCCCAGTCACAAAAAAATCACACACCATTCGTTGTCGTGCGAACTATGCCATCTGTGTGATACGTGTGCCGTGTGCGTCACGATTTCATCTCTCGGTCGGAAGAGTCGTCTTTTCGCAGAAATTTACTAATCTCTTCGTTGATCTCTCTCGATTGACAATTGATACCATTCTCGGTCAAGACTAGAGTATATTAGAAAATCAATTTCCTTGAAATTTTACAAATTTCAAACCTATGTGTACTGTAAAGTTGTTAAAAGCTTCGCTGATACGAATCCGTAGAAAAGTAGTGTTTTCGATTAAAGAGAATAAAAGCCATGCCAAATGGTTTCAACGCGAACTTCTTCAAAGAAAACTGAGAAATAGTGGGTAAAGATGTAAGCGAAAGGATTTTGGAATTCTTCCAAAACAGGAAAATATTGAAGCAATGGAACGTCACAGTGTTGAATTTGATTCCTAAGAATTCAATTCCGGAAAAAATTCAGGACTTTCGTCTTATTTCATACTGCAATGTTATTTACAAAATTCTTTAAAAAATTCTTTTGCAACGTTTGAAAATAGTTATTGATAAGCTTGTAGGATTAGGGCAATGACATTTATTCATAAACGCTCTATTTCCTATAACATCCCACTCATGTAGAGCTTATTGAATAAATATAGCAAGAAAAACATATCGCCACATGTGAATTTTGGCATGGCTAGTGTTACAAGAGAAAATATAGCGCAAAGGATATTTGCTTAATTTTTTAACCCTTGCACGGCTTGTTTCGCGCACCAAAACAATCAGCCAACTACCGAGGTTTATTTCTTGCACAGAAATAAACAACTAACTCACAATAATCAATAAGTATGCAAGAAATAGAACACACAATTACGGGCCGCACCCAACTTTATACTTGTATTAAATCTCACTCAAGACAATATAAAGGGCTCTAAATGCTCAAGGATGCACACAAAATAAACACTCACTAGCTGGGCGGTATTTATCTATCAAAGTCTCTCCTAGTCGTCTTGTGCAGTTCAAGAGTTATATTTATAGCTAAAGAATAACAATCTGTCTAAGAAAATAACGAACTCAGGGTGTGGGGAATAACTGCTAGGCGGTTGCTGCTGAATCGTGGTTCCTAACTGCCAGTAGTGGGTCTTTAACTGCCCACTACTCCAGTCCCACGTTCTTCCTCGGTTTAGTTGCGCCTCAAACTGATGGACGTCGGTATAACTGCAAATAGTGGGCTGTAACCATCCACTATACCCACGTTCTCCCTCGGTTCAACCGCTGCTGACTTTTTCCACCACATCTGCCTATTATGCCGACTTTTCCGGTCCTCAACCCATCATGCTGATATTTTCGGGTTCTCAACATCATGCCGACATTTCCGGGTCCCTCATCTGGTCGCCACCGGTCCTCATTTAACCATCACCAGCCGACTCCGTCTTTTCCGCACTCTATGCACGCATTCTCTCAATGCACTAGACATTGTCACTCTTATGCCCACGTCGCACGCACACGACTTCTCCTAGGCATTCCTTTGGTCATGACCTTCCGCAATCATGCCACGACAGAAGGCTGGTTGCTTTTGCACTTCTCATTACCAGTGCCATGTCGCACATCCGCGACTCTTTTTAGGCACCTCTCGGTCCTGGCCATCCACAATCAAGCCAAGACCGATGCCATATATTTAAGGTTGTAACAGCTAGTACTAAAGCCTACATTCACAACACAAAAAACTACATTCTAGTTCTAGTAAAAACTTTTATAATCATTAAATTAAACAGATTATATTAATAATGCAAACTATCAATTAATCTTCTCATTTCATTAAGACAAATGATTTAAAAAAATAATACATATATCCTTTATAACTGTAGAAAGAATAAAAATTAACTTATGACAAGTAAAATGACGAATGCCGCAAACATCCATTACAACAAATTATATATTCGGCGACGAATAAAAAGATTTTTATCGACGCATAAAACCGTCGCTAGTGATTTTCCGACGTGTATTTTGCGTCAATAGTTGATGTAATTTTTAGCGACGCTTAATTATGCGTCATCGGTAAATTTAAATTAATTGTCGCCAAATCTTTTTTATTTTAGAATTTTATTTAATCAAATCCAAGAATTGATTCAGCATTTTTTTAAAGCTTCATAATTTATTTTTTACTTTCCAATAGGATGGTTTAGTAAAACCTAGAAAACAACCTTTTGTCTATTTCAAAAGATGAAAACTAATAAAAAATACTCATAATCTAATTAAATGAAATTGAATAATTTTGACAATTTCTCACAAACTCATAATTTATTTACATTTTCTTTAGATAAATATAAGCCTAACACATTCCACATCCCAAATCAATAAACTCATAATCTGATTAAGGAGCAATGATGTTACTTTCTTTTTCAACGTCCCATTTGAATGTTTCATCTGCACTTACCTAACAATAAAACGAAAAATAAGCAACTATTTTCCAATCAATTACTATTATTTTACTCTAACAAGCTTCGTCTAGGAAAATTAACCATTAAATTGTTAAGCTTTTGTGAACTTGGAAGAAACAAAAAACAGAGGATACCGACCTCTTCCATGGCGGATCCTTCTGACCTTCAAAGACGGACTCACTCATCCTAAATCATTGCAATGTTAGTGAAGAGATAAATATTGAAAGCCTCAAGTACAAATCCATAATAGTTAATATGGAATTATTTGACTTGATATTTCTCTTTAATTTGGCATGATGAAAATATGGATTGATATATTGTGTGTACTCCATTTACTATCATTTTCCATAATAAAAACATCATATTTATGTTATCTTTATGATTTGATTCTCTTACAAAAATATATCCATTTGTTAAATTGGGATTATGACAAGGTAATGTGTCTTTTGAAATTCAATCGTATCTAAAAATTGAAAAATAACAATAAATATATATATATACAAAAACCAAATGACTTAATGTTTTGATTAAAATTTTAACATTTGTGTTGAACTTGATGGTAGGCAATTATTTGATGAGCTTTGTTTTAAAAAGGGATTGTTTGCATTTTAATTTGAAATCACACTGAAAAACGAACAAAACAGTAGGCTGCAGTTCATTTTCTGTTTCTGGGTAGGCTCTGTTTTGCAAGACTCAAAAACCAAACAATTTTTGTCATTTCGAGCTAAAAACCATAGTTTAGACAACAATGAAGGTCAAGTTAAAAGTTTACTGAGAATGGAAAGAAATGACTATTCCCGAGAGAAATAGTTCTTTCTCATCCTCCGGATTTTATCAAATAAACATAACGACAAGAATATTGCGAACACAGAGTATCAAAACTATCACCAAACATAACAAAATTAAACGTTAAGAGAACAGAAGCAGTGAAACATAAACAAAAAAATATGCTTTAAAAGGAACAAACATAATTACAGGATTTATGCATATATTTATATAAGTTCTTGTAGCAGAGAGCATTACTAATTATGATGATTATGTCTCTAGCTATTAATTGTAAGGATGTAAAGACATTAGTATTATTTAATAGACACGATCGAAGCTGCAACTTATTTGATGGTATCTGGCACGAAAACTATAATGTGTTGCAGATTAAGCAGCCCTGAAAAGGAGGAACACTTACACAGTAAGATGAGAAATCAGCCATATATACTTTTATCATTAGTAATCATAACAGAACAAATCATACTTCCTCATTAATATTCCTCAATCTTCTGATTCTTCATCTTCTTCATTCATGTTATCTAGTCTCTTTTCTTGTGTTTCTTTCTGTGTGTACAAATTAATAATAATGCAGTAAACTTAACTTAAAAAGCTTAATTTATAAGAAAGAAACCAACACAAAATAAAATAGAAATAGAGAGGGAGAGGGTACCTTGATAAATAAATGACGCAATGCAGCGTTAATGTCACCTTTCCAAGTATTCTTTACATTTACTTTTTCTCTAACAATATCATATTGGAGATCGTCCAGCATTGGAGAATCCAAATAGTCGGGAGAGAGTGCCTCTAGCTTGGGGCATTGATACACTGCTAGGTTTCTTAGTAATGGCAAGGCCCAAGTATAAGCAACCTCACTAAAGCTCCTCAAACCTGATAGTTCCCCGAGGTACAATGTCTCAAGGAGTGGAAAATTACTTCCTCCAGCTTTATCATCATCATCATCATGATCCTCAATTATTAATTCCTCCTTAATATTCTTCATCACCACTTCCATCATCCCACATTTACAGATTTCTAGAAAATCAAGGTGCTTGGCAGCGACTCTACCTATATTCTCCGAAAACAAATATCTCAATTTCCCACATCCACCAACTCTCAGGTATGTCAAGTTTTGAAATAAAAGCACTCCTAGGTCTGGCTGGTTGATTTCATACACATGTATTAAATTTCTTAATTTATACAACATCAATGAACTTAATACATGAAATATCTTATCAGCATGATGATGTTGTCCTTCACCCTGTCTCCCTCCCTCTTTCCATCCTACTATATAATTTATCTTTGGCAATTCAAATATATACAACACATCTAAGCAAGGAAACGATACCTGCATACAATATAACTAAGAATTATACTAAGAACAATTTAATTAAACTACCCTAAAATTAACTAAGAACAATTATCCATTTACTATTACCTCATCATGATCAAATAGTGTTCTTTGCTGCAACTTTTCCTCTTCATCGTCCAAATTGTTAATCTCCATGACAAAACTTGTTAATTTGTCTAAGGATGCGAGATCCAATCTCTTCAAATTAGAGAATTCAATTGATTTTTTTGACTCCTCTTCTACACACTTCGACACTCCTATTAGTCCCTTCAACATTTTGCATTTTTTAATGGATAATTTTTCAAGATGAGAAATACTCATCAAGAAGCTTTCCGTGAAGACGTATCTTAAGCTGTCACAACCATCAATATCCAACTTGTTTAGGGATGGAGCCATGATGTGCAAAGATTCAATATTTAGAAGAGATGAGATATTCAGAACCTCCAAGCAAAGTATTTTCACCTACAAAATAATAAATATAATAAAAAATTACTCATATTGATAGAATATGTAATTGTTTTCTTCTTGAATTAATTAGTTGATCATTTTCTTTTATAAGTAAAGGTAAAAGTTGGGTACGTTGTAATCATGAAATTTATATATGTTACTACCTTATTAGAAAGATAAATTGTTTCAATCTTTTTATCTTCAATGTTTGTAGTTATAAAAATAAATCTCGTTTATTCCTTGCCAAAACATTTTAGTCTAGATAAGTCACGAATTTCTAGAGTTTCCAAAACATTGAACTCAATTTTCTTGATTTGTTAGTCTCATCACAAATATTAACTATCTCTTCCATCACTTCACATTTTTTAAGAACAATAATTTGAAGATTTTTGAGATGCCTTTTCCTATACACATATATAATCCTATAAATTATAATATATTATATTTATTCATCCAGTACTTTTTATTAATAAAGTTATTCCCAATTTAATTATACTACCATAAAATTAACAAAGAACAAATTTCCACTTACTATTACCTCATCATGACCAAATACTGTTTTTTGCTGCGACTTTTTCTCTTCATCATCCAAATTGTTGATGTCCATGACAAAACTCGTTAATTTGTCTAAGGATTCGAGATCCAATCTCTTCAAATTAGGGAATTCAATTGATTTTTTCGACTCATCTTCTACACCCTTCGACACTCCTATTAATCCCTTCAAAATTTTGCATTTTTTAATGGATAAACTTTCAAGATGAGAAATACTTATCAATAAGCTCTCTGAGAAGACATATCTTAAGCTGTCACAACTATTAATGTACAAATTGTTTAGGGATGGAGCCACGATGTGCAAAGTTTCAATATTTGGAATAGATAAGATATCCAGAATCTCCAAGCAAGGTATTTTCACCTACAAAATAATAAATATAATAAAAAATTACTCATAAATATATAATTGTTTTCTTCTTGAATTAATTAATTGATCATTCTCTTGCATAACTAAAAGTTGTGTACATTGTAATCATAAAATTTATATATGTTCCTACCTTGATAGGAAAGATAAATTGTATAAATCCTTTAGCTTCAATGTTTTTAATTATGAAAATAAATCTTGTTTATTCTTTTGCAAAAATATTTAGGCCAAGACAAGTCAGGAATCTCTAGAGTTTTAGAGTTTTCAAAACATTGAACTCAATTTTCTTAATTTGTTTATCCTCATCACAAATATTAATAATCTCTTCCATTGTTTCACATTTTTTTAGAACAAGAATTTGAAGATTTTTGTTAAGTCTTTTCCTATACACATATATAATCCTATATATTATATTATACTTATTCATCCAGTAATTTTTATTAATAAAGTTATTCCCAATTTAATTATACTACTATAAAATAACAAAGAACAAATTTCCACTTACTATTACCTCATCATGATCAAATAGTGTTTTTTGCTGCGACTTTTTCTCTTCAACGTCCAAATTGTTAATGTCCATGACAAAACTTGTTAATTTGTCTAAGGATGCGAGATCCAATCTCTTCAAATTGGGGAATTCAATTGATATTTTCGACTCCTCTTCTACACCCTTCGACACTCCTATTAGTCCCTTCAACATTTTGCAGTTTTTAATGGATAAATTTTCAAGATGAGAAATACTCATCAAGAAAATCTCCGAGAAGACATATCTTAAGCTTCCGCAACTATCAATGTGCAAGATTCTTAGGGATGGAGCCACTATAGGCAAAGTTTCAATATTTGGAATAAATAAGATATTCAGAAACTCCAAGCAAGGTATTTCCACCTACAAAATATTAAATATAATAAAAATTTACTCATATGGATAGAATATGTAATTGTTTTCTTCTTGAATTAATTAGTAGATCATTTTATTTTATAACTAAAAGTTGTACATAGTAATAATGAAATTTATATGTGCGCGTACCTTTGTATGAAATATAAAATTCTTCAGTCCTGTTAGCTGCAATGTTTTTAGTTTATGAAAATAACTTTCATTTATTCCTTTGCAAAAACTTTCCAGCCTAGACAAGTCACGTAGCACAAGAGTTTCCAAAGCATTGAACTCAACTTTATTGAGTTGTTCAGTCTTATCGCAAAAATTAACAACTTCTTCGATCATTTCACAGTCTTGGAGGACAAGAATTTTAAGATTTGTGAGATTCTTTGATATTGATGTAGAACATAAATACCTCATTTTATTGCATTTATATATTTCGATACGCCACAAATAACGCCCAAGTCCATTGATCTCTTCTATTTCCATCGATGATTGTGACGGTGGAAAAAGAGTAATTATTGATCCACAATTTGTAAGAACAACTCTTCTCAATGATAGAAAACTGTTTAAAGGCATTTTCTCCCACGTGCCAAGATCATTGCTTATACATAAATTGGTAATGCCCTTTTTTATTAAATCCCCAAGTTCATTTAAGAAACTGGTGGTACTGTCTCTAACGTTCTCCAACCACAGTTGTCTTTTCCCATTTTCAAATCGAGTATTTTCCTTATATTTTCCTCCTATTCTTATCTTGAAATGTTCCAATAATGTTGAAGAAGAAAATAGCCTAACACCTCTCGGCACTGATTCAATGTTGGATATCTCCAGTTCCAATTTCCATAATTTTGGTAAACAATTTAACTCATCTAGTCCTCCTGCATGACTGTCTCCACCATTAACGTCTTCTTTGTGTATCCTCCAATCTTTAAAGCTATCCCACATGTACAACTCTTGCAGATTAGTAAGCTTCGAAAGAACACCATTGTTTATGAAACATTTGCACCGAGTCAAATCCAACAATCTTAAGTTTGTTAACTCACTTATTTCGTTTGGCAAATCTTTCATGGTTGAACCTCGAAGGCTAAGGATCTCCAAACACTTAATATGTCCAATGGTAGATACATTGGTTGTTATATTCAAATTCAATCCCTCTAGAGATAACATCTTCAACTTGGCTAAAGAAGAAAATAATGGAAACTCACTAATCTGGCTGAGAGTGCCAATTATATCCAGAACTTTGAGATTATCCCCTCCTTGAAATAAATTTCCTGACATTTTAATATTTGATCCGTGAAAATGTGAAGCATCCAACCGTAGTAGTTCCAATTTTGAGCCTCCAAGTTCCATTCTATCAGGGCTTTTCACATCTCTCTCCTGCAATAATATAGAAATAATCTTAATGTGTGGGCCGAAGACAATCTCTTGTTCATGCACACCATGGCACTCTAGAAAACTAAAACCGTTCTGTTCTTGTTTAGCAATTGAAATTCCCACATCTCTCACCACGTCATGCATCTTCACTACACTTTCTTTGTCGTCGCCATCTTCAACCTTTATCAGCAAATTTTTCAATATTAAGTTGTCAACAACAGTGTGCACACCAGAAATTATTTCTTTTGGATCACTCGTATCTTTGAAGAGATTCAATCCCATTGCATAACGATACAGCGTTTCAACAAGAATATTTGCATCTTCTTGGAACAAGCAGCAGAGTAAAAACAAGAACCTTTCATTGTGTCCTTCTAAGAAGTCGTAACTTGTCTTCAAAATCTCATATATCACATGGTCATGTTCATGGTGTTTCTTCAACCGGTTTAGCATATTATCCCATTGATGTGTGCTTTTTTCGATGAGAGCGCCTCCTGCAACATTAAGCGCCAGGGGAAGTCCTTTACATTCATCAACAATTTTTGTCGCTATTTTATTCTTTTCTTGGAAATCACTATCAACAATCTTTAGATCAACTTTTTTCTGAAACAAATTCAAGGCTTCTTCAGGTGACAATAATTCAAGAGGGAATTCTTGTTTGATGCTTCGTTCACCTAACCATAAACCTTTGTTTCTAGATGTGTAAATAATTTTGCAGCAACACCCAACAAAATCTGATTTTGTTAATGGAAAACCAAACGCATTTAAATCAAACTCTTCCCAAACATCATCCAACAAGACAACAACTCTCTTGTTACTAAAAGCATTTCGTAAACGTTCTGCTCTTACAATCTCACTATCAACGTCCTTAAGGGAAAACCCTAACATCTCCGCGACTTCTTGTTGGATAGTATTGAAATTGGGACTACTAGAGACAGTAGTAATAACTTGAATAGTAAATAAAGGCTTATGGAAGTCTTGTACCTTTTGGAGGACTTGCTTGGCCAATGTAGTCTTTCCAATGCCTCCCATCCCGCATATCCCAATTAACATTGTCTTTTCATCCCTTAACTTCTCAATGATGTCTTCCACAATCTGACTTCGGCTGTTGAAATCACGAGCATCTCCATTGTAATCGTGCATATTTATGGGTGGCATGGTTAAGACGTGACCCGTGTGTGGCAACTCACCACCGGATTGAAGAAGCTCGATGAGAACGAGAGATAACTTCTTCCCCTTCCTGCCTAAAGAAAAGCGCAAACTTATATTAGGACACCATTTGATGGAGAAACACCCTTTCTGAACCTTGGCCTTCTCATTGAGAAGGCTCTCTGCTTCTACAACTATTCCGTCTGCATTCACAATCCACAACTTGACGGATTCACCCAGGGTGTTCCGCTTCCTTATTTCTGCATCTTCCCTTGCTTGTACATCGTTTTTCATTGCTATTAGTTTTTCTAGTTGAGTTTGGAGCTCTTGAAAGTTATTGTTGAAGCATAAGAGATAGCCAAGTTCTCGTTGAATTGGCTCAATCAGCAACTCTGCGATCTTTCCTAGTACACTCAAACCAACCTCTGCTGCCATTTGTATGCCTTGTTCTTTCTTTCTTTCTGTGTTCTTGTTTCTTAAAAAAAGAATGCACATAATACAGAAGATCTAGAAATGATATACCAAGCAAGCAATATTAAAAATTATTATTAAAAACATAAAGTTATGTAACATCAATTAAAGATGAATGATTCGATTGTCATTAAAGTAATATGATTCGTTTGCTTTAGCTTTTTCTTTTCAAAATATGAAATTCTAATAATTGAATTTATTCAGATCATTCTTGTCCCAATTCCTAATCCCTAAAGAAAATATGGGTATTCAATTATTCATCATAAATTTCATCATCACCTTATCTTTATATGTCGAGGCCTTGGAATATGAATTATTTGATAAAAAAAAGAGAGAAAAAGATTTTATGAATATATTTGCGGGGACATCGAATAGGAATTATTGGAAAAAGTAGAGAAAAATATTTTATGAATATATTTGTGGGGCCTTAAATATTACTATCGAAAAAAAGGAAAAATATTTTATAAATTTATTTATGGGGAATTAATAAGAATTATTGTTGAAAAAAAGAAAGGATTTTTTTTAGGAAAAAAACTTACTTAGATGTATGTACTTATACAATTAACTCACTTAAACGTATGTACTAATAAAAGGTCATTTAAACGTACTTACTATCAAAAAATCGGCCCATTTAGCCTCTTTTAAGAACCATGGTTAACTTTTATTTTTAAATTTATATATTTATTAATTAAATATTAATATATTTTCTTTCTCTTTCTTTTTTATTTATTATTTCATTTAATACAAATAAATAAACTCTCTATTTTTATCTTTTTTATAATTTTTTATTATTTCTATTTATTATTTTATTTAATACAAATAAATAAACTCTCTATTTTTATCTTTTTTATAATTTTTTATTATTTCTATAGGAGTATTTATGATTGATTATTTTAATTTTATTATATATATATATATATATATGAGCATTTATCATTAATTATTTTAACTCTATATTTCTTCTTTTTTATATATATATTTTTTTATATTCACATTAATTATTAATTATTTTAAAATTGTTTTGATCCCAATAATTAAATATAACAATGAAAATTCTTTCAACAATAAAAATTTATCAACACAAAAATAAATTAATTAATAATTAAGAATTAGATAATAATAAAAACTCATTCATCAAACACCAAAAGAGTAATAATCAAATATTAGACAAAACAATTCCTTCACTACTAATATAAGTTGTGAATAAAAATAAAATAAAAAATTATTATTTTTATTTTTATTTATATTAAACTAAATAAAAAAAATCCTTTTTCATTTTTATTATATTAAATTAAATAAGAAAAAACCCTTAAAAAAAATATTACAGTAAAACATAAAATTCATAAATAAGTTTTTAAATTTTTTTTATAAAATGAGAATTTAAGAAATATGAGAAATAAAAACTAATAAAAAAAGAAGATGAAATATAAAAGAGAAATTAATATTAAAATAATAAAAAATTTAAAAATAAAATAAATTACCTAGTTTAATTAATGAAAAAGAAGGAGAGAGAAAATATATTAATATTTAATTAATAAATATATAAATTTAAAAATAAAAATTAATCATGTTTATTAAAAGAGGTTAAATGAACAATTTTTTGATAATAAATATGTTTAAATGACATTTTATTAGTACATACGTCTAAATGAGCTAATTGTACAAGTATATACGTCTAAGTGAACTTTTTTTATTTTATTTTATGTATAGACAAATGTCATAGCATTCTTTTCTTTTGCATTATAAATGAGTCTACATGTAACCACGACAATTAGCCAAGGTCGTAAAATACTGGTCGGATCGTATCAGGTGAATAACCTCTTCGGATTTTGACTTCAATACGTCTAACTTTCTAATCGGCCAAGATCCAACCGGAATATTCATCCAAAAATTTAACCCGGAAATTTCGGGTTGAAAATGTCTATATTTCTTTTTCTCTCCCAACAAATTGGAGGTTTTTATTGGGGTCAATTGGATTTTGATTTTTTTTAAACCTCTGGGGGCATTTTAATGTTAAAGTTATACAAACAGATGTTTTATTTTAGCGATTTTAAACGTCTTTAATCTAAATTACATGACATTTATAAATAAATTTTATTACAATTAATTTAACTATCGAATTTTTTACGAATTAAGGATTTTGAATACCAAATTTTAGAGAATCGGTAGTCAAACACGTTTTCAAATTCGATAATTAAATTAGTGAAATGAATATTTTATTTATTTATTTATAAATTTCACGTACATAATAAATTAACAACATTTTAAATTGTTAAAACAAAACATCATCATATAAATTTAACAATAATGAGTCCAAATTGTAAGAATTAAAAGAAAATGTCCGAAATCTCAATTGATAATTCCCAATTTGACAATTCAAACTAAAAAAATATGGGTGCAGAAGTAAAATATGAACTAAAAAAAAGAAAATACAAGAATTACCGAATACTTAAGTTTTATGTAATGCGATGAGATCGCTAACAGATGCACTCACACTCTCAATCAAGCCTCAATTAACGATGCACCCACACTCTCAATCAAGCCTCAAAGTTCATTGGTATATGGCGCTATTGATAAAATTATTAGGTCGGTGATACCATTGATTTTTTTTAATATAGGAATCTAGCTTGATTCCTATTGCCATGATCTTCATTTTAACTTAAAACGTTTGAAGTGGAAATCAAACTCATGATTTTTGTTCTCTTAAGAACGAGTCTAGACACTTTGAGCTACTTTATTGAATTCCTTAAAAGCCATATAATACACCAAAAAATAATATGAAAATGAACCAATATTTCACGATGCCACACAATTTCACGGAGATCCATGCCTCATAACTAGTAGGCCACAATGGTTCCGGGCATAAATATCCAACTAATAATGATGACCAATTTCCAATGGAAGATCCAAATACAATTTATGTCTGGAAATTGAGCAAAAGGTCGCGACCAGACTCTACGTACCTTCTTACAATACATACTATCCAAAACGAACCCCTTACTCATACATCTGTTGTCGGGATGCTACTACAATGGATACCACTACAATGAGAAAATGAGATCTTAGAAGGAACATCCCACAAAACTTCACTATATGATTTTGGCCTTAAAAATGAAATGAATAATTAAAATGAGTTTTACCCTAAAAAAACATTAAAAAACTTAGTGCATTTTTTATGTGAACATGTACAGCATATATTGTGTGTTTATTAATGATTTTCAATGTAAGGTCCATATATAGTATTAGCATGAAGTCGTAAACTATCTTTGGAACATGTTTTAATATGAAATGCATTAATCTATTTAAGTCATTAATATCGGTACATCAAAACATACATGATATTTAAGTATATACATAATACCCTACAAACATAAGAATATGTTCCCAATATATATGGAACAGTACTGTACTAAAGAAGAGATAAGATATTGTGTGGTTTAGCATTGGCATTCCCATTGAATAATAATAAACAACTCAAAAGTTAATTATCACTTTTTCTTATACCATTTGTCTAAATTATTGAATGGTAGAAGATGAATTGTCTTTGCCACTGCAAGTTCTTAGGCAGCCATCTTGAATGATCTCTGTGTTAGTTTCCTTCAAGGCTTCTTACTGTCTTACAAACATCTTTTCCCTCATCCAAATGATCTAGTTTCTTTCTTTTCAAATTCCATAAAATATGCTAAAAAGCACACATGAAAACAGCAGCTCTAAAATTGACTTTTTGAGCTTCCTTACAACTTAGTCTTTGATTTTGTGTCAATCTGTTGGCACCTTTCCAAAGATCATCGCTCAATCTAGTAAGAAAATTATTCCAGTTTCTGTTAGAAATGAACAAATAGAGAATACATGATACAAAGTTTTTTGGATAGAAATCGCGAGCTCGGTTCAATTGAGTCGATGGACTCCTAACCCGATTACTTTCTTGTGAATTATTTGTTTCGAAATAAACAATAGGATATTCAGTGATCCCGGTCAACCGATGCGTTTACTCTACAATGCTGTTATTATGACGATATAAGAGATATTTTTTTCTGAAAAAATGGTTGCAGTGGTTGGTGAAATTATTTATTTCTTGAGGATCTACGAGCTCGTTAACGTTATATTTTATGTCGTGTTATTTTGTTGGTTAATTTTTCTGACTTATGTTTTAATTATTGCTCTCAAAAAATTAATCACGTTTTGTTTCGGTTGTATATGCTTAAATAATTATCATATTTCATTCACTTTCAAATTCAAGTATTTGTAATGTTTTTCCCATTGTTGTTTATCCTCTTGATTTTTTTTTTAATCTCAAATTCAAGTTTAAGGCTTTTTAAGAATGATTTGTCCTTATGTAGTCTTTTTTAACTCATCATTCCACAACACTGGCCAAATATCCTCAATTGTAACTTTTTAAATTCAAAGTCTATAAGTTTAATTCCTTAAGCTAATTAGTAATATTGAAAATGGGTCCAGTTTCTAGTGGTCTAACCAGAAGCATGTGTCCTTCTCATTGTCACTTTGGTATTCGATGAACTTCTAACGATCATTTCTTAACTCAAATAATCTTCCTTATAGAACATGCAACACTGGGATAGGGTTAGTTTGATCTACCTTTACAGTCACGGCCTGAAGCCACTCCGACAACACCACCTGTATACAAAGGGAAGCATTTTCTACGGGTGGCGCAGCTGTACCTATACACGCAAGATCGAATGAACCCTCATTTGGAAACATTTGAATTGCCAAAATTTCGACCTTTAATGAATACAGCTGACCCTAGGGTAAGGGCATGGGCTAGGGAAGACCAACCACAGGGGTCAACCCATCCAAAAATAATTACTATAGTTTATCAATTTACCCACAAGTCAAAAAATTCTTTTTAATAACAGTTAGAAGGATTTGGTCTCAAATGTTATTCTCAATCTTTGGCCCCGATAAGATCATATCACATCCGGAATTATTTGGATACAAGTTAAGCCATTTTAAAATGAAAAGGAACTTTTCTTTTTGAGATGTTTTGGATGAATGAAGATGAGTGCAGACCAGTTGTCAAAAATTCCTGGCAGAAAATAAATCATCTCAATGGCTGGATTGCAAACGTTAAAAATCTCTCAAATTGGAATCTGAATATTCTGAAAAATTCCAAAAGAGAAACTGATCGACTGAATGTTTTTTTTTTTAAAAACAACTTACCGTCATTTCATTAAAAATTCCCCAAAGCGAAAAAAAACCGCGAGTTTAAGAGATTATTCTAAAAAGACCTAGAATAATTTTGAAGTCGTATCATTTTAAATAAAAACAAAAAAATAAATGAACTATCTGATTACAATGTTTTCGTTTATAATGATTTTAGTAAACGGTAAATCCAATTCCTACTGATATTCCAATTCTGCTCCGTACTTGGAACTTTTCTCCACGTTCCCGCAAAATGTTGTAAACTACCGCTCCACAGCCGCACTTGAATACGTTTGTTGTGAATCTATTTCCTTTGGCCTTGAGTATTGCTTCTTCTTTGATTTCTTTTCATTCCTTCGGGAAACTGATAAGCTCCCGACTTTTAGAAAATATGTCCCAAATTTCCAATGCTATATTGCAACTCCCAAACAAGTGATCAATGGTTTCTTCACTTCCGTTGCATAGAAGACATCTCACGTCTGGGATGCTCATATACTTGTTGATACGGTCACGAGTGCTGAGTCTTTCCCAGAAGGCAAGCCATAGGATGAACTGGTGTTGAAGGATGATCTTGGTTGACCTTACGAGAGGAGCCCATTCTACTTTCTGCTTTTTTTCTCGGATTACCTTCCATATTCTCTTTGAGACCAAGTTCCCATTGTCTTCTGCATTCCATTTATGAATGTCGAGTCTGTCTCGGAGTTGTATGTTACTGATGTGATCTAGTATCCCCTGTCCTTCTGGATTTCTTCTCAAAAGAGATTCTCAGTCCCCGTCTTTTACGTCTCTGATTTTCGCCACTATGTAGTACCTTCTGATACGTGTAATTTTGAACTCCTCTTTGTGAATGATTGGTTGGTTTTCGATCCAGAGATCGTGCCAGAATAGAGTGCATTTCCCGTTCCCTAGCCAAATGTCATAAAGGTCTGCAATATCACTTCTCAATTTAAGAATTTTCTTTAGTGACCAGTTCATACCTTCATTGATTTTACACGTCTAGATACTGGTTTCCTGCTTCATAAATCACGTGTGTACCCATTTGATCTATAATGATTCTTGGTTGCGTTCCAATGCCCACAAATGCTTGAAGGTTAAAGTCTTGTTCCACTCGACACATTTCTTCAGGCTAATATCTCCCTCCTCTTTCAGCTTACAAAGATCAGTCCATTTGATTTTCTTTCCTCTCCCGCTACTGCCCCAGATGAAGTTCCTCATTAGCGTGTTTAACTCCTTCATTACCTTCTTCGAAATGACCATCTACTGCGCTCGGTATCCAATTATGCCCATGACTACGGTTTTGATAAGCTCGATGCTTCCTACATAAGAAAGTTTCTTCGCTGCCCAACCAGATATTGTGCTTTTTACCTTTTCAATTAGTGTCTTATAGTGTGAGATCTCGATCTGTTTCGCAGTTAACGGAATCCCCAAGTACCTTACGGGAAAGCTGCATTCCGTAATGCCCATGATGTTGAATATGTCATACTTTTTTTCGTCCTTCACTCCTCCATAAAATGCCACACTTTTGCTTTTATTAATTGTAAGACCTGTAACCTCAGAGAAAAATGTTAGTGTAGCCCTAATAGTTTTAATGGAATCGACGTCTGCATGCGCTAGAATGAACAATTCATCAGCAAAGCATAAATGGGTTACCTCCTCTACCTCACAGAAAGGGTGAAAGATGTATAGACGATTCTTTCGGAACATCGCAAAGATGCTCTCAAAGATTTCCATGATAGTTACGAAAAGGTAAGAAGAGAGGGGGTTCCTTTGCCTTACCCCGTTTTCACCCTTGAAGTAGCCTTAGTGGACTCCATTGACGCTAACAACAAAACATGATGAAGAAACGATTACATAATCCAATCAATAAAAATCATAGAAAAGAAGATACAACCAGAAAATCCCGAATGGGTTCCCATCTAACAGAGTTGAAATCTTTCATGATATCTAATTTCTAATCATTCTGCTCTTACAATCTCACTATCAACGTCCTTAAGGGAAAACCCTAACATCTCTGCGACTTCTTGTTGGATATTATTGAAATTGGGACTACGAGAGACAGTAGTAATAACTTGAATAGTAAATAAAGGCTTATGGAAGTCTTGTACCTTTTGGAGAGCTTGCTTAGCGAGAGTGGTCTTTCCGATCCCTCCCATTCCGCATCTCAATTAATTATTTTTTTTATAATTTTATTTCTTTAACAAGAAAGTCTTTTATACATACATTTTACCTACTACCACATACACAAACAAGAAAATCTTTGTAACTTAATCAAGTTACCATACAATTTCTGCTTCACCGTAAACATCAAAATCGCCGCCATTCTAAACCCTGGGATGCTTCTGGTCGATGTTGCTGTAAATGCGATTAGCAATTTCTTGAGCCTTCTACTTTACGAGCTCAACGCCATCGACGATTGGGAGAACAATGTTGTAAGAAGGCTGCAGTTGGTGAGTTACAAGCATGAATAGTTTAAATGTGTGGGCTGCTAACAGAAAATGAAGCCTGTGGTCATTTAACATATAGGATGGAGATGAATAACATTTTCCCGTTTTCAACTAATTTTCCTTTGATTTCAAATCCTTCTGGTTGTCGTATATAAATCTCTTCATCTAAATCACCATGAAGAAAATAAGTTTTGACATCTATTTGTTAAAGATGAAGGTCTTCTTTTACAATCAAACTCAAAATAGTTCTGATTGTCATCAATTTAACTACTGTAGAGAAGATCTCATTGTAGTCAATAATACATTATTTCTGTTGAAATCCTTTCACAACCAACCTTTCCTTGTACCTCATGGTTTTATCATGTTCTTCTTTAATTCTGAAGATCCATTTGTTGTGAAGTGCTTTATTTCCCTTTGGTAGCTCAGTGAGCTCCTAAGTATGATTCAACGTTAAAAAGTCCATCTCATCTTTCATCGCAGACTCCCACTTAACCGATTCATCAGATTGTATAACTTCCTTATAGCATTCAGGTTCACCTCTATCTGTCAACAAGATATAGTTTAAAGATGGAGACCACCTCTCAACTAGTTTTCGATTCTTTGACGATCTTCTCAACTGTATAACTAGTGTTTGCTGATTTACCTCTAGGTTCACATTCTCAATGATTTAATCTTTAACAACACATTGTTCTTCTTCGACAGTTGGTATATATTTAGCTTAAAATTCTCTCAAATCGACTGTATCAGTTTCTTCCAACTTGGAATCACCATGTGATGTCTTTCCAACATAATCTTTGTAGAGAACATATTCATTGAAGATAACATTTCTGCTATGAATGATCTTCCTATTTTGATTATCCCAAAAACGATAACCAAACTCGCTATCACCATAACCAATGAAAAAACATTTATTAGACTTTGGATCAAATTTTCTCCTATCACATTCATTAATATGAACATATGATAAACAACCAAACACTTTCAAATAAGAAATGTTTACCTTTTTATTGCTCCAGGTTTCTTCAAGAATTCTAAATTCAAGAGGAACAGAGGGTCCCCTATTTATCAAATAGGCAATAATATGATAGCTTCTGTCTAGAAGGTTTTAGGCAACCCTGCATGCAATCTCATACTTCTAGCACGCTCGTTCAATGTTCGATTCATTCATTCAGCTACTCAATTCTCTTGAGACATTCGGGGAACAGTCTTCACCATACCGATCTCATTCACATCACAAAACTATTTGAAATCTGAATTGATATATTTACCTCCGTTGTCGGATCTCCAGTACTTAACTTTCTGATTTGTTTCATTTTCAACCAAAGCCTTCCGTTTCTTGAAAATAGAAAATATTTCAGACTTGTGCTTCATAAAATATACCCATGTCTTTCTTGTCGAATCATCTATAAACGTCACGTAGTATTGTGATCCGCCAATAGAAGAAATAGGTGCAGGTCCCCACAAATCAGTGTGTACCAACTCTACCCTTTCTTTCTTGAGCTCCTTCCCAATCTTTAAGAAACTCACCCGTTTCTGTTTTCCAAGAATACAGTTTTCACATAACTGATGTTTAACAGACTTCAATTCTGAAATCTGTCCATTCTTCAAAAAAAATTTCATCCCTTTATCGCTCATATGGCCCAACCCGCAATGCCACAACTCACTGTTTTTCGAGTCATCAACTACAACCGTAACTATTTCTCTGCAAGTTTAAGTCGTGTATAACGTTCCAATTTTGTGACCTCGAGCAACAACTATTGCTCCTTTAGTCACCTTCCATGCACCATTTCCACAACTGAAATTATGACCTTCTTCATCAAGTTGTGTAACAGAAATCAGATTGCGCATTAAACTTGGAATGTGTCTCACCTTATTAATCTTCTAAACAAAAACATTTGCCATCTTCAATTTGATGTCCCCCATGCCAACAATATCTAGTGGCTCAACATCTGCGAGTTAAACTTTCCCACAGTTTCCAGCCACATAATTCTCCATTAATTCTTTGTGGGCAGTGGTGTGGAAAGACATTCCCGAGTCCAAAACTCATGAATCTATCGTGCTATCAACAAACATAAGTAACGCATTAGTGACAGTTTCTGTAACAACGTTGGCTGAATCATTTTTATCATCATTGTTTCTCTTCGGTGATTTGTAGTTCCTTTTTAAATGACCATGTTTACCACAATTCCAACACTCAAATGTCCGCCCAAACATTGACTGACTCCTCTTGCCCCTCAACCTAGATCTTCTCTTACCTCGGTTGAAATTTCTATTATTACCTTTGCCACTGTTTTCTACATTCAGAGCAGAACCTTTAAACGTTTCACCAGAATCAATTTTACGAACCTCTTCAACAAGAATACGATCTCTAACTTCAACAAATTTCAGTTTAGCATTTTCAACTGAATTAATAATTGCTTCCCTCACAGGTTCCCAGCTATTTGGTAGAGATGCTAACAAAATCAGGGCACTAACTTCGTCCCCAAAATCAATCTCAACATATAATAGTTGATTCAATATTGTATTGAATTCGTTTAAATGAGTAGTGACATAAGTATCATCAACCATTCTTAAGTAAAAGAGTCTTTTCATTAGATGTACTTTATTGTTAGCAGATGGTTTCTCTTATATATCAGAAAGAGCTTTCATCAGACCCATGGTGGTCTTCTCCTTTGTGACATTGTGAGCAACCGTCTTGGCTAGCGTCAATCGAAAACTTCCAAAGCTTGTCTATTAAGGAGTTTCCATTCAGCTTCATCCATCTTCTCTAGTTTCTCAATCAAAGAAACATGAAGCTTCTTTCCATAGAGATAATCTTCAATCTGCATTTTCCAGAAGACATACTCTGTCCCATCGAATCTTCCAATCCCATGTCCTATACTGTTCTCGCTTGCCATCATTTCTGATGCTCAAAATCTAGCCTAGCTGCTCTGATACCAGTTCTTAGGATTTGTATTTCCCAAATCCGACCTGCTTGAAACTTTCTGTAAAAACGCAAGAAAGAAGAACACAACAAGACACATATTTATAGTGGTTCACTCAAATTGAGCTACGTCCAATTCTACCGCCACCATATTTCACTATGAAGAAGTAACTCTTGGTCAGGCCTAAGCCCAAAACTAAATACAAACTCAATAAACTCTAATTAACAATGTAGAGTTTATTATTAGTGTATGCTCCATAACTCAACAATCACATTTACATCCTATAGAAGGTGTTGGAGGTGATGCAGGACTTGACGTCACGATGGGGGGGACTATGAATGGCATTGGCAGGTTTGGAATAATGTCGGGGGACTTACATCATAAACAAGCTTTCTCTTCAGGTTGGCTACTTCTTTGAGAGTAACTTTAGTTTTTCTCTTCCTGGTGGCAGGTTTGGGAGTAGGTTCTTCATCTTCATCTCGACTTCATCTTCATCTTCGACTTCATCTTTGCATATCTTCCCATTTGTAAATCCCTCAAAAAATTCATCAGCTAACTCGTCTATTTGTTCAAAGTCCACACCACTATATAACCTCTTCTCCATGGAGGACTCTTCCATCTCAATCAGATTCGTGGTCTCAAGGGAAAATTTTGTCTCGTTCAAGGTGTTCTTCCTATTGGAATGATAGACTAACAACCTTGGGCGTAGAGGCTCATTAAGCTCATTCATTTTGGCGAATTTAGGGATAAAGCTTTTGATGACCTCATATGTCCACACTTAAAATGCCAATACGAACTCATAAAAGTTATAAGCAAAAGGAGCATAAGGATCATTAATCATTTTCTTCTTGTTAAAATATAAGGAACTGAGACGTTTCATGTTCTTGTTCAAACCCTTGAGGGTGGCTCTAAAGGTGACATTCCTCCATGGAAATCGGAGGAAAGTTTCCTTGTCTTCCACCATGTGGAGGATTTTTCCAAACACAACCATCCTTGTGTCAAATGCAAATAGGTGCTGGTAAATCACGCATACCAGCCCCATCTTACATGCATTTTCCTTATCATTGCATTTCATAAAAGTAGTCTCCAACTCGTTCATTCGTACACTCGTTTTCCCTTTAAAATATTTCACTGAGAGAGGTGGACAACCTCGACATTCATCTTCATTCACCATAGGAAATCTGTCGAAGTTTAGGCTTGTCACCAAAGCATACTCCTTCATACCAAAACAAGTTATTGCCCATTGACCATGAATGTTATCTCCCTCCTAAGCAACATATGATGTACAATAGTTCCTAAGAACTGCAAGACTGAGACTGTGAATAAATATCTGAATTGGGTATTATAAACCCTCTTCAAAAGAGCCATTGTATCGAACTTGCTAGCAATCTTCTTGAGGTAGAGGGTGCTTTTCCAAGAAATCCTACCAGGAAACTTAGTAAATGTGGTTTCTTCCATCTACAAAAGGAACAGCAACAAAAATGTAAGAACAAATATAAATACCATCGAGAAACCTTAAGCGAAACCCTAAGATAAACGCGAAGTCCTTAGCAAAACCCTAAACCCATAGCGAGGGAATGCCCATTGAGAAACCATGAACATAAAAAATTAACATAAGATGAGCAAAAACCAAAACCTTAACATAAGACAGTTTAAACCAAAAACTAAACAAACCTAATTAATGACGGACAAGAAGACGAGCAGGAATAATCGTCAAGGAAGGGAACAGTTAAGATAACATAGGATAAAGAGAGACGAGGCCTTCACGAGGGAGAGAAGAAATGAAATGTTCTTCGCGTGCGCCAAAAAGAATTATAAATAAGGTATAGCGCGTGTAGAAATGCGCGCCTCTTCAACTTCCTTAGCATGACGCGAAGTCCTTAGCGAGACGTGAAGTCCTTAGAGAAACGCAAAGTCCTTAATTAGACATTAAATACAATTTTTATTTATTTATTTATTTATTTATTTATTTATAGGTAATATCTCTCGTTTGACAATGTATCAACAACAAATTCATGGTCTTGAAGAGAAACTTTACGTGTTAGCAAAATAAATCTTAATATTCTTACATCGAAACATTTAAATTCTTCAGAAAAGGCCTTTGAAGAAGCGATTATTGAGTTCCAGGTAAGAGAAGATGGTTTGAAATCGATTTCGTAAGTTGATTAAGATGGACTTACGAAATCGATTTCAAACCATCTTCTCTTACCTGGAGTTCAATGATCGCTTCTTCAAAGACATTTTCTAAATAATCTAAATGTTTCCATGTAGGTATTATTAAGGTTTATTTTTCTAAGACAGATTCTCTTCAAAACCATGAGTGATGTAGATACCTTGTCAGATGAAGTCATGATTAACTATATATAATAAAAAAATCTTGACCCTTAGCGAAACGCGAAGTCCTTAGCGAAAAGTGAATCTTCCCTGAAACGAAACCCATATGATTATTGACAAGATTATCTGCGAATATCATCATCGACAATATGAAAAAAGAATATGAAAACCAATATGAACCAAATATGAACCAATATGAACAATAAGAACATAAATCGATTTAGAGTTTGAAATGAAGATAATGGAAATAAGAACGTAAATTGATTTAGGGTTTTGAAATGAATATAATGGAAATAAGACATAAATCGATTCAGGGTTTGAAATGAAGATAATGGAAATAAGAACAGAAACCGATTTAGGGTTTGAAATGAAGATAATGGAAATAAGAACATAAATCGATTTAGGGTTTAAATGAAGATAATGGAAATAATAACATAAATCGATTTAGGGTTTTGAAATGAAGATAATTGAAATAATAACATAAATCTATCTGATGAACACATGATATTAGAACGGGGGTTTTGGTATCGATCTTTATGATGTGTTCCGTCGTCGTCGCCGTCATTGTCGCCGTCTAAGAGAGAACAAGGAGTAGAGAGAGAAAGGAAATTAAGGAAATGAAACAAATTGAGTATTTATATAAAGAAAATTTTCACTTCGCGTTACGCGATAAGGGTATTTTCGTCCAAAAAAAAAGTGGTCACCAGAGAAATAAAAATTATCAGGTGACTACGAATACAAATAAGTCATTCTTTATGGTCATTTCGTCAAATTTCCCCTTTTATTAGGCTAGATTGTATGTAACAAATTATACTCAACAAAATAAAAATATTAGTTTGTCTCAATTATAATATATTTTGATATGTTGCAAGTAAAAAAATTTAATTATTAAATTAAATAAGGTGTATGGTGTAATTGAGTCTTCGGGACAAATTGAATTTTCTATAACTTTTTAGGGTTAAAGTTATATAAAATAAGGTTTTATCTTAACGGTTTCAAATCCTGTTAATTTATTATATACGTGTCATTTATAAACAAATAAATTAAAGATTAATTTCACTAACTTAAAAATACGTATCACTATTAAATTTTTAATTATAAAGACCACGTAATACATTTTTTTAACGGACGTCCATGTCAGTTAGGTCAAAACCTCATTTTGTACCAACCTGACAATGCGAAACCACAAATTGTGAAGTTCGACTTCCAATAAGGAATCCTAAATTGTGAGATTCAAAAGAGGAGCTCTTAAATTGCAATTGACTCTTAATAAGAAGTTCTGTATTGTAAAATTAATAAAAAAAAAGGTCTCAAATTACAATTAGCCTTAAATAATGAGCTATAATTTGATATTTGAATTATTTATATTAAGTATTATATGAATTTGTAATATTTAAATTTAATATATATATATATAATTGAATATATATATTATATCATTTTTTTGTGAAATTCAGCCTAGGGTTTTGAGGCCTAATTTGACGTGCCTCAATGTTAGATACAAAAAAAAAGGAAGGAAGATATGTGCGATTATTTTTTGGATTAAAAAATAAATGAAATCAAATAATGGTGAAAATATCAAAAAAAACATATTATTATGGAAATGTCAACTAAATCGTCACGAGATCATATCATGGTGGAGATGTCAAAAAATACTACATGTAGGGGTGAGCAAACGGGTAAACCCAACCCGTATTATTCAACCCATATTCAACCCAAATTAAATTTACCCAACCCATAATTCAACCCATATTATTTACTAATATGGGTTGGGTATGGGTTGGGTTGAGTATGGGTTGGGTAACCCAAATTATTTTATTTTTATTTTTTTATTTAACATGTATTTGACTCATTTAACACATTATTATTCGTTCAACACGTTTTTCACGTTTTTTCACGTTTTTAACATTTTTAATACGTTTTTCACACGTTTTTGATACGTTTAACACGTTTTTCATATTTTTGGCATGTTTAACACGTTTTTAACACGTTTTTGACACGTTTGACACGTTTTTTCACGTTTTGACACGTTTTTGACACGTTTAACACATTTTGACACATTTTGACATATTTTTGGCACGTTTAACACATTTTAACACGTTTTGACACGTTTAACATGTTTTTCACATTTTTGACATGTTTCACACGTTTTTCACGTTTTTGGCACGTTTTGACACGTTTAACACGTTTTGACACGTTTAACACGTTTTCGACACGTTTAATACGTTTTTCACATTATTGACACGTTTCACACGTTTTTCACATTTTTGGCACATTTAACACGTTTAACACGTTTTCCACGTTTTGAGACGTTTAACACGTTTTTGATACGTTTTTCACGTTTTCGACACGTTTAATACGTTTTTCACATTATTGACACGTTTCACACATTTTTCACATTTTTGGCACATTTAACACGTTTTGACACGTTTAACACGTTTTCCACGTTTTGAGACGTTTAACACGTTTTTGATACGTTTTTCACGTTTTCAACACGTTTAATTCGTTTTCGAAACGTTTAATACGTTTTTCACACCTTCGACACGTTTAACACAATTGACACGTTGGACACTATTTTCATGTTTTGACATGTTTAACACGTTTTTAACACGTTTGACACATTTTTCACGACTACGACGCATTTAACACATTTGGACACATTTTTCACGTTTTTGGCACGTTTAACACGTTTTGACATGTTTAACATGTTTTTCACGTTTTTCACATTATTAACACGTTTAATACGTTTGTAACATGTTTAATATGTTTTCACACGTTTTTCATATTTTTGGCACGTTTAACACATTTTGACACATATTGCACGTTTTTGGCACGTTTAACACGTTTTTCACGTTTTTGATACGTTTAACACGTTTTTGACACGTTTAACATGTTTTCCACATTTTTGACACGTTTAATACATTTTCACATGTTTAATGTCAAACGTGTCAGAAATATATTAAACGTGTCAAAAACGCCAAAAACATGTTAAAACTTATTAAAACGTGTTAACGTGCAAAAAAATATGTTAAACATGTCAAAAATATGTTAAATGTGTAAAACGTGTTAAAATGTCAAAAACGTGTTAAACGTGCCAAAAACGTGAAAAACGTGTTAAAAATCTTACAAACGTATTAAACATGTTATAAACATGTTAAACGTGATAAGAATGTGAAAAACGTGAAAAACATGTTCAACATATCAAAAACGTATTAAACGTACCAAAATGTGAAAAACGTGTTAATGTGTGAAAAACGTGTCAAATATGTCAATAACATGTTAAATATGCCAAAAACGTGAAAATCATATTAAATGTGTGAAACACGTGTTAAACGTGTGAAAACGTGTTAAACATATCAAAAACATGTTAAAATGTTAAAAACGTGTTAAATGTGCCAAAAATGTGAAAATCGTATTAAACTTATCAGAAACATGTTAACGTGTTAGTTATGTTAAAAACGTGTTAAACGTGCTAAAAACGTAAAAAAAAACGTGTTTAGTTTGTCAAAAACACGTTAAACGTATTAAACATGTCAAAAACGTGTTAAACGTGACAAAAACGTGTTATTAGTATGAAAACGTGTTAAACATGTCAAAACTTGTTAAACGTGCCAAAAACGTAAAAACGTGTTAAACATATTAAAAACGTGTTAAAATGTCAAAAACGTGTTAAACGTGTCAAAAACGTGTTAAACGTGCCAAAAACGTGAAAATCGTGTTAAACTTATCAAAAACGTGTTAAATATGTTTAAAATGTATTAAACATGCCAAAAACGTGTTAACGTGTTAGATATGTTAAAAACGTGTTAAACTTGTCAAAAACGCGTTAAACGTATTAAACATGTCAAAAACGTGTTCAACGTGACAAAAACGTCAAAAACGTGTCAAAAACGTGAAAACGTGTCAAAAATGTGAAAACGTGTTAAACGTATGAAAAACGTGTTAAACGTGTGAAAAACATGTTAAACATGTGAAAAACATGTTATAAGTGAAACGTGTTAAAAATATTAAAAACGTGTTAGATGTGTGGAAAACGTGTTAAACGTATGAAAAATATGTTAAACATGTCAAAAACGTGTTCGACTTAAAGTTGGAAGATTATTAGTTTATATTGGATTAATAATATAGAATTAAACTAAATTTATATAATTTGGGTAATTTGGGTAACCCTAACCTAACCCAAATTAAACTCAACACATACTCAACCCAACCCATACTCAACCCAACCCATATTAACCAACCCAAATTAATAATATGGGTTTGGGTTAGGGTTGGGTTTGGGTAAACCCATATTATGCTCACCCCTAACTACATGGTCTTTAGCCTAATTATTAATTCTAAAAGTCTATATATATATATATATATATATATAAATTATTAAGTTACTAGTCATCGCACCCAACATAAAGGTTGAGTTTTGAGCTCATATTTTATTAGAGTTTAAATATTGTAATGAGTTTTAAGTCTTTATTGGGATTAAGAGTAATAGTTTAGTTTTTTTCGCTTTTGATGTACTCCTATAAATAGATATATTGTACCATAAGGTTATTTGGACCATTATTCCATGGAAAATTAATAGAATTGACGACTCCCCGAGTATTTAGGCATTTTTTGCCGAACCTCGTTTGTTCTTTATTATTTTTCTCTTTATTTTTATAGATTTTTTTATCGTGTGTTTAAATTAATTTTTTCTCAACAAATGGTATTAAATCATTTTTTAGAATATTTAACCTAATCTATTTATGAAGATATGATGGAAACTCTAACCACCATTAAAGAAGTTGTTGCATATTTATGTTTTTTATTGAATATTGTTGTATGTTAAAGAATACGATATTGGTTGCAGAATAATTAACCGTTGTGAATATTTGAGTCAAAATCTTCAGTTGTTAAGAAGATGTTAACGATCATTAAAATATTTCTTAATTTTGGGTAACGATGTCTTGAGAAGAAGAGAAAAGAAGACAATGGGTCTTTTGTTCTTCTCGAAGGCGCCAATGGGTGCAGGTGACGAAAAGTCGTCATGTAGACAGCGACACCAGAATGAAGAAGATGGGGGTATATATACTTTTGACTTATTTTAATTTCGGACATATGGTTTATTAAAATATAAAAACGGAACAAATATATATTTATATATATATATATTATATTATGATACAATATAATATATATAGAGAGAAGGAACCAATAATCTATGAAGCGGTCAACAATTAAGACTTTTTCAACTAAGACATTTTCTTTAAGTCTCGTTTAATTTCACAAAATATTTTTAAGGACTATTTGATTCCAATTTTCATCAGTAAAGTCTAGTTTGATTCCAATTTTCATCAGTAAAGCCTAAAGTTTGTTTGTAAGAGTGTGGTTTTGATATGTGTGTATAAAGGCCGAATTTGAATTTGCATCAAACCTTATGAGTATGTTTTATTAAAATATAAAAACGGAACAAATATATAATTATATATATATATATATATTATATTATGATAAAATATAATATATATAGAGAGAAGGAACCAATAATCTATGAAGCGGTCAACAATTAAGACTTTTTCAACTAAGACATTTTTTCTTTAAGTCTCGTTTGATTTCACAAAATATTTTTAAGGACTATTTGATTCCAATTTTCATTAGTAAAGCCTAGTTTGTTTGTAAGAGTGTGGTTTTGATATGTGTGTATAAAGGCCGAATTTGGATTTGCATCAAACCTTATGAGTATGTTTTGTAAGTGCTGCTGCTAAGTTGTCAAGTGGGTGTTGATGACTCAAGGTTTCTACTAAGAATGATAATTTCTAAGGTATGAGTTGAGGGTGCACTAATCATATAAATGGTTTGTTAAATTTTTTATATGTAGGATTTGACTAGAAGAATGTGAAGAATAAACGTAACATTTTCATGCTTGTTGAAAATTAGTTTGAGGTTTTATTATAACTAATTGTTGTCTTAACATACATGAGTGACTTTATTTGAAGCTCTCTTATTGACATACTCTTAGAGACAGGCCCGAACCTGCTGTGTAATAAGTGAGGCAATTGTCTCAGGCCCAAATATTTTTGGGACACCAAAATCTTCAAAAAAATCTTATAATGATATGTTCATGGACTTATTTTTAAAAAGCCTATAAATAATAATTGATAACCTATCAATGATAAGCCTAACTTAATTTGTATCCAAAAAAATAAAAATAAAAAACACTATCTTACTTGGAGAAAAGCATGGCACGATTCCCATTTATCAACAAAATCAAGGAAAAAAAAGAACAAGTATTCTGGAAAAAGAAAAAAGGAAACACTTCCCCCAAACCCAAACATTCATAATGACATCGATGATAAGTTGAATGATCGATAACATGGTGAATTGAATGAACTTCGCAATGAAGACCCAAAACAGTCTGAAAATGAGAACGATGTAAGTATGCCTAAAAGTGACACTGATGGAGTTATAAATCAAAAGATTTTGTTTCCTTTAAATGTTGATGATCTAGGAAATTGGGATAAATTGCAAAATATTAGGGACTTTTTGGTTGAAAGAGATCCTAAAAGATATGATGATATTTTGTTTCCTCTTGATAACATTGGAAGACATTTCAATCCATCACATTATAAGAGACAATTGACAAATGGTGAGAAAAGTGATAGAAGATGGTTAATGTACTCTATTTCTATGGACAAGATTTTCTGTTTTTGTTGCAATTTATGCAAAACCCAAAGAACCATGGAGAAACTTGGTTATCTAGCTGACGAAAGATACAAAGATTGGAAGAATATCAGCCGATGCCTCAATCTTCATGAAACTAGTAAAGATCATATTGATTGTATGACTAGTTGGATTGAATTAGAAAGAAGACTTCAAAAGAAAAAGACAATTGATGAAAGTGTGCAAGTAGCAATTAACAAAGAGAGAGAAGATTGGAAACAAGTATTGAAGAGAATAATTGCAGTTGTGCAAAGGATTGCGAAAAATAACTTGGCACTTTGAGGAGATTGTGAAAAGCTTTATGTTGAGAATAATGGAATCTTTTTGCAGTTAATTGAAATGATTGCCGAATTTTATCCAATAATGGTGGAACATCTTCGACGTATTCAAGAACGATAGATTCATTACACTTATCTTGGGACCAAAATCCAAAATGAATTGATACAAATGTTGGCAGCTGGAGTAAGAAGTTTAATTGTTGCAAAAATTAAGCATGTAAAGTATTTCACTATGATACTTGATTGCACTCCAGATGTAAGTCGCGAGGAACAAAGCTTTCTACACTCCATGTGGATGCCACAGTCTTAATCTCACACTATGTGTTATGGTAAATTGTTGTCCTAAAGCGATGTCCTTTTTTGGTGTTATACAACGCATATATTCATTATTCTCTTCTTCTACCAAGCGATGAAAAATCTTCAAAGATCATGTACAAGGTCTTACGGTCAAGCCATTATCACAAACACGATGGGAAAGCCATGTTGAAAGTGTGAAGTCCATAAAAGACCAGACTTCAAAAATACGAGATGCTTTAATTGATTTGGCAAACACTTCTTATGACTCAAAAATGAAGAGTGAAGCTGAGGGCTTGACATCATTTGAACTTGAGAATTTTGAATTCCCAACCGGAATAATTATTTGGTACAAGTTATTATATGAGATTAACATTGTCAGTAAGTTTCTCCATTCAGAAAAAATAGATATTGATGTTGCTATCGGACAGTTAAAGAGGCTTATTTCTTTTCTCCAAGAGTTTAGAGAATTTGGATTTGATCAAGCCTTGGTTAAAGCCAAACATATTCCAAGTGAAATGGGAATTGAACCTATTTTCCAAGAAAAACGCATCATTCGGAGAAAGAGACAATTTGGTGATATCAACAGTGAAGAGGTAACTCAATCTCCTAAAGAATCTTTTCGAGTTAATTACTTCTTATTTATAATTGATCAAGCTCTTTCTTCACTTCAAACTCAGTTTGAGCAATTTCAAAAGTACGAAGAAACCTTTGGATTTTTATTTAATTTGGAGAAGTTGAAGTCTATTGATGATGATGGTCTCTTGAGCTCATGTGTCAATCTTCAAAATTCTTTAACACATGATGGACACTCCGATGTTGATGGATCCGATTTATTTCTAGAACTAAAGTTGTTAAGACATTCATTACCCAAAGAAGTAAAAAGAGCGATTGATGTGTTGAATTATTTGAAAACAATGGATGGTTGTTATCCAAATTCCTATATCGCATATCGAGTTTTGCTAACTATACTAGTTACTGTTGCATCCGTGGAAATGAGTTTTTCTAAATTGAAGTTAATTAAAACTTATCTTCGATCAGCTATGTCGCAAGAAAGACTAAATGGGTTAGCTATGTTATCTATCGTGAAAAAAATTATTGAAAGTTGATTATGCAAACTTGATCAATACTTTAGTTTCAAAAAATGCGAGACGAGTAATATTCAAGTGACTATGTACTAGTTCGGAACATGAATTTTATATTTTGTTTGGATCTTCTTTGTTTTTTTAGTATTTACTTATGACATATTGTTTTGATGATATTTTATTTCTAGAATTCATGTTACAAATACTATTATATTTAAATCGATAAAAAATATATATGTATATTAAGCTTTAAGGGCACCAAGTTTTGTGATCGCCTCAGGCCTCGAAATCACAGGTCCGACACTGCTTAGAGATAGTCAAAAAAGTAGCAAAAAAATAAATTGCACTATGTCGAGGGCTTTGAATTGAAGAAATTCTCGGCTAAAATGAGTTTGGAGAGATTTTTTTGGAAAAGTTATTGAAAAAGTCAAAATTAAAAGAGAGGAAGAGAGACAAAATCTAAGAGAAGATTTTCGTCTATAGTTGCGCAGGGCTCATCAAACAGATTATCGGAGATTCAAATGGAGTCCGATTGAGCTGAGATTTTGTCGAGAGGTTGGTAACTCATTTCTCTATATATTCAATGGTCGGATTAAGATTTTGATGTCTCAAAATTTGATTTTATGGGGTTTAAAGTTTCTGCCTAGTTTGTATTTTATTTGACTTGTTTGGGAACAAAAAGTTTGTATCTTTTTGGTTATGACCTTTTATCTTTTTGAAGAATATATTTGTAGAGCTAATGAAGATGAAGACGGTGGTGAGATTATGTGTTTTACACTTGACAAAAACATGATCGAGTATGAAAAGTTATCAAAATAGTGTTTGCCGATAACAATATTATCGACATGTTGATAGGGCAATACTTCGGGTCAAATTGCAACATTGCATTGAGTTGACGGATGATTAAGGATTGACACAATTCATGTTAACACACAATATGAATAAAATACCAGGAAGAATAAGACTAATGAAAAACACTTATAAGTTGAGGTGGAGATATCTTGAGAGAGTCAAGAAGAAATCATTGCATTATCTTCTAATGTGAGAAGATAAAAAAAACCTTGAGTGATCATAGTCATAAAAAGGAAGCTAGATGGGAGACTCGGTTAATTCGAAGGTGATGATTTTGTTACTCTTTTTTCTATCTTAATTGTTTATGCATTGTGGATCATAGTTTAGATGAATGAGATAATTAATTTGTCATCTTATTGATGAGAATATTGAGACATTGAATGAGATTCTTAATCATGAAAAATGTCTAGATGGGAAGTTCGATCAATTCAAATGGAAGGATATACGTGATTTCTTTTGGAGAAACTATAGATTATTATTTGAAACATTGGTGAAGACAATTGAAGAAAGATAGTGAATCTTGAAAGGATATTCTTGAATTGCTAATCGTTTTTGGATTAAAAAACTAGCAGTTTGCTAGTTAATTTGTTCAAGGAGAAGTATGAGATTCAAGTTGGTTGAGTATGCAACGTTTAAGACAAGATGAGTGACATATGCTTTGTCAGATCTTGAGCTTGAGAAAAAAGATGTTGAGATAACCTAATTGATTTGTTATGAAGTAGATGATAAAAGTTTGTGTTAGGTCTTATCGCTTTCGATCGATATCTTATTTTGAGAAAGTAGACGATGAAAGTTCGTTTTAGGTGTAAATAGTTTTTGATAAATATTTGATTTTGAAAAAGTAGATGATACAAGTTCATCGTGGGTCTAATCAGTATTTTGGTTTCTGTCGATTGTTGGACTTGAAAAATAAGACACTCAGTTTGTGGCAAACAAATGTAAAGATTATTTTGACATAATAAAGAATTGTTAATTCTAGTTCCGCATATATCAACGAGTATGAACAAAGATTGGGAAGAGTTGTTGAATGTCTTTCGTCATTAAAATAACATGGTTACCCAAATTTACTTACCGGTGTTATAAACTTTATGATTTTATCTTCTAAAGGCTTTTGAACGGAAGTGGAGGTATAATGATTTATCTCGTAAATGACTCGAGGAGTGAAGATTAATGTGTGACTCATAACCTTTTGATGGCACGATATATGTGATGGTGGAGATTGTTATTTTTCTAAGGGCTCTTGAGTGGAAGTGGATGTACGAAAAGTTATCTCATTAATGGATCGAGCAAATGTGAAGATTGAAGTGTTGAACTCACTTATTTCTTTATGGATTGACTTTTGTCAAAGTGGAAATTGAAGGGTAAGACTTGTGTATTTTCTAAGGCACATAAAATTCGTCAAGGTGGGGATTGTTAAAATTGTAATTTATTCATCTCATCTCTGTAAGCACGGTATTCGCCCAAGGTGGAGATTATTGAGTTTGACTCATATTTTATTAGAGTCTATATACTGTAATGGACAATAAGTCTTTAGTAGTTTAGTATTTTTGACTTTTGATGTACTTCCCGAGGATTATGTTGGTCGAACCTCGTTATATCTTGTGTTCTTTATTATTCTTTACCCTTTTATTTTTATATCTTATTTTATCGTGTGTTTAAATTAGATGTTTTCTTAACTAGACACTAATTCATTTTGCGATTTTTTTTGTTAGTGAGTTGATTGATAACTTTATAATAAGCATTATTATATAATCAAAAACATATTTAACCAAACACATTTTGTATGAATTGAAAGACTTAAGGCAAATGTCAACTTCAATGATTCACATCTTCATTTTTATTCCTTAACCATTCCACAACATCGAACAAAGACTATTCAACAACAAAATTCTCTACTCTATCCACGAGATCAAAAGAAAAGGAGATACAAATAAAACACACTATTAGAATCAAACTTTTGTTTACATGAGATGTAGCTAAAACCTTAGAATGTGCCCCCCTTTTTTTATAGAAAGTGGTGAAAATGAAATCATTTACAATATGAAACACACTTGATTGAGAAATATGCAGCAAAACATTTTATTGAATAGTCTTGCCCCCACTTCTCATAATCTCTCCAACCTTAGAAGATCACCTCTCGATGTCAATTGTAGAACAATGGGTAATCAATTGAGAGCGGCATGTTTGGATGTAAATGTATTTATGTAAGAAAATTGTCAAATTAGTTTTTCCGGCCTGAAAAACAAGCAAACTATCGTAAAGGTAAATAGTGGTTTCAAACTTTGGAAAGACGGTAATAAGTCTTAATTTAAAAATATATTGTCCAGATATACAATTTGAGATGTTCTAAGAAAAATCATAAATTCACATAACTTTAGATTTACCTTAAATCAATTTATTATTTAATTAAGATAAAACAAGCATATACTAGAAAAAAAAAAGAATAAAAAACATGATATTTTTAAGTAGCTTAAGAATCACAAACAATATTCATGATGAGAATCAAAATAACTAGATTTAGACTACAACAAACAAATCAGTTTCTTTTAAGCTAATCTGTAACTCATGAAATGCAAAGATGGAGAGCTCATGAACAAAAGAAAAGGAGTGTCATCTTTCTTCCATAAGCTAAGTCTTCTAGCATAATACAATTAGATAGAAAATAATCCAAATAAAAATGATTGTTTATTACCATCATTTCATCATCATCATCACTTGTCTTCTTCATTCAAAGAATGGAGACAATTCTGACCGCAAAATTCATAAATCAATCATCATTACTTACAGCCTGCAGGTAAATAGTTTTTCATCAATTATAAAAATATAGAAACTAAAAGAATCCTGATAAATCACATTATTTATCAAACAAATCACTATTAATGAATAGATGATAGATGTACACAACAAACCAATCAAACTTTGATTAAATCAACTGATATATATGAGCTATAAAACCGTGAAAAAAGCATAGAATGAGATTTTTTCATCTGAGCGAATTACCCAAAGTAAGTGAATGAAATCATTTGTAAAATACAATTGATAAAAAATATGAGGCAAATCATTTTGTGAGTAGCTGAAAAAAAATCAATGAATGAACATATGAATAGAGTTCTGAGATGATGTCTCTTTGTTTATGATAAAGTTTCTAGGATCTACATGATTCATTTATCTTTAATAGAAACTTTTCATTCAAAGAAATTCTCTACCACAATCTAATCACATTTTCCAAATTAACACTCCAGCCAGCAACAACATGAAAATGAAATAACAAATAATCTAAATAAAAGTAAATTTTTACCATTTCATCAATCACCTATTCGGATCTGTAGGGAGCATCATTCAGGAAAAGGTGTGACTAGACTCTCACAATAAGTGACCGCTTCTAGGACATAGTAGAACTTGTCAATGAGGGAATGCCTGACCGTTTTAGTCTCCAGATTATACACCACCAAATGCGGTCCATTAACCAAAAACACTTCATTTCTCTTGGAAATACACAAGGGTGTAGAACAAAAGCAAAATATTGGAACATATAAAGTGGGTAATGAAAACAATTTAGACCAAGACTCTATTTTTCCATGCTCCTTCATCACCCATACATCAATTTTTTTCCCAACAAAGTTACTAAACAAAGCGAGGCATCCACCTAAAACCCCTATCTTTAAATTCAAATTACCCTCCTGCCTAGAACAGGGTGATGAGATTACAGAAAAAGTTTCTTTCGACAAATTTAAAGAGATGATACTATGATAATTATTAATCCCGCTTTTGATATCTGAATCCCAGTGAAGTGACCCACTAACAAAAACGCCCATAGTACTCATAGTATAGCATTTAGGGTAATTTTCAACAGTCTTCCATGAATCACTCTTTAACCCATAAATCTTAACGTTGGTATCGAATGAGAATTCAAGATAATTGAATACAGTGTAAATATAAACCACCTTATACTCGGAACTACCCTCATCATAGCCAAACCCATATCTTACATCTTGACGTCGATGATGTGTAGTGTTACTATGAAGAAGCCTCTTTGATATCCTTGTAGATGGGTTCCATAAAAATATAAAAGATTGATCTATAGAAATACAAACCAACCCATTCAAGGAACCAATTAAGCCAACCCAGTCGCATGGGTGCTTCATTGGATAATCGAGGGCATGTGTTCCAATAGGAGATTCTTCACGCAGAACAGATAAGAGAGAACTCCATTCTACATCAGCACAAAAGGATTTCGTAATGAGTCTATGGTGTTCATAATTCTCGTCTTCGGTTACAGCTCTCAGATGCTTCTTGACAAATATAGGATTAGAGATCAAAGCACACCAGGATCTGCAGACACACATAAATTGGAGGAGGGATTTGACGGGTAGTTTGATTAGGATTTCTATAATAATTTCTTCTGGCAGGGAGGAAGCGAGATGGTCGGAATCGAAGTGATCTTCCGTAAGATCGTCACTCTCTATATCCATGGAATTGAAAGCGGCTAGGGTTTGGAGAAGAGTCTGAAAGTGAGAGACGATAAAATAAAGTAACAAAGTAGGGTAATATATTTAATGGATTTGTATCCCCTCTTCAATGAAATCTAATTGAACATACAGGCTCATTGATAATTCAGATGAGAAAATATTAAGTTTAAAAAAAAGAAAGATTAGTTGTTGTTGTTGATAAGTTTTACTATTTCTCAATAAAGTTGACATAAACTTGATCCTTTGTTAAATAATTATTGAGAGTATTTATTCAAAATTTAGGTAATCATATATACTAATATTTAGATTTTAAGATTAAAATGAGTTGTTTTAAACTTTTAAAATGAAATATTAATATCTTGTAATTAATGCACTAGTTAAAATATAAACAAAATAGTTTTGCTAAAAAAACAAATTTTATATTTAATATGTATAAATTACAAACAAATTCATAAATATATAGATTAAAAAAATAACTTAAATAGATAAATTGAGATATATATAATAATAAGACTATAGATAAATTGAGATATATATAATAATAAGACTATTTTTAATAATTTAGTACTAAAATGTGAAAAAAAAAATATGGAGCTCTATTTGAATGTGATATAAATAAATAAAGTTTTGATACACATTTTCCAGTCTTTTTAATTATAAATTTTTAATAATAGAAATGTATGTTTTACAAAACAAACTTGGTAATTATTAAATAAAAGGAGAGGAAACTTGGTGATGCATTCAAATTTATTAGCTACACATTTCCCTATGACACGATGATCCACGTGTCTTTTCTGTGCATGGCCAATACATGCATGCTTCCACGTGGTAAAAAATTACAGTGTAATAATTATTATATATTTAATATGTATAAATTAAAAATAAAAATAGAAAAAATACATGTTATCGATTAAACACAAATAACTTAAGTAAATAAATTTAGATATAATAATAAGACTAGTTTTAATAATTTACCACTAATATGTGAAAGAAAATAATTACGGTGCTTTAACTAAATGTGTTATAAATAAGTAAAATTTTGATAAAATATTCACCTCTTTTTATTTATAAATTTTATAATAATAAAAATACATGTTTTACTAAACAAACTTTTTAATTTGTTAAAATATTATATTTGTGTGAATGATCATTCGTTTTCATCATCATAAAAGTGGAGATAATAAGAAAGTGATTATATTTTTAATGTTTAAAATAATATATTTTTTTATACACTAAATACATTCTCAACCTAAAACATTTTAAGACAATAAATAAATAAAATTGATTCCAAAATCTTATGAAATTTTTATTTAAGGTTGCAAATTGGATTAATATAATAAATAAATGATATAAACATCGTATATGTTGGATGGTTATATTAATAATAGTGGGTTAATAAGTATTGGGATATAACTATATTTTTAATATTAATATATATTAATATTTGTATTCCATTTACAGAAACTAATATCAAGGCAAATATGATAAATTACCATCAATGGCGATGATTTTCTTATTTTAGTGTTAATTTCAATTTAGATCACGAATACCTGTCTGGAGGAGTGTATCTCCATTTCCACCTCTCTAGAAGCCTTTTTGGTAATGTAACTTAATAATCATATTTGTTTTCTTAAATCATTATATGTCACATTTATTTTTAATTAATTCTCAAGTTTTGAAAATTGTGAATTTATATATGGAAACCGACAATATTCATATTTATTATTGAATAACAAATTTTAAATTTTGAAATAAGTAAATTCTAGAATCGCCCTTCCATATAAAGGGAATTCAAATAGACTAACATACATATTTATTATTGAATAATAAATTTCATTTTTTAAAATAAATAAATTAGAAAATGTGGGCTCTCTATTAGAATTCAATTTAAATTTCCGATTTTTTTTTTATTTTAAACCTTACCGTTTAGACTCCTTATTTAAAATTATAAAAAATGAGGTTTGTTTTAACGGTTTTCAATACTGAGAACACGATAATATGAAATAGTTTTTTTCCCTTCGTATATGCACTTTTGTCCGCTCTCCTATGTCTCCATCAAAGATTTTGACATATTTCACTTTTCAATTCTTCGTCCATTCTTCATCATTCATTCATATCTTGCCTCCAACAACTCTACTATTTTAATTTGCGATTCTCCGATCATTCTATCTCTTTAGGTTTTGGTATTGTGGGGTGATAGTGATTTAAGTTCTTTCAATACTGATAATAATGTGTTGAATGTTGTACCATTTTTTAAGAGTGATCTAAAGGTTACTATTTACCTTAACATTTATGATGCAATAAACCAACGTCTCATTGTGTTCCTCCTCCTTCTCAAACAACCCCATCGAATCCAACTTATCATGTTCCTCTTTGGACATCACTGTTGAATCTCGCTTCTCGTGTTCCTTCTCCTCTTTGAACAATCCTATCAAATTCAATTACTCGTGTTTCTCCCCGAACAACACCATCGATTCTTGCTCATTGTGTTTTTCCTCCTCCTCGAATAGTCCCATCGAATCTAACTACCCGTGTTCATCCTCCTCCTCCTCGGACATCACTATCAAATTCAAATACTAGTGTTCTCTTATATCCAAGTCAATTCATTAGAAAATCAATTTAAATAACAAGTAATGTTACAAGTTCAATATTTTCATCAAACAAATTACATATTGGTGTCCCTTAATTAGATCACAAAATCAAATCACATGTACTAATGCTCAACTAAATTTACAATAACAAGTAACAAATTATAATAGATAGTTGTAAAGAATAAAATATGTATTACTAGGAAGAAATCAATGTTTTTGTCACAAGAGGGACATGAACAATAAAATATATATATATATATATATATATATATATATATATATATATATATATATATATATATATATATATATATATATATATATATTTTACTTTTGACTTGTGTTTTACTTGAACTAACTTGTTTACAGTTTATATTTTTTTATGGATAATTATTCTTGTTTATGATTTATATCTTAATAAGTTTATGAATAATAGTTCTTCTTTATGATTTATGTTTCTAGTTTGTTTATAATGGTTATCAAATGTTATTTGTTTATGAATAATTGTTATTTAAAATATTAAATCTTAAATCAAATTTCTTATAAAATTTTAGAAAGAAATCCTATTTTCAGTTTGAAAAGAACAAAGAACTTTTATTTAAATTTTAAAAATATTAAAAATCTTAAATCGAATTTAAAAATCAAAATTATAAACTCTAAATTAACAATTTAAGAAAACATAATGTTAGAATAGTTGAGTGTCATATATATATATATATATATATATATATATATATATATATATATATATATATATATATATATATATATATATATATATATATATATATATATATATATATATATGCTTAAATGGTTAATTATAAGCACAGTCTTCAGGCTACAATGACATTTCATTTAACCTCTCAAGATTGGAATCTATATAATTATAATGACATTTCAATTTTTTTTAAAATTTAAATATTACAATTCAACTCAACATTCACTATCTTTAATACTGAAATCTGCTGAAAAAAAAGAATATGAAAAAGTTGTTCAATAGTCAGTTGCTACAATGAATGAGCTGATGAAGGCTCCCAAATCTAAGTCATATACTATCAGGAGTAACTCGACATAGAAAACTAATTAAGTCTGGAAAAACAATAATGCAAATAATTCAGTAGATCATGTCTATAAAGGAAAATCTACTTGGGTAATACACAAACAAAAGTGGAGGTATTGAATTCTCAATTTGAATTTAAATTGCATACTGAAGTAGAAGAAAATTGTATAAATGAATGAGAAAATGTACTTATGAGAAACTACATAGGGAAAAACAGAGTATACTTCCCAATTACTAAAGATGCACTATTGAAGCAATGGAAAGGAAAAGGGCCGAAGAAGATTTCAGCAAATGTCCATGATTTATATTTCCTTAAATTCAAGAAGAGATCTAATATGGAGGAAATTCTAGAAAATGGGCATACATATATAAGATCCAACTATATGAAATTGAAAAAATGGCCTGAAGACTTAAACATATTGAGTAAGCCAAAAGAAACTGCACAGATATGGTTCAAGCTCTAGAATATACTTGTACATATGTACAATTCTGAAGCACTTAGTCATTTTGTAAGTTTATTGGGTAGACCATTATACATGGATCCAATTACTGAAAGAGAAAAGCACTTATGATTTGCTAGAATTAGCATTGAGGTGCATCCTAGACGCACACTGTCGAAAAGTATGACTGTAGTAGACAGAAAAGGAAAACCTACTGTCATGGAAATCACTTATGAGTGGAGGCCAGACAAATGCTCTTTTTGCAATACCTTCTAACATGCAAGCCCAAAATGTGATTTAGATAAGGAAGAAGATCAGAAAATTCATAAAAGATAGAAAGTAAAGATGCAAGAAAATGAAACAGATGTGCCTATTTTTAAAGAGCAAAATGTGGTTAAAGAACATGAAACAGAAGATAAAGAAAATTATGTACAAGAAGAAAGTAGTACGAAGAAGGAGGTGGATTCTCAACCTAATCATATTGAAGAGATAGTTGAGGATTCTCAATCAAATCAAGTTGAAGTGGTTGCTGATGAAAATAGAGAGGAAGATACTCAAGTTAATCAAGAGGAAGAAAAAATTCCAAGGTTGATACAGAGGAATCCAAAGTTGCCGAGAATTCCAAAGCTGAAGTTGAAAGAAATAAAGACAATGATCTCAAAATTCAAGTTGAGAACAACAAGGTGAAGAGCCCGGAAATCCTGAATAATAATTCTTTCTATCAAATCAGAACGAGTTCATATAAAGAAAGAAATAAAAATAAAAATATGCAGTATTCATCAACTCTTCAGTTCATCCATTTTCATTGTAAGAGGAATGGGAAGGGAAAGAGGAAGACAAAATGTTGAAACATCATATTGGTATAGAAATAAAAATTCTAATTGGGATAATTAGAATTTGATACAATTTGTAATCTCTGTTTCTTGTATGTTTGATTGTTACTAATTAGGTTCTTTAGGGTCGTTTGATTGTCATCATTTAATCATAGCTAAAATTTGTCTATCTTTGAATCTTGACCCTCCCACTTTTGGGATTTTAATGAAATGGTTTTAACCATTTTTCCAAAAAAACAAATTCATGTATAGAATAAGTTAACGGTGTTAAAAAACTGTTAAAACAAAATCTCGTTTGACATAAATTAAAAAATCCCAAATTATTAGGTTTAAAAGAAGAAATTAAAAATCCAAACTGCCCTAAAAAGAGTCTCAACTTGATAATTTGACCGAAGATATTGTTAAAATGAAAATATTTTCATATTTAAAATCATTTATTCCAACACACACTAGTAAAAAAGGGTCATTATCGAGAGTACAATCTCTCGGTGGTGTCCCTATATCTTTCGGTATAGACATAATATCGAGAGTTAGAGTAATTCTCGGCATTCATCGGTATTACCGCTTTTGATAAATCTAATTGGGTGTTTATCGAGAGATTTCATAAATCTCTCGGTTTAGACACCAAAGAGAAAAAGATAAAGTTCTTTAAAAATCTCTCGGTTTTCTTGCTAGGGAAAAACCGAGAGTTTTTCAAATAACTCTCGGTTTTTCTCTTGTAAGAAAAAAAGAGAGATTATATATTTCTCTTGGTATTGTCCCTATAAATGGCTCAAATAGGACGATCGTTTTGTACGCAACCAAAACATGTTCAACAAAAACAATATACAATAACATTCATAAACCAAAATATTATTATAATTCCAAAATTCTAAACCAAACCCAATCAGCCAAACAACCTGTTATTAGTCAAACCAAAACGTTTACAATTGTTCAAAAAATAATGTACTAACGCTAGGGAGGGGGTTGATAATGCCTCATTAAGAATTCACTTTTTTTTCATATTTCTCCATTCTTTGCGTCATTTCGCTCTCTTTTAGCATTTTTTCCATATCCCTCATTTGAAGTTCCTCCAAATTCAACTCCATGTGTCTCACAGATGCCCTAAGATGTTCATTCTCCTCCAACAACCGATTGGTGAATCATTGAGATTTTTTTTTTCCACTCCGAAGATTTTCTCGAAAGTGTGTGGGTCGGATGCCAGATCTCATACCGATCATTGTCCCATGCATTTGGCGTCCGAACACTCTCTGCGTCCATTCAAAGTCAAAGATATCTGGTTCGTGCTTTTTACTTCTTCCATCTCCGCCTGCACATTTGAAATTAAATTTCATTTATACAAAGCTATATATAATTTTATTAAAGTAAATTAACTTACAATCTTCTCTTGCGCTCGTTTGTCGGGATCGGGTTGGGGTTTTCTTTTGTTGCATTCGGAGTATGGATCCTCCTTAAAACTCCAACGATAGTGGGTACCCGTCCAATTTTACCCGCCTGTTGAAATAAATGATTTCTAAAATTAGTAACTTTCTTTATATTAAGGTATTAGACATAATGTACATACAAAATCTTCCTCCATTTGTGAAAATGGCCTACTTCCAGTATGATGCGGGAATTTCAGTTTATTTATGTTCCCAACATTATGTTACGACTTGTTTTGTAACTAGTGTTTATAGATTCTTGATTTCAAGAATCGATTTCTTAATCTCTAGGACCGGGTTGGAAATATATAATCAAAGTGTATCGGAAGAATTTTGTAATGAAAAATTTGGGATGAGGGGAAAGAAGAATCAAGGATGAGAAGAGAATACTGCTGGTCTATACTAAACAGTTCAAAAAAATAATCAAAACATAAAATACAATGGGGGTGAAGAACTTTCACAAGTAATTTCATATATTCATTATTCCATCGATCGGTCCTTGGGGAAGAGGGATCAGCCTTATATAGGTGCTGATTTTCCCCAGAATATTTAGGATTTATTGTTACAACTACTAATAAAATTCAGTTGGTTAAAAACAGAAATGTAAGACAAAACAAAATATAAAACTAAAACATAAATCTATCCCAAGTGCATAGGACCGTGGAGGGTGCTGGAATTATTTTGGGACCGCAACCATTATTTCTGGAGCGTAGCACATTGATACTACAGTTTCTCTGCATTTGAAATAAAAAATGAAGTTAGAACAAGTTATTAGTTTTAATTTCAATTATGAAATCGTATCTTAAATTTATCCGTGAATAAATGATTTCGACACACAAACTTCCAATGAGCTGGTTCGTAATCTCGTGGGGGATTGGAAGTACCGCCACCTAGTCTACTTGATGAACCCGAATATAATCCTTATTCAAATCAGAGCGCCTCCTATCCCATATCTGTCTAGCGTTTGCCAATCTGGTCGCTCAATATTGATCAATAAGACCATTTGTACTCTCGAACGGATCCTTAAAATAAAACATTCAAATGTTATAAAAAAATTGAATGATTAATGTATAAATATTTTATCACTGTCATAACCAGCCAAAGTGAATCCAATTGGTCAACACTTAATACCTTCCACTTCAGTAGACGGTGTGAGATGGCTAAGAGGGCCCGCACTATCGACCCCAAATGTCTAGACCATATACGTCTACCATCGTCGCTGCTAGGCCTCCCATCTACCTCTTTGAAACTTAGAGCAATCTTCGTCCCATGTGGCCTTCTAGATAGAGCGATATTGTTGTTCTTCCCCTGTCTCTTCTAGGCGGAAGATTATGCAAAAATAGCAAATTTAATATATGTGTAAATCAATACAAACAATAAATAAGTGTAAAAATGTTACATGTCGATGATGGGTCCTAAGTGGACTGGTGCTCATGATCCTCCTCCTCCTGATCTTCCTCCTCAACAAATGTACTCTCATTAAACTCAGCCTTATCCTCCTCATGTGTACCACCTGTAGGGTCAGAAATAGCTAACGGGTCCACGACATATATTGTGTCTCTAGAAGACTCTCCTCAGATCTCATGGTGATTTGCCTGTGCAAAAAGGGTCTGGAATGACTTGTTTAGTCTTTTCGGTGTTCTTCGTATACCCTCAGTCACCCATCTTGCATGCATATCATTAATAAATTGGATAATAATTAAAGTAATAAAAACATTAAAGTAAAAACATAAATCTAGCTAATTAATCTTAACTATATATTTGTAAATCGTGGATTTATTTTTGTCACAATCTTCCCACTAGGTCGTGATGACATATTAGAGGCGTAGAATAATTGTTTTTGCTTGACTCGCCAATATATACAGGTCCTGACTTTGGGTTTTCAAATCTGCTTTACATTGATACTTACGAAGCCATATTTATCCACTTTCACTCCTCGTTCCCAAGAATGTGTATCTAACCAATTACACTTGAATAAGATAACTCGTTTATGAGAAAAGTATTATACTTGGATTATATCCGTTAAAACTCCATAGTTTGACATAGTATCTGACCCGTTGTACCCTTCAACAACCACTCTACTATTTTGAGTGGTCAAACATTTGTCTAGTTTTTCTATACATAATATGTATCCATTTATTTTACACCAAACATACATACATGAGTACATAGTTGGACCTTCGCCTAAGATCTTAAGGTCTCTTGATATATCGTTATCTTTAAATAATTGATCGACCCTGTATATACATTCCCGAAATTCATTCGGTAATTGTAAAATTAAAATAAAGTTATAAGATATAGTTATGAATCTATTCACTCTATGCTTAAAATATGTGGCATACATTTCTCCACGGGACTTATTGTTATTTCAATATTGCATATACTCATTGTAAATAGATCGAATATTTAACAACATACTCTTTAATGCTAATTAATAAGACGTATTATAACAAAAAAATATTGAATCTTATAGGTAAAAAGGTTCTGATTCGGGACAATTTTTCAAAATGTATGAATGAGCAATCACTGGATCGCTATAATCCAAGTTGTAAATTTTTTCGTTTGATAAGTCTTCCAACGATAAAAATATTGAAAGGCCCAAGATTGAAGTTTGTGCATGTTCTTGGTATTCCTCCTCCATATACTTAGCACAAAAGTCAATACTCTCATTTACAAGATAGCCCTCGCTTATTGAGGCTTCGGGGTGGTTTTTATTCTGCAAATATTTTTCCATTGTACTCATGTAATGTTCTATCGGATACATCCATTGATACTGGACAGCCCCCCAAGAAAAGCCTCACATGACAAGTGAACCATGAGATGCATCATGATGTCGAAGATTGATGCTGGGAAAATCATTTCAAATTTGCAAAGTGTCGTTATAATATCCAAGTACAATTGTTTGAGGTCCACTGCAATCAACTCTTTGGAGCACAATAAACAAAAGAATTGGGATAAATTTACTATAGCATCAAACACATGATCTGAAAGTAATCCACGAATTGCTAAAGGAATAAGATATTCCAATAAAATGTGAAAATCATGACACTTTAATCTCGTAATCTTCTTCTCTTCCAAATTTACACAATCTCCAATATTTGAGCAAAAATCACCAGGAAACTTAAAATCTTTCAAGAAATTACAAACACATTTTTTATGATCAAAGGATAATGTGAAAGACGCTTCTAGATAATGAACCATTCCTCCTCATTTACAGGATGTAACCATTGTTTTATGCCTAAGAGTTGTAAATATTTACGGGCTTTAGAACCATCCTTAGTATTCTCTTTCACATTCATTATTGTTCCTAACACGCTATCACAAATATTTTTCTCAATATGCATCACATCTAAGTTATGTCTCAATAATAGTGATCTCTAATAAGGTAAACGAAAGAAAATGCTAAGTTTGTTCAAATTGCTCCCCGTGTTTCATGATATATCTTGGTTTTCTTACTCTGATATGTAGTAAGAATTGTGTCTTCTGTGTCTCGTGCTTGCTCGTAAATTTCTTGCCCTTTAACAATTTCGAGGGCTCTCTATAATCTGTTCGACCATCAAACGACTCTTTATCCCTTCTGTATTTATGTTTTGGTGGAAGGAAGCGTCTGTGACCCATGTAACAATGTTTCTGACCATTAATTAATCGAAGAGATATAGAGTCGTTGTTACAACAAGGACAAACAAATTTTCCTTTCGTACTCCACCTTCACAAATTCGCATACACTGGAAAGTCGTTAATGGTCCATAGCAACGTCGCTCGCATGTTAAAGTATTGCGAGGTGTGTGCATCAAACATTCTCACACCACTATGCCACAGTTCAGTCAACTCATCAATCAATGACTAGAGAAATATGTCAATTGCATCTCCTGGACTCTTTGGGTTTGGAATTAACATAGATAGAATGAAATTGTTATAATCCATGCAAATAGTGGGTGACACATTATAAGGAACGAGAATAACTATCCATACACTGTATGACTTTTTCCATTTGCAAAGGGTTGAAACCCATCGCTTGATAGACCTTGTCTCGCGCTTCAAGAGTACGACGCGAAATCTTTATAATTTTCATTAAACGTTTTCCAAATTAATGAATCAGTTAGATGTATCAACGTATCACTATCAACTCTTCATTCCTTATGACATCTCATCATTGGAGCGGTTTTTTAGGACATTTATAGTCTATTTAGTCTGGTATTAGAGGGAAATATTTTAACACCTTAGTGGGTATGAATTTATCATTTTGCTTCTTTCGAACTGCCCACTTGTTTGGTCGACATTCCATCTAGAAAGGCCGCAAACTCTGCAAGACTCCAAATTTTTGTCATCCTTCCAAAATAACATACAATTGTTCTTACATGCATATCTTCTCATACTTAAGCCCGATATCTGTAATGAATTTTTTACATTTGTAGTATGAGTTTGGCAATTGAGCGTCCATCGGTAATATATCATCTTTAAGTAGACGTAACAACATATTGAACAAAGCGTTTGTCTATTGACCGACATTTTTTATGTGAAGGAGTTTCAGTAGTGCTGATAATTTCATTATTCGAGAACCTTCATACAATTAATGTTTAGAATCATCAAGTAATTTATAGAATCTCTGCGCATCTTCAACTGATTCATAGTTGTTCGGGTCATCACTAACGTTGGAGAACATATCGTTTATAAAATCTTACATATAACGTTCTTCATTGACCTCTTCATTGACTGTATTATTAATCTTCGTTCTATGATTGTTGAATTTCGGCACGCCATCCTCCGATTGACCATCATCATCATCCGATTCATCGACATTATCATCATCATTAAACACGTTAGTAGTAAGTCTTTTTTCTCCATGAAAATACCAGAATTGATAATGAAGATTTATTCTATAAATGATGAGATGAGTCTTCACATCAACTATTTCCATAGAAGTATTGTTCAAGCATTTCACACAAGGACATTTCAATGTTTGTCGTCTTGTACTACTCACTGCAAACTCGAGGAATTTGTCAACCCCTTCCTCGTAATCTAGATGATCTCGACGTAAAGTCATCCATATTTTATCGGGTACTTCCATCTTTCTAATAAGATGACAAACAACCTACAATATTATTTACTTAACATGATCTAAATTAGGCTTACATTTCTCGTTTCTTCATAATTTTTTATCTAAAAAGAAACAACATCTTCAAACATATTTATTTAACATGATCTAAATTTGGCTTAACATTTCTTTTATATTTTCTTATTTACTTAACATGATCTAAAAAACCACACATTCTTCAAACATCATCAAATCAAATTATACCAATTCAAAATCTAACATAAATATACTAATTTATAACAAAATCAAATTACCAATTCAAATCTAACCAACAATTCAAACATATTCATCAAATCAAATTATACCAATTCAAAATCTAACATAAATATACTAATTTATAACAAAATCAAATTACCAATTCAAATCTAACCAACAATTCAAACATATTCATCAAATCAAATTATACCAATTCAAAATCTAACATAAATATACTAATTTATAACAAAATCAAATTACCAATTCAAATATAACCAACAATTCAAACATATTCATCAAATCAAATTGCCTATTAAAAATCTAACATAAATTTACTAATTTATAACAAAATCAATATACCAATTCAAATCTAACCAACAATTTAAACATAATCATCAAATCAAATTACCTATTCAAAATGTAACATAAATATACTAATTTATAACAAAATCAAATTACCAATTCAAATCTAACTAACAATTCAAACATATTCATTAAATCAAATTACCAATTCAAATCAAACCTAAATCAAACCAAATCAAACCTAAATTAAACCAAATCTAACTTAAATCAAACATAATCTAACATAATTCTAACCTAAATGTAATTAACATATATATAACTGCTAATAATATTAATATAATTCTAACCTAATAAAAAACCTAAAAAACTAACCTTGTTGTAGAGGCGGCAAGCGGAAGCAGCGACGACGGCTGGTCCGTAGATCCGACGTCGAGAGGAGAAGCGGCTGCAGGCGGAGGCGCAACGATGAGTGGAGCAGCAGTTGCAGGTGGAGGCGCGACGACGAGAGGATCAGCGACTGCAGGCAGAGGCGCGACGACGAGAGGAGCAACGGCTGGTCCGTAGTTCCGACAGCGGCGTCTTCAATCGGCAATTAGGGTCTTCAATAGGCGGGGTCTTCAATTGGTGGCGTCGTCAATCGACGTCTTCAAACGGAGGTGACGACGATCGAGAGAGGTGGTCAAGGAAAGGGAAGAAGCGGGCACATGAGATCGGGAAAGGAAATACTTTTTTAATTTAAAAGGGGTTTTACTGAGAGTTATACAAAAAACTCTCTATTTTAACCCTTTCATATTTCTGAGAGTTTTAGGCATAAATCTCAGGTTTGGTTTTTAATATTTCCGAGAGTTTTAGGTATAACTCTCGGTTTGATTAATAATATTATCGAGAGATATGCATAAATATCTCGGTTTTGATATATTTCTAACAAATTTTAAAAAGGGAAACCGAGAGAATTGTGTATATCTCTCGGTTTTGACCTCTATTATCGAAAGATATACTTAAAACTCTCGGTTTTAACCTTAGATTTTTTAACTTAAAACATCAACAACACACATTCATCTATTTTAAACACAACCTAATTATCATAAAACACATCCTTTTTATAATCAAACTCTACACACATCCTTAATACAATCAAACACAAACATACATTTTTTTATATAATCATACACAATCATATACATTTATATAATAAATCGCAATCTATATACTTTAAAAATAACACACACTTGATTAGCTTAGGTAGGAGTTTAGACAAGCTAATTAGAAAGTGAAACATCAATTTAATTAAAAAACGAAGAAGTGAAATACCAAAAGATATTTAGAAATATTTCGGTTTTGAGAGGTCAAATATCGAGAGATATACCTATATCTCTCAGTATTACCATTCAAAACCGAAAGATGTTTGGATATCTTTCGGTATTTCACTTCTTCATTTTTTTAAATTTAATTGGTGTTTAACTTTCAAATTAGATTAAACAACATTAATTTAACAAATTTCATATATTTAAAACATTACACAATCCCCACACATCTAATAATCAAACTCTAAACACATACTTAATATAATCAAACAAAAACATACACTTCTTTATATAATCATACACAATCATATACATTTATATAATTAATCACAATCTCTATACTTCAAAAATAACACACTTTATTAGTTTAGTTAGGAGTTTAGATAAGCTAATTAGAAAGTGAAACACCAATTAAATTAAAAAAAGAAGAAGTGCAATACCAAAAGATTTCTAAATATCTTTTAGTTTTTAGATGTCAATACAGAGAGATATGCATATATCTTTCGGTATTACCTATCAATACTGAAAGGTACTTAGAAATATTTCTGTATTTCACTTCTTCATTTATATTTAATTTGTGTTTCATTTTCTAATTAGTTTGAACAACATTCATTTAACACATTTCATATCCTTAATAGGGATGAGCAAACGGGTAAAACCGAACCGTTTTGTCCAATCCGAATTAAATCCAAACTAAAATAGTCCAATCCGTAATTCAAACCATTTTACTAAGTAAAATACAGATGGGATATGGATTAGATTGAATATGGTTTTGACAATCCAAACTAATATATATATATATATATATATATATATATATATTATTTTTATTGTTTTTTTAATGTGAACTTAAAATTATTCAACACGTTTTTTTATAATTAATTTATTTATTATATTTTTATTTAATTAAAAAATTAAAAAAATGAATTAAGTATATTATATATTTTAATTCAAATTATTTTGAATTAATTAGATTATTTAAATTCAATCCTAATTAAACTAAATTTAAATTTAATTCAAACTGAAATAAAAAATCAAATTTTATAATTCGGATTCGGTTCAGATTAATCTGTCAAATGCTCACATCTAAGATAATCTCATTTAATATTGTCTTATTTTCTTATTTAATTGCTTAATTTTGATTAATTTAATATTTTTTTTATTAATGTTATAATTAAAAAATTCGAATCTAAAAATAAATGTTGACTAAATGATGCGAAAATAAGTCAAAAATATATTATATTAAATTAAAATTTAAAAAAAATTAAAATTATATTTTTATTTAGATAGTTTGGATAATCCTAATCCAATCCGAATTTGATCAATCCAAACTCAATCCAATCCGATCTCAACCCAATCCGAAATATCCAATCCGAATTAGCATTTCGAATTCGGATCGGATTGGATTTCAGATTTACCCACCCAATGCTCACCCTTAATCCTTAATACATTACACAATTCCAACACTTTCTTATAATCAAACTCTACACACATCCTTATTATCATCAAACACAAACATATAAACTTCTTTATATAATCAAACACAATCATATATATTTATAAAATCAATAACAATCTCTATATTTCAAAAATAACACACTTGAATATATAAAACACTATTTACATTAACAAATAAATAAGTTAAATACTGATATATATATATATATATATTATCTTTCGATTTTGATATGTTAAAACTGAGGGTTTTTTGAAAACCTTCGCAAATATTCTCATCCCAACACTTATAATTTTTTCTATTTTTTTGGGAAAAGTCAAAACCGAGGGTTTTTGAAAAAACTTTACAAATACTCCCATCCCAACACTTAGAATTTATAGTATCAATTATTAGAAATTTATATATATATATATATATATATATATATATATTTTAATTTGGACTTTTGAATTGTGGAAGGCAAATGTCAAAGCACGCCAGGATCTGCAAACACACATGAATTTTAGGAGGAATTTGACGGGTAGTTTGATTAGGATTTTTATAATGATTTCTGTTGGCAGGGAGGCATCGAGATGGTCGGAATGGAAGTGGTCTGTTGTAGGATCTTCACTCTCTATATTCATGGATAGAGCTGTCAATTGATTGAAAGCGGCTAGGGTTTGGAGGAGAGACAGAAAGTGATGAGAGACGAGAAAGTAAAGTAACAAATCAGGGTTATTTAAGGGAATTGTATCCCCTCTTATTTATTCAATGGAATCTAATTGATCATACAGGCTCTTATAATACAGATGACAAAAGGTTAAGTTTAAAAAATGAAAAATTGGTAGTTGTTGCTAAGTTTTACTATTTCTCAATAAGGTTGACATCAAGATTGTTTGTTAAACAATTATTGAGAATATTTATTCAAAATTTAGGTAATCATACAAAATTGTGTGACATGTATTGTATTAAATATGTTTAGATTATAATGTTAAAATACTTTATTATTTATCTAAAACTAATCATTATATCAAATATCATACAAAATTGAAAGTTGTTTTAAAATTTTTAAAATAAAAAATAAAATATTTGATAAACCCTTATAATGAACTCACTAGAGAAAATATAAACAAAATAGTTCATTGTGTGATATTTGATCGAATGTATAATTCACTTGAGGGCGGCTGAGGAAGGTTTCCATCTGACTGAGGGATGGAAATCCTAGGTTAAGTTCCCTTGCGTGTTAGACCGATATTTGTATATTTAAAATTATTGTTTTCTGCACCATAAGGTTATGCTTTTAGAGCTATATTTTTGCACTCGGTGCTCATCTAGGACCGAGAAAATGGACATGTCGCTGGTTGCATTTTCTGCACCCGATGATAACCTAGGACCTAAAAAGTACACATGTTGCCGGTTCCCGATAGGAGACCACAATCGAGAGTCCTTGCACCCTTCCTTATACACCCGATAGACCTCTGTTGCACCCGATGAGTCTAGGATCGATGCTTGTTATTGTTGGAGACCGAAGACCGATGTTGGCTGTTGTTGGAGACCAAGGACCGATGATGGTTGTTGTTGGAGACCGATGATCGATAATCGATGCTTGTTGCACATGGGGATAGTGGACTGACATGTTGTGCGTTGTTCGACTAAGGACACATCTTATGATGGAGAGGAGGACCGTTACCGAGGCTGACTCCTATTCTCCACTTATGACCGAGTTGGGTTCACACATCGACTAAAATCAGGTTTTTGCGATCGTGAAGGCTAACCACGATCCTTGTACTTATTTTTCATATATATTTTTGTCTTGTCTAGGTTAGGATTTTATTTTGGTTTTTGTTGGATTTTATTTTATGAATGTTTGTTCCTTATGTGATCTTATGGTAGAATATAAAATTTAAACATTGTAAAGCGTAAAATTTTTAAAAACGGCCAAAATTAATTAATAGAGACCTTAAAAACGTTGTGGGACATAGTATCTAAAAACTCTTTCGCACACGTAATCAAACGATGTACTCATTTTCCTTAATTTCTTAATTTTATAAATTAGGTAGCGACTCTTTTATCGCGAGGTTAATTAAAATTGAAAAAAATTAAATTAGGTCTATGACTCACTTCCCATTAAATATTTTAATCTTTTTCAGATTCGACAGGATGGTAAGTTATGGAGTTGTCTATAAAGGCTTATTTTTTTAGAAACTTAATTTTTCAAACCTTAAAATTAATTCTCCTCGCATTTAACTTTTTTCAAAAACAATGCATTTTTCAAAATAGAGAATCCCAGAAAAACATTTCAAGTTGGCGACGACGTTTTAGTCGATTACAGTTTTTTGGCAACTCTATTAAAGACTTTCGACGTTTAGCTCAAAAAGTAATTTTAGCATAGTATTTAATTTTCTTACGCTTTAATTTGAACTATGTGATAACATTACTTATTTAAAGAGCCTACGGCAAAAAAAAGGGAATACATGACGTTCATGGACGGTTGGAAAACGACATAAAAGTCTATTCAAAATAGGGAGCAAACGAGCGTGTCAAGCCCAAGGACGGAATGCTCATCAAGACAACCTGATTCGCCTAACTAGAGTTAACAACTGTCACAAGCAAGGAATGCCACTACTTCTCCGCCGCAAAGAAAGTTTGATGATTTAGGAATGCCATTATTGAAGGCCTTAGAGAACCTGTTGTAAAACAAGTTGATCCAAGGGTTAACAAAAGTGTTAGGGAAACCGTAAAAGAGAAATTTCAGCATGAATTGTACGGCTAACAGACATTCTACAAATTTTTGCTTTGTTCAGACAAAATGTTACTTATAATACATTTTGAAATTTGTAATACTTTAATTTTTTAATTATAATTCACGCCATTTTATTTTTATTACAAAATTTGCATTATTATTTTTTATGACTCATTTTAATTTTCATTTTAATTTAAAATGTTTTAAATAAAATTTTATAACACGATACTTTACCTCTTAAGAAAATTTGCATTACTAAATATTTTTTACAGTGTTATTTAAAAACTCCCTCAAATAGACCATAAATTAACTTTAGTCTCACTAAATCTAATTTAAAACTTTTAATTTATAAAAACAAACACAAATTCAACCAATAAGTTAAAAATAAAAAGATTATATCAAATTATCTCTTTTAGCCTTAAAATAATAAGAGGTGGATATCTTCATGTTCCTTAGGAGGTCCTAAGTTCAAGTTCTGTGTCAGTTAAATGGTTAAGTATGTTTGCGGGTTATTTTCTTAATTCTTTGTGGCCACATTTTTTTTTTAAAAAATTACATGAAAGGCTAACTAGTAAAATTATATATATAATTAATTTAAAATTAGTAATTAACAAATACTTTTAAAATATATATAATTATAAAATAAATTTTATAAATTCATTTATTTAAATAATATTTTTTTTAATTTATAAATATAAATTCACTTTATTTTAAAATTCTAAAATTTTAAGATTATAAGTTTAATATTATAAAATATTAACTAATTTAAAAGTTTATTTAAATTAAACTATTAACCTATAAGAATTTAGAGTCAATTCAAAATTTAATTCAACCTTCAACCCCAAGCTAAAATAGTTGAGTTTGATACGTGTAGTTTACTTCAAAAAAATATTTTTTTATACACATTTACATTTATTTTCTTATAAATTAATCTAGATGATTATTTTAGCTTATAAAAAATTCCTTTATTTTTATTTAACCAAATTATTTTAGCTTATAAATTTTTGTTTTATGTTCTAATCTGCAAATTAATTTTATTTAATGAATTCTTTGATTTTTGCAATCATTTAAAAAAAACGAAGTAACATAGAACTTCGATAAAAGAAAAATATAAATAATTCAATTTTTTCTTATTCATAGACTAAATTAATTTAGATTAATTTCGAACAATCCAAACCAACAATTGAAAATGTTGTTTATAAGCTAAAATAAATTGGTCATTAATAATTTAAGAAAATCGATATTAACATGCATAATAAGACTCAACTGAATTATTTATGAAAAGGGTTTGAAAATTTAAGAAAAATTGATGCTAACATAAAAGATTTTGAAGATTTTAAATAATTGATATTAACATAATTGTTGTTTTTTCCTAATATTAATACAATTAAACTGATTATGAAAAAAGAGTTTGAAGATAAAAATATGACTCAACTCAACATAATTGTTTATAAAAACGAGTTGTTTAAAGATCTTAAATTTTTTATATTAATATGCATAATAAAATTTTTGAAACAAAACTGGTTCAAATTGACTATTATTATTGGTAGATAGTATAATTTATATATATTATTATTTTATTTGGTTAAAAATATAAGATATTATATAAATTATAAAGGTTTATAATTTTTTATTTGATAGATATTATAAAATTTAAATATAAGAATAAAATAATTTTTTTATTTTTTTATCTTTGTTAATTTTTTTAATATTATTTTTAATTAACCTTATTTTTATTTTAATGTTACTTAAAATTTATTTTAATTACTTTAAATATTATTAATATTATATCAAATAAATAAATAATAATATAATTACGTTATTATTTTAAATTAATAATAATATATAAAAAATAAATATTTAGTATTATTTTATAATTTTATTTAAAATATGAATGATAATATATATATATATATATAATATTTTAAATTATTGAACTAAAAGTTAAGAGTTAATAATTATAATTAATAATAATAATATTATTTTTTTATACTACTAATTATAAAATAAATGTTAACTTTTTTTTGTAAAATAAATAAAATTTAAAATTATATAAAATTTTAAATATTAAAATTTATAAAATAATTTTATTTTAAAAAAAAGTAATATAAACTAAAATTAAAAATAATTAAATCTTAATAATTAAACTTTAATGAAAAATTAAAAAACCAAATTAATGTTAATATTAGAAAAATATGATTAAAATATATTAAAAATAAATTAAAATTTTAATATCTTCTTTTAACTGGGTAGGGTATTACTAATTTATACCCAAGGTATAAGTTATATCTTAATTTTACTATAAATATAAAATCAACGCAAACAAATACCCTACAATTTTACTATTGGGATAATTATACTATCCCAACATTGTAGTACCTTCTACCAAACACAACCTAAGTATAAAATCAATCCAACTAAACACTTTTACAATTTTACAAATGTAAATTATAACCAAACACCTTTACAATTGGGATATTTATACTAACCCAACCATATAATATCTTCTACCAAACATACTCTAAAATTTAAGAAATTACATTTTAACATGAATAATGATATTAGTAAAAAAAAAACTTTTTAGCTCAACTGAACCATTTATGCAGAAGTGGTTTAAATAAGATATAAAAACAAAAATCTATATCAGCATGTCAAAAATTGATTAACTAAACCGTTTATACAAAAAAATAAATAAATTTAAGATGGATGTTACAATAATAATAAACTTTCAGTGAAAAATTAACCCAACATAACCTCTTTTGTAAAAAAATTTAAGAATTAAAAAATTGGATGTTCACAATCTATAATAAACTTTTAGGTGAAAATCAGACTCGATGTACCATTTATGCAAAACGGTTAACTTAGAATTAAAACAAAACCATAACAAGTTTGTTTGTATGTATGGATCAAACCAGATTTACCATTAAGTTCATTCCATTTAATTGTGATCTTCACTACAATCACATTCCAAGCAACTGAATAATATAGCTTTAAAGAAAAAGACTTTGCATTTACAGTACAATTAAAAAAAGGACCTGAATTCGAGAAATAGTGATTTCTAACCCAAAAAAAGAGTCTAACCGACTTTGTGTCTACCTTTTTGGCCAAGAGACTTCCAAGACGACTCAAGTTGCAGCAAATGCAATTTCTCCACAAACGGTTCCAAAACTTCTGCCTCTTCCTCTGGTGCAAACGCCATGCATATGCTAAGCTCTTGGACTGCTTTCTTGTAATCTCTGAAAACATGTAAAATGTTAATTCATATGAATTGATAACAAAAGATTTACAAACCAAATCTTAGCATAGCAAAAACTACCCAACAAAATCTCAAATTTGTGTACCTGCTATAGTACAACATCATCCCATGGTCTCTCCTCAAAGACCAATTATGTGGTTGCAGAATCAATAATCTTTCTGAAGCCATGATAGCCAGCCTAAAAAAACATTTAAATTTAAGATATACCACTTATTTTCACTTATAGGTTTCCAATACAGGATCAATGAGTCAGATATGTAAAAAAATAGCAAATATGGATATATAGAAAGTTTCTAAATAAGACACAAGTAAAAATTAACAACTGTCTTTTAGATGCATTATTACTCATCAATCTAGTCTTTGATAAATGATCTTAAAACCTTATTTGGAATACATTTATGTTTTGAATTGTAGGAGATAAAATGAAGCTTTTGGTTAGAATATGTCTAAGAACCAAAAATACTCCAATTTCGCTTCTGCGTTTTGAATACAACGACTATTAAAGACACAGATATCCTGCAACTCTATTCTATATAAAAGGAAAGGTTGCAATATGGGTAGATAGAAAGAAGCTCTCAATAACACTAGTTTCACTAAATATAACTAATTACTTAAGATTTAATAGAAATCCAGCAGTGGAATCAATTAGGATTTCAGTTAGAATAAGTCTACAAAACAAAAAAAAAAATGTAAATATAGTATCTAATATCCAAGATCTCTCAAAGTAAAAATGAATTACTATTTGTTAGATATATTATTGATTAGTTTATGACTAATTCCTGTGACCTATTTTAGAATCCAGTTATAGTTAGAATTGCGAGAGATAAAATAGGGATTTTGGTTAAAATTTATCTAAAAACTAAACAAGTTCTAAAAGTGTTAGGAATTAAAAAAAAAAAGTAGCAGTCATTAATGCATTATTGCTTTCCCCTAAGAAAAATTGTAAGTATCTAAGTTGCATTTTATGTTATCAACAACAATTCTCCTCTTTCTTTCTCATTGCCAACTTGCAAAATTAGCATCTTGAACCTGTAGGGGAAACATAAAAGCAATCTTTACTATTAGAAGATCAATTTTTTTCATTTATTTTTTGAATCACAAATAGTACCTTAGATCTTGAGGTCGAATCAAAGGAATATTTGAACTGTCTATATTGTTGTTGTTTAATTCATTTTGATCATGAACAGGTCTCAGTGGTGAAGTTAGCATTAACCCATGGTTCATTCTCGAAGCACGTTTCCAATGAAGTCTCTGCAGAGTTAGGGAGTTTTTTAAAAACAATTGTTATACATGTGAAAACGAAGTCAAATAACTTTTTTACGAGTTCATTTAGAGCTTACAATCAAATTTGCTAGATAAATCCCAATGATATCACGGTTTGTGGCAATGTCTAATCCAGAAAGTGAACTGCTGTTTAAATCTGAGGCTTTTGATCTAGGATCATCTACACATCTTCCATTTACAACACCAAACAGACTGTGCCCAGAAGTTACCTTAAAAAGCTCCTAAAAATGAAAGCAATAATGCAATGAAAAATTAACATAAGGAAGACAAAATCAAAGCTCGACAGAGAACAATCTTAAATCCTAAATCCAATAAGAAAGACGTTTAAGACTCATTTGAAAACAATTTCTAATCTGGATCTAGGTCTAGACGAGAAAACATAAATAAATTTACGCATTTGTGTTTGACTAGGTTTTATTTCCACATCTGATATCATACAGAATCACATCCATCTGGGATACTTGATAAAAGTGTTTCTAAAAATTTATTAACAATTTCTCATGATCCATGTCAAAGTTTTTCTAAATGAGTCGATCAAGTGGAGGTGGATGTAAGAAGGTCCTACTTATCAAGGAAATTGTTTGATGAAATAAGTGGTTTAATTGAATTATTTGAATTAAATTATCAAAATTTAATAGTTTAAAATGTTATAAAGAATAAATTAAGTCAATTTAATCTATGATTAAAGAACTTCTTGCAATCCCTTTGTTTTCTTTTTGGGTTTCCAATTAATTTTAAAGACTAACTCACCTCAGGATTTCCCATTTGGGGCCAAATCAAAAACTCTTCCCCAACTCGTGAACCAACAATAGTTAGATTAAGTCGTCGACAAACCTCAATATATATTATACTAAGTAAGATCGCTGCAAGAAAACAAACAAACAAACATGAAACTGTCTCCATTAGTATTATTCAAACAAATTCTTAATAAAGAACAGAGTTTAAGAAAGTTTCTTACCACTTCCACATCCATCACTCAAAACCGAGTGTAAATAGCAATACTTTGGATCAACAAGAACCGGGGACCTTTTAAAACCTCTCAACCCAAAAAGAACAACATTAACTGCCTCCAAAACCTCTACGAAATGACAACCTATTTCTCGCGAAACCAGCTCAGCCTCAACTTCCTTAGCAATAGAATCTAACTCAGTAAGCCAACCATTAATGTTCTTTCCTCCTAAAGGCATTGTCTCAAGATATTCCCATTCTTCGTTTTCAGATTGATTTTGGGTATCTTCCCTCTCGTTTTTTACAAACCTACCATCCATTTCACGGTTATAAGATACAAATGCTTCATCTTCAGCTGCAATGTACATCAAAACCTGAAAATAACAATTGTAGATCCAAATCAAACCAATTAAGTACACTCAAACATATATAAATTCAATTAATTGCATTATTACATTTATTCTATATTTATAAATGATAGTACAAAGGATAATATTGTAATTAGTATAGTAAAACCTAGAAATCTAGAATTTGTAGATGGGATGAGCATGAGATAAATGAGATTAATAATTTAATATCATAACAACCCTAATACATAGCTTCATACAAATTACTAATATATCTCTAAGAAGAGCTCAATAGAGAATGACAAAATTACCCTTGCAAGAGAGATGTCTTTATCTTTAGATTGGAAAGATATCTCTTGAGTAAACTTTTGCCTAGCTACCTTAATAACCTGCCATTGAAGAAATAGGTTTCATTAATGAAGAATAATAAAAGATTCTAAGTAAATCAAATGAAGAAAAAGAAGAAGAAACAGTTGCAGACCTCTTGATAAAGATCAGAACTGGAGGTGTTGTTTGTTGAGGCTAGAGTAGAATTAGCCATAGGAGTCAAACTGATCTTCTTCTTCTTCGTGATGTTCATCTTGTTGTCTCCAATCGAAGAAGAACGATGATGATGATGATTCATCTCCAACCCACCAATTGCATACTTCTTAAGATCAGTTTGATTTCCGTTTGAAGGGTACCTGAAAAATCGGGGATTACAATAATCTTGACGAATTGTCAAAGAAGCCGCTATTCCGGTCACCGGCATGTCAGTTGCTGTTGTTGAAGAAGGGTGATGATGACACCAGCCAGTCAAAGAAGCAATCAACATTGAGAAAGAAAAGAGAAAGAGAGAAAAGAGAGGAAGAATGAAAAGTGAAAAGTGAGAAAAAAAAAAACAATTTATAGAGAATCAGGCATGTTCTTCAGAATTGGAAGTGGAAAGAGATATAGGGGAAAATGAGGATGTGGGTTTGGTAAGGGAAGTGGGTTTGAACACAGATATAAAACTTCCAGAAAGCATGGAAATCAATGGGATGAAAGAAGAAGAAAACCTGAAAGAAAGAGAAGATGATGAATATTTGTAAAAGAAGAATGAATAATTCTCAAGATCCATGTCTATGACTTTCTCCGACGAAGTCCCTACCGTAGCATCAGCCGAACCCACTAATCTAACCTTTTATACACACTTTTTCTCTCTCCTTATCACGCATATCTAGTTGTTCATTGGTACGTAATCCAACCCGATAGAAAATAGAAATTGTTACAGAGAGATTCCTTTTCTCAGCTAGCTAGCTTACTTCGCTCCACCCTTTTTAATGAAATTTGGGTGAATCATGAATTGAAGTTTTACAGTAGAGAGAGAAACTGTTTTAATGGCGATGGATGGAGGTGTGGCACTTCACTTTTGGTTGTTCGAATCTTTATGGGTTTTTTTTCTTGATAAACTAAATAAGAAAACAAAATCCAACCCAGCTTTTAAAATATTAATTTTTTTATAAATAAAAAATTAACCATCAAAATAAATATAGCATTTTTATTAATTTTTATTTTGTTTCCTTCTTTTAAACAAGACATTGAAAATGTGTGTTTTTATTAAGTTGTTTGGTACGTCACTAATTAGTTGCTTTTAAAATTTCGCAACAAACAAATTATATTAAATAAAGTGAATAATTATTTAAATGATAAATATTTAGGACATGAAAACTAATTTGAATAATAATTTATAAAAAAAAAAATAGTTATTACCAAACAAAAAATATTGTTGATGTTTTTAAATGAACAGTAATTATATAAATATAATAGTGACAAAATAATATTTTTTATATAAACTATATATATATATATATAAGGGCTACAAAATCTTTAATTAATATATATATATATATATATATATATATTGATTTTTTGGATTTTGTATTATTTTATAATGCAATATTTAAGTGAATGTGATTAAATAGTAAATATTATTTTTTAATAGTAATATACTATATTAATCAATAAAGATAATTAAAAAAAGAGTGATATAATATTAATTAGTGTTTAACTCTATGTCTAGGGTCACAATTTGGGTCCATTTCAAGTTCGCGAGTTCAGGTTGATAGATTAACTAGAGCTGCAAATGAGTCAAGTCACTCATGAGCTGCTCACAAGTCGCTCGGTCAAAACTCGACTTGAGCTTGACTTTGAGCGAGCTCGAGCTGGCTCGCTCACAAGTCGCTCGGTCAAAACTCGACTTGAGCTTGACTTTGAGCGAGCTCGAGCTGGCTCGTTTAATATTTGAGTTGAGCTCGAGCTCATATAATACTGGTTTGATGGCTTGTCGAGCTTTTTGAAGCCTAATAATATATATTTTTATTTTTTTAATATTAAAACATAAAATCTAAAACAATTTTTTTCCTTCACTCTCTTTTTAAAGTCCATATGACATACCCACAATTCACATTATTATATTTTATGGTCAAAAGTTAAAAAAAAGAAAAACCTTAATTCTCTAATACATCATCATATCCTACATGACTTTTTATATTCACTATTTTTATTACTTATTCATAAAAATTCTTCATTTTTCTACATATTATTTCTCATTTACTCAATTTCTCTGACTCATTCACATAGTTTTTTCATTTCTCCATATTATCTCTCACTTATTCAAATGGCGTGCACAAAACATACATCGTTAGGAAATCGACTAAAGACAATGAGTTAAGGAAGTAACTAGCGATGAAGGCGGCTATAAATCTTCTCCAGCTACCAGAGGTGTGAAGAAGCCTCACAAGTTTCGCTAGGAACAGTTGCTTTGAGAGAGATCTTTAAGTACCAAAAGAGTATGAAGCTTTTGATCCGAAAACTTCCATTCCAAAGATTTGTTCGTGAGATTGCACAAAATTTCAATATAGATATGAGATTCAGAGCTCCGACATAGTTGCTCTCTAGGAGGCAGTTGAGGCTTATTTAGTTAGTCTATTTGAAGACACTAATCTCTACGTCATTCACGCCAAACGGGTGACTATTATGCCTAAAGATATTCAACTTGCGAGACGTATTCGTAGCAAGGGACTTAGAGACCTTATAGGTGTTTAATGATTATGTTAATAGTCATGTTTTTGTCGATTATCAACTAGTTTCTTTCAATAGACTCCACTTACTAGTTTTTTTTCAATAGACTCCACTTAAAATGTCTATTGTGGCTTTGTTAAATCGATATATTATGTTATTAGTTATTTATGATTAAATATTGATTTGTTTTAATTGATTTTTCATTTTTAAATATTATGTTTTTAATGTTGAATGAGTATAAAAGTTTGATATTTTCATTTTGAAAATAAATTTTGGTTTGAATTAATTAAAATTTAATTTTAGTTCAAGCTCTCGAGTCAAACCGAGCTTGTAGATAAATAGTCGAGTCGAGCTCGATCTCAAATTTATAAACTCGTTCAAGCTCGAGTTCGAGTCGAGCTAATAAATAATTAATCAAGTCGAGTTCGAGCTTAAACAAGTTCGAGCTCGGCTTGACTCATTTGCAGCCCTAAGATTAACGGGTTGAACGATACTAACATGAACATGATCTGTTTAGTAATTTGAATCAAAATCTCTAACCTAAACATGACCTGTTTATTTGTGATTAACCTGAAACTGACATGTTTGACTCGATTTACCTAACTCAACTTGAATCAAACCCGAAGTAATTAATTCACATATCTCTATTTCAAATTAAAATAACATCAACACAAAACAAAAATTAAGCTAAATCATAAACTAGTTATATATTTTTTTTTAAATATGAGTAAGTGAATATGAAAGAATAACATAAAACTCAGCAAAAGAAACTCGTAAACAAGTTGTCGGGTCTACTTTTGATCATTTTAGGTCGACCCGATTTTGACCTGTTTATTAATCAAGTTAAACAGGTCGACCTGATTTTGACCCGAACAAAAGAATACATGATCCTAACCTTTTTTTTGTTCGGTCTAGATCTTGTTTTCATGTCGGGTCTAAAATTATCGGGCCTTATTTAGTCTTGATTCTTATTAGAAATATTCGGTTTAAATCAAGAATCATTCATAAATTTTATTTAAAATACACTTTAAATTTTTGGTTAAAAATAATTATATTGACAATTTTATTTTTATCTTTTTGTGTTTTTAATGAGAATTTAATATTGTAACTTTTGGTTTTAAAAATAATTATTGTCAACAATAAATAAAGAATAATTATATGTGTCTTACAAAAAATATATAAGAAAATTTTAATAAAAATATTGTGTCGAGTTTGATTGAAAATGTAATAGAAATTTTAAAATTTTTATTTAAAAAAATAAATATACACATTATTTCTTATTAAAATTCTCTACAAAAATTTGGAGACATGTATAATTACTCTTTATTTATTTATCATTACTCATAAATAAATAAATAATGAAAAATAATGAAAAATAATGAAAAATACTTATATTATCTAATTTTACTTATCTTTTAAATTTGTTTTATTCTCTTTAAGCTAATATCTTTTATTTATTTTGAAGAAATTTTATTTCGTTTTAAGAAAGTTGTTTAAGCAAACATAAAGGTAGCTTATCTTTTTATTTATTATATTAAATGTTTTGTAAAATATTTTCTAAATTAATTATTATTGATTCATGATGAATTATGTAACTTATTTTATCTCTTAGATTTTCTTAATTAAATTATTTAATTAATATCCAAAATAACGAAGCTAGATATGAGTTTGGACAAAATAAATATTTTTTAATATCTTATTTGAATATTAATTTAGATAAAAAAAATTAATATTATGAAATATTTTAATTATATATAAATTAATAAATTTAATAATATTTATTGATTAATATTTTCTAAATTAATAAATTATTTTTATAAATAGAGAAAACTCAAATGAGTTCACAGAAAAATATACTTTTATTTATGCGGGGATAAAAGATAGGGTTGGCTCAATCTTTTTAGATAAATTTAAATTTAATACGATTATTTCATTTATATTCTATCAAAATCTTATATTTATCAAATTAAATATATAAATAGTAGAAGATATTGATATTGATAACAGGTTGGATAATATCCTACTCTATAATATTTTTAAAATAATTAAGTATAAAAATATTAATATAATAATAATTTTAAACGAATTTTTTATTAAAAAATCATTTTACAGTTAAAATCAAATTGATATAACTATAAAATTTCTGTATTAATTGTACCATTAATTAATATATTTTGATTGATTGAACTAATAGGATTAATTTTATTTTCACCTTGTAAAATTCTTTAAATTTTATATTTAATTATTCTTAATAAATAATTTATACTTTAATTAAAATAGATTAAATGTCAATAATACCTCCTTATATTTGATATCTTTTTTTAATAATTATATATATATATATATATATATATATATATATATATATATATATATATATCCCTGTATGTTTGATATCTTATTGATACCAATCAATTTATATATGTATATATTATTGGTAATAAATAAATAAAGTATATTTTACATCTCTTTCCATATTAACAATATTTAATAAATACATTTACCTTATTTATAATTTATATGGAAAAAAAATATTAATATACATTAAGATAAAGTGAATTAAGTCCTAAATTTTATATCCAACCAAACGGACAGAGAGTTTGTTTTATTATAAGTGGGGGTCCGGTGGCATTGTCACCTTATCCTCTATTGTTTTAGTTTTTTATTATAAAAGAATGCAAAATGGTTATTTCAAATATTTAATTGATTTTTAAATAAATTTGTTTGTTTTGAATGATTAGAAAAGAGTTGTAAATATATAGAACTTTTCTTTAAAAGAATTTTAATATTTTAATTTTATAGTGATTTTATCCTAGACAACCATTATGCCCTACCTTATTGTCCCATCGGGATTGTCGTGTCTTGCGTGATTATGGAAGAAATCATTGAGTTCATTTTTATGGTATTTTGTGTTTGGGTGAAGGTTATCTATCAATTTAATGGAAACTAGTATTAGTACACTATTGTATAGCTTGAAAGGTTAAAATTGGTTGAAAAGGAATTTGTCATTGTCAGAGGCAAATCACTGATTAGGTTAATTAGGTTGTTGTCGTCGTAAACCAAACAAATGAATCAATTTCTTGAGAATCCATGGAAGCCAATTGTCGAAAGAATTAGAGTCTACAACAAGATTAAGATATATTCTTCGATGTATCCTCCTATGATAGATTAATGGTTGTCTCAAATAAGATTTTAATGACATGAAATTAGTTAAATTTAATTGTGTATTTCATGCATGTTAACCTAATTTACCAATAGTAGATGCTTGACTCATTTTTCCCCGAACTCTTTGAATCTACACAAATTTGTTAACGTTTGGGTGAATGAAATGTTTGACCAAGAGGATGACGATGGTCACTCCAATGGTTTAGAAAAAAAAAATTTATTTGGTAGAGTTGTTTGTTGAGTTGTGAGCATACATTTATATTAAACTCTAAGAGAGTTAATTAAAGTTTATTAAGTTTATATTTGAGCTTGAACCAAAAGTATTTAAGTTTTATTAACTTAACATTTACTTTATTGTTAATAGTTTTATAGGGTAATACATCATTCTAGAGACATAAATAATGTGAGTCAATGTATTCCTTTTTCTTTGTAGTGAAATTATGTGACGGCTAAAGTGGACGTAGCTTTTTTGAATGAACCACTATAAATTTATGTATTTGTATGTTTTTCTTTTTTTGCATTTTTATATATCATTTCAAACAGGTTGGATTTCGACACCCGATTTTTTTTTATCGAATCATTATTTATGTTGACATAGTGAATAGTAAAAGGGAGTTTTGGAAGATCGTTTTATATTATAGGAAGTGGAAGCGGTTGGGATTATGTAGTGATAAGATTCTGGGAGCAATGCATTTACATTTGCATTATTCAAAAAGATGTATTCGTGCTTTAAATTTGATATCATGAAAATGTTTGAGCATTTTTCTTATTCTCTTTTTTCGACAAGAGTTAGGTCTCAATAATACTTTTTCTAATCTGCGAGACTCCCCAAACCATCGATTTGAAGAACTTTAGACCGATCATGTGTCGTCGTTCATTAAGATTGTGTCCAAATATTTGGTGAACAAGTTGTGCGGGAATTTTAAACCAATGATTTTGACAAATAAAATGGTTTTTTATTAAGGGTCATCAAATTTTTGACGCAGTACTTAATTTTGACTCAGATGAATTTTGAAAGAGGTCGTTTGGTCAAGATTGGTCAAGAGTGCATTGACATTTATTCTCATTTTTATGATCTATTTGTTTCTTAGTCTTAAGAGTGTGGTCGTATATGTGCAATTTTTTTAGAGTTCCTTCGAGTTCTCATTTGGTTAGTTGGGTTTAAGTTAAGAGATTTAAGGATCAAGTGACTTGAGAATTAGAGATTTGATTTCATTTAACAAAGCTCCCTTATTAAAATGGTGTAACAAATTCTCACTAGTAAAATATGCACAATTACCGAGATTTGTCGTAAAGAGCAAAAGAATGCTCTCGGTGATATTAATATCACTAAGGGAAAAGGGTTACCCTCAATGATAATTTTTATTATTACTGAGGGCAAATGGTTGATCTCGGTAAAAATATTATACTTTTCCCTAAATTAACTCAGGTCGTCCAACTCTTTCTTTCCCTATTCTTCTTCATTTCTACAGTGATTGAGAACAAATCCTCAGAAATCCTAAAAGCACATTGAGTAGAGATCCACAACAAATCCAACCAATATACCGGAAATGAGTAGAGATCCGATACTGGTGAGGAAAACAACAATAATGGTGGAGAGACCGAGTATTCCAAGAGTCTCTCGATCTAAGAATGTGGGAGAAACCCTAACGGACGCTAAGAAGGCGCGGAAGGCCGGAGTAGAGATGGGCGTTTGAGATAGAACATCGTTAGATGATGTGGAGGAGGATTGAGAGATCGGGAGAGTCAACGGCGAAGACATTTATGATCTCTTTGTTTCTTAGTCCTAAGAGTGGTCGTATATGTGCATAATTTTTAGAGTTTCTTCGAGTTCTCATTTGGTTAGTTGGGTTTAAGTTAAGAGATTTAAGGATTAAGTGACTTGAGAATTAGAGATTTGATTTCATTTAACAAAGTTCCCTTATTAAAATGGTGTAACAAATTCTCACTAGTAAAATATGCACAATTACCGAGAATTATCGTAAAGAGCAAAAGAATGCTCTCGGTGATATTAATATCACCGAGGGCAAAGGGTTACCTTCAGTGATAATTTTTATTATTAGTGAGGGCAAATGGTTGCTCTTGGTAAAAATATTATACTTTCCCTAAATTAACTCAGGTCGTCCAACTCTTTCTTTCCCTATTCTTCTCCATTTCTACAATGATTGAGAACAAATCCTCAGAAATCCTAAAATCACATTGAGTAGAGATCCACAACAAATCCAATTAATATACCGAAAATGAGTAGAGATCCGATACTGGTGAGGAAAACAACAATAATGGTGGAGAGACTAAGTATTCCGAGAGTCTCTCGATCTAAGAATGTGGGAGAAACCCTAACGGACGCTAAGAAGGCGCGGAAGGCCGGAGTAGAGATGGGCGTTTGAGATAGAACATCAGTAGATGATGTGGAGGAGGATTGAGAGATCGGGAGAGTCAGCGGCGAAGACATTTATGTGCTCGTGGTTCCTAGCGCCAGGTTCATCTTCCTGTTAAACTCAAACTTGATGTTCCTCGCAAGGTTCCTAGCAACAAGTTCATCTTCAATCTTCCATCTCTTTCAATGTTCCTCGCTTGTGTCTAGATTAAAGGTTGAAGGAATCTTAAGGATTAATGGTAAAAATAGTAAAGAAGAATATGTTCGGTATCAGATGGTAAAAACAGTAAAGAAGAACAACTCGCGATGTTTGATTCAGCTTGGTATACCTAATAATAAGTTATAGTGGTTTTGCATGATGATTTCTTACCAAGAACTCCAACTCCTTTAGAAGATATTTTTAAATTTGTCTTTCGGTATGTAATTGGTTTTTCAAGGAGTAATGTCTTCTTCTTATACATTTTTTTTTATCTAAACTTAGGAGTATTCGTTGATGGTGAGAATGGGATGGAGAAGGAGGGCTTGGAATAATTGCTGGAAATTATTTAATATTATCACCGAGAGTATTGGATCTGCTCTCTGTAAAAAAAAATATAATTATATCCAAGGGCTATAAATACTCTCGGTGATACTAATTTTACCGAGAACTAAATTACCGACACCATCCGAGAGCATTAATCGCCCTCGGTGATAACTATCATGAGGGAGAATAGACTTTCATTGAGAATTTTTTCCCTAGTTAAAAATCAGTTTTTTACTAGTGTCTCCTTGGCAAGGAGGATCTACGTATAAGGCTACCTAGGTTGTAGCTCGCGTGACTCAAAATATTTTGTATGTATGACAATAACAACGAGAAATAATATCGTTATTGATTGTTTCACATCGCTAAAGAAAAATAGGCATAATAAACTATGTAGATTTTTTTTCTTGATATTACTATAATTTTAGTTCGGGTAGATTTTAAATCTTAGCACCTCTTTTATTTCTTAAAACTCAATTATTTATTGGTTGATATGATAAGATGTAAGTATGGACATTATTGCTCTAGATGGTTAACTAAATATAGCACCTAACCCGCTGGCAGTAGCGTTTGAGGAGACATCTTTATTATATGGAAGTCTTTGGGCATGACAGATTCTCAGTTGGCGACGATTCATTGATTAATCTTTAGAACGATGTTTAGTGTAGTGTTGGAAGTTTTACCTTTTCATTCTCGACCATTGGTTCAGTCGCGATTTGTAGAAATGTTTTGGTCAATGATATGTTCGGGTCGACTAACGTTTGAATAGATTCACGAATAAAATGAGATATAAGAGAAAATTTAATGTTAGAGAGTTAACCTTAAATTAAAGAGTGTTGTTTATAGTGGGGAGCAAGGTGGTGATTTTTTCTTTGCGTGATATCTTACTTTTGGTAAAATATGAGTTATTTTAAGGTTAACCATTACTATACTTTGTGGAGATTGCACGTATGATATTTTAGGGGAGAAGTTGTGCTATTCTAAATTTGTTCAAATATCTTGTTTTTTTGGATAAAGTGACATTCATGAAAGGATTTTCACGGATGATAGATGAATGAAAAAAAATATATTATGGTTAGTCGTTGCAAAATGTGTTGAGAAGAGGTGAAGACGACACCTCATATGCATTTACATTGCAAAATAGTGACTACGATTTGGAGCCTACTTTGAAACATGATTGATATTAAGTGAGTAATTGATGAGTCAATCGTCGGTTGTTGGAAAGTTTGGATAGAAACTGTGGGCTTGGTTGGATTGAGTCGATGATTCCCTATTTCGATTATCTTCTAGTGGATCATTTGACTCAAAAAAACCCGTAAGACATTAAGTGATCGCGGTCGACCGATACGTTTATTGCATAACTCTATTATTATGACGATAGAGGTGGTCTTTTCGAGAAAATTGGTAGATTTAGTTGGTGAACTCATGTTTTTATTGAGAAACTTTGATCTCGTTAACAAGAGTTTTTTTTATGTTTGTTCGTTGGTGAGCATTTTACTTATGTTTTCATTGTTATTTTTCAAATGATTAATCTCAGTGTGTTTTAGATTTGTTTGGTAGTACACTAAGCACATGTGTTCTTGTATTGTTTTTATCGTTAAACTTAAACGACTCTCATTTATTTATATATTACAGTTTATTAGTTTAATTTTTTATTTTAAAAATTAATGTCCAAATTTTTATAGGAGTTGTTTTTGAAAAACCTACAAATTGGAGTCAAACAAACATGGATGGCCAAAAGTATCATTTATGTCTCAAGTTTAAAAGTGGTGAACTTGAGAAAATATGTCAACAAACATACCAAATTAAACAAGATGAACTATACCAATTTTGTAAATATATGACCGATTTTAAATTTGAGGTGTTTTATGTATTTGAATACATTTTGATTAAAATTTGAACAAATAAGAATGGAAACAACATAAACAATAAAATAAAATTCACTAATAGAAAACGGCTTTCTGTAACGAAAGTCTACAGATATATTAATATTAGTAACAACTATTAGAAAAGAGCCGTTAAAGATACCATGCCTTTCTCTCCATTTTTCGAAATAAATGTATCAGTAACGGTTATACAAAGAACCGCTACTAACACATAAATGTATCAATAACGGTTTTTTGTATGACCGTTATAGATACCACGTCTTCCGTTTTTTTTCCAAAATTGTTATCTATAACGGTTATATGAGGATGTCGTTACAGATAGTCTTAAGTATCTGTAACGGCATCCTCATAGAACCAAAACATATACTAGTAACGTTCGTTTCGGTAACGAAGGGTAACGGTATTTTATGATGTTACTGAAAGTTATCAGTAACGGGGTTTAGGATCTTCTGTAACGGCTTTAGTCCTTACTAATGCCCTTTTTCTAGTAGTGGTTGGAAGAGAAGATTTTGACATTTTTATTTTTTTTCTAAACAAATATATATATATAATCTCCTCTTCAAACTTAACGACAACAAGAGGTGAATATTTACCTTAAGATCCTGGATTCGAGCCCGTCAGGCGGTAAGTTCTGCGCCTAGTTAAATGATTAGGTGTGTTTGCGGGATACATACTTAATCCGTTGTCCCATACTCCCATTTTATATATATATATATAAACGACAAAAAAATAAAACAATCGAAACAAGAATAATAAATAAAATAAAGAATAACAATACAAAAAACTGGAAAAAAAATAATTATTTCTTGTTTTAGTTTGAAAATAGTTCGAATTTATATTGTATGGATAATTTAATAACTGTATCTTTTTGGTATTTCGATTCTTCTATGGAGCTTGATGAGAACATGTTGGGTTATGTCAAATATATCGATGAATGTTAGGACATGTGGCTCGGAGTGGTAAAGATGGTGAGATTTAGAGACAATGTGAGATTATTTAAAAGATACGAATTTAAAAGATGTTTACCGGCTAAGTATATTCATTCATAATGCAATCTAGTGATTCGGCTAGGAATATGATCGTTGTTTTAAAAAAATTTAAGTGTTGGTTTGTTTTATATTATTAATGTTGTTTTATCTATGGGTGAGAAAAATGATCGAAATTATAGGTATATCAAAATACCATACCATAATATATCGAAAATATCAATATTTTTGGTATACTAAAAAATGAAAGGTATGATACTAATATCGAGATTATTGGTAAAGTAAATGTATGAGATTTTCAAAATTTTGATATATCGAGTTATATCGAAATAATATTTATAAATTAAAAATATATATTATATAATACTCATAAGGAAATAAATAAATTTGATATTAATTATTTAATTACATAATCATAATTTTGAAAATTAAATCAAATCAAAATACAATTATATTATAATATAATTCAATATATGCAATCTCTAGACATTATATTTTATAAGATATAAAATTAATTTTATTTCACTATAAAGTATTTTTTTTTAAAACAAACCTAATAAAGTTTAATATGTTGCAAATTAATCTCAAATATAAAATACAACTCGAAAGAGAGAAGAACAACTTCAAAATTAAAAGTTCCTATAACCCCTAAAGGGAGTAAGTGTATGTTTTGGGAACACTGTGAAAAAATACATAAGAGTTGGTTGATGGAAGCATATAAGCAATCGAGATATGCAAGTACGTATTGTCAAGTTGAGATTTCAGTCGTTTCTGAAAGTACTAGTGGGTTGAAAAATTAATTATTAAAAAGGTGTAAGTTGAGTCCACTCTATGAAACAAGTAGACCCTGTAGAGGTCATAAAAGTCAAACTATATTAACGAACGAGACAATGAGGGTAAAAAAGTGTTTTGGTTCCACATACTTTTAAAATCAGAAAATGTGTGAAATAAAATTGACCGAGTATGTGATCCTCAATGAAGTGTCATTTAATGTTGTCGAAGGAAAGAGGTTTGTGAACTTATTACTTAAAGCACAACTGAGGTTCAAGGTTCTTGGTCGAAAAAAAGTTGCAGGTATGGTTTTTGATTTATTCTTAGTTGAATTGGTTTTTTGTTTTAAGTTAATATATTTTTTAGGTATCAAATGTATAATATTGATATCGTATGGAAATTAAAGTATACCGAAAACAAGGTATACTTAAATCAAGGTAAGGTAAAAGTGTGTATTTTTTCTATATCGAAATTTTAGGTAAGATATAAGGTATGAATAAAAAATTAAGGTATACCGTACCGACTCACCCCTAAATTTATCGAAGTTAATTATGTAAGTATTTTTTATCTTCTCTTCTTAGTATTTATTCTTCTTTTACATCATAATGTATCTCTCAAATAAAAAGTTCTAAAATTGAAAAAACATTCCATTCTTTGTCCCTTTGAATGGCTTTTCTAGTATCGTAGGTACCCATTTTTATTTTCATCACTCATATTTGAGTTGATGTTATATTTTGTTTGATGCGACATCTTATTTAGTCGACTCGAATTTTTTATCCCAATTTTTTTTATTCGAATAATTCTCTTAATCTTCGATGTGTCGTTTTGCTGTTCATATCCTTTGATTGTATTGGTGATGCTTTCTTGACTTTGTGTCCTCCCTATCTTTAGTAGAATATGAGACAAAATTATCAGAATTGGAATTGATTTTTATGTTTTCAATAATGAGTTATTTGATTTGATCTTTAATGTGGAGGCCCTCTTACATGCATCATCTCATGATTTGTACGAGTTTGTGCTATTTCGACCATATATGTAAATTGTCAATTATTATTTGACAAGACATTTTTTTACGGCGTTTCTTACCAACCATCGGCTAAGGATAATTTTAACTGCCGCTCAGAATATTAATAGAGATTTTTTCGATATTGTTTCATTGATTCATTCAGTTTGTTTTACTTCAACACTCATCGTTTAGAATCGTTCCTAAAATTACCTAAACAAATTTTATGATTGTTAGATCTTATTTATTATTGAAAATTTTAATTTTAAAAATTGTTATTACAATTTAATATATATATCATTAATTGTTTGTTTGATTTTGTAGGTTTATTTAGTATTATTTACTAATTATTTTTTATAGGTAACTTTAGGTTGATTTATTAAGAATTATTTTTTTTTAAATAAAAAAATAATGTGTTAAAAGACTTCTTTTTTCTTTTCTTTTTTTATGAAAAAGAAAATTAATATATTTCTAGCAACTTCTTTAGCCTACTTCTATTTATTTTATTTTTTTCAGGTCCTAATGCTTACGTTGCTTTGTATTTGTAACTATTTATATGATTATCTTAAACTTAGAAAGAATAATTATATTTTCCTCTCTCAAAATTTAAAATTATTTCTCTTTGCCCCCCCCCCCCCCCCCCCCCCCACTAATGGGGACCATTGAATAACTACAAAAAAATCGAATGACAACCTATACATATCTCCTCCACTAAACAAGGGTTAAATATATTGCTTTCTAATAGTTGGGAGACAAATTAGTCACAAGGTTGAGTTTACAATCATATCAAATAATACCAAAGTTCTCCATAATTATTGATAGACTCTTTGTTAAATTAATATTGGTGGTCCCTTTTTCTCTCATTTTCTTTCTTTTTTTAATAGGGTAGCGCGACTCTCCATCCCCATGAACGTATCTGTATTGATTGAATCACTATAAGGATTAGTAGGTGGAATCGATGAACCACACAAGCTGATTAGATGTGTGGGGCATAGAACTCGTAGTACCCTTTTTCTTCACCTTGGCTTAGGTAGTGAATCACCTACAAAAGAAGGGGCAGGCATGCAAGTCAGTTGCAAATTATCGAATAAGTTGTCACGACTCACAAATTAATCTAAACTAAAAATATAAGTTTTCAAACTCAAAAAGACACAAATTATATATAACTCGGAGCTCTAAATTGATATTTTGGAAAGGGCTAACATGAACATGAAGGGTAGTCTAGTTCTACAGCTGTGGCACAAAATTTTAATTTGCTAGCTCATAGTTGATACAACTATAGAGACTTTGAATTTCTTCTCGCTCAGAAATAATTTATTCAATTCAGGCTATTATTATCATCTACTCCATGAAAAATTGACTGTGTACTAACTATGAGATTATTTTACTTTCCTTATCCAAAACATTTCCCAATTAATATGATTGAGACCATACTATACATTGAGATTATCTAATTACTTTCCTTACACAACAATTTTCCCATTTGAAAAGATTGAGACCATACTATAAATTGATATTATCTAAGATAATAAAATCATTAGTAGCAAACTTTTGCACAGAGACACTGTGATCTGTAGACGTCTGCGTGTACACATGGATGGTCATGAACAACTCAAACTTAAGATATCACTTCATTGGTACTTGATTCAAACCATACAGACTTTTGACAAGTTTTCACACCTTATTTTTCTTACCTTTCTTATTGTAACCTTCATGGTGCTCTATATAAACATCTTCATCCAAATCACTATATATAATACAGTTTTGACATCAAGCTGTTCAACCTCAAGATCCATACAAGCAGACCTAACACCACCTGAATGGAAGTCATCTTCACTACCTTTGGCCAAAAATTTTGACAACCAACCTAGCCTTGTATCTTGGCTTGGTATCATCACCCTCTTGCTTGATCTTGTACATCCGTTTATTTTATAATACTTTTATGTTCTTTGGTCTCTCCACCAGTTCATATGTGTCATTTTTTAGTAATAACTTCATCTCTTCATGCATGGTAGCTAGCCATTCTTCCTTGTAAGCATCCTTAAGGGCCTCCTTATAGCATACATGCTCCCCACAATCATTTAGAAGGACATGCTCTATAGTCGAGTACTTAGAACTTAATCTTTTCTCTCTAGTAGACTTCCTAAGTATATATGTTTGTTGATTTTCATCTAGAATTCATATTATCATCAAGATCAACTTTTGTAACATTTCCATGGCCTACATCTTGACCCTGAGGAACATCATCACTATCCGAGTCTGAAGCTATATGTGGCATTGTCTCATCGACATCATGAGACAACTCAAGACCAAAAAGATCACATATGTGCGCATCAAGTTTGTCACCATCTTCAAAACTCTCAATAGTATGATCTTAAAGGAATACCACATCTCGGCTTCTCAAAACCTTCTTGTCCACTAGGTCATAATACTTGTATCCCCACTTTCATCACCATAACCCAAAAATATGCATTGTCTGGTTTTTGCATCTAGCTTATACCTCTCATCTTTTGGAACATGCCCATAGGGTCTGCAACCAAAAACACGTAAATAGTCATAACTAACATCTTTACCTGAATAGATACTTTCTGCATACTTATTATTCAATGGATTAGAGGGAGAACGGTTGATCACATACACTGCAGCGCTCATGGCTCCAGCCCAAAAATTCTTAGCCAACATGGGATGGGAGAGCATACTCCTCATCTGTTCTAATATTGTTTTATTCATCCTCTTTGTCATTCCATTTTGTTGTGGAGTCTTGGGCACAGTCTATTCATGTTGGATACCCTTCTCTTTGCAATAATCATCAAATGAGCATATGTACTTTCCCTCATTATCTGACCACATATTCATCTATTTGTTGCATATCTCTCTTTCAACCAGCTTGTGAAAAATCTCGAATCTTGCTGCAACTTCATCTTTGGACTTTATAGCATAGGCCTAAACCTTCATAGATGCATTGTCTATGAAGGTTATAAAATGAGAAGTATCACATATGGATTTAATCTTCATAATACCATAGACATATGTATGGACCAACTTAAGGACATTTTTTTCAGTTCCACCTTCGACTTACTGAAGGAGACTCTATTCTATTTACCCTTCAAACAGTGCTCACAACTTTCAAGATGAGGATCCTTTAGATTCGGTAATTCATTCCTCTTGATCAAAATATTCATCCTTTTTTCACTAATGCGACCTAGTCTCTAGTGCCACAACTCACAGGATGCCTTCATCACAACAGAATATGTTGCATCAAAGATAATTTTTAAATTTGTCATGTATAAGGAACAATATTCTTACCTCGTGCAACAACCAAAGAACTCTTGCTTAGCTTCCATGCTCTACCACTGAAAACATTATGGTAGCCTCCATCATTGAGCTTACCTGTAGAAATTAAATTCATTCTTAAATCAGGAACATGTTTTACATCTCTCAATGTTAGTAAACAACTAATGTTTTTCTCGATTCTAACATCACTGAGACCAACTATTTTGGACACACCACGGTTACCCATGTGAACATCACCATGATCACCAGCTTTGTAGGCCTGGAAGTAACCTTTGTATGGAGTAATATGGAATGAGGCACCTGTGTCAACAATCCATGTTGTTTCATTTGAAGACGTGCTAAGACATGAGTCTTGACATTTAGAAGCATATATTAGTTCACCATCTGAAGCATAAGCAGATGTATCTGCACTCTATTCTTTCTTTTCTCTAAGCTTCCCCGTACCCTTTTATTTATATTTTTAAATTTCCAGTACTTGTTTTTCTAATGACCAATTTTGCCACAGTAATGGCAAGCACCATCCTTCTTCGGAGCTTTGGACTTACCCCTATTCGAACCACTTCTATTATCCTTTGATCTTCCTCTATCAGTCACCAACAAATCAAACTTAGATTGTTTATCCCCCTTTCAATTATCCTCATCAAGTAAGGAACTTGTGACAAATGTCATGTTGACTTTACCATTTGGTGTTGAGTTTCTAAGAATGATAATAAGTGTCTCCCAACTTATAGGCAACGAGACAAGGACTAAAGTGCTTGCACTCATCATCAAAGTTTATCTTCATACTACTCAGTTCATTAAAAATATTTTGAAATTTATTCAAGTTCTCAACAATTGATTTATTATCAATGTATTTCAGGTTCATCAACCTTCGTACCAGTGATGTTTAATTCCCTACTGACCTCCCGGTGTAGAAAGCTTTAAGTTTGCTCCACACACCATACACCGTAGTCTCGTTCTCAAAATAGTGCACAACATTTACACAAACCCATGAACGAATAAAACTACACGTCTTTATATCTGTCTTTTTCCAATCAGCCTCTTTTGTACTCGCAAGTCTAACACCTTCATTTTCAATTTCTTCCTTTAAATCATCTAAACTAACATATCACTAATCATCAGTTTTCATTACCTATAGTTTGTACTATTCAGACTAACCATATTAGGTCAAGATTTCCCCATTATTATAGTCTTAACAACTAACAAAAAACCCCAGCAAAGAAACCAGTTGAATTTCATCGGGTAACTAGCATAGCACTCTACTCCAATGTTAAAAATAGGAAATCATTCAAATACTGCTCTAATACCACTGTTAGGTTTTGCAACAGCAAAATTACTAATCTTCTTAGAAATCAAATCATGTTCTCAAATGAAATGAGTGATTACACTAGGAATGATTGAAATACTCTACAATCAAAAACTCCCACAACCTCTATCTCTGGATCAATCAAAGAACAAGGGAACCAGAAAACCCTAGACATGTTCACTCACTCTCAATTTTATTGTCAATAAGAAAAAATAAAAAAATATATATATTTGTACTATAACTTGTTTTCATAATAGAAAACTCTGAGCCGTTTACTTAACCGAAAATTAAAACTCGATCGCAATGTCAAATAACACCTCAAGACTATGCTCAGTGGGAGAGGCAAAGTTATTTAATTAGATCACTCAATTTGAAAATATCTTACTTTTATGTCAATATCAGTTCAACTCTAATAGATTACATAAATTTATATATATATATGTATAATATTAATAAATTTAATAATATATGTCGTTCAACTCAGGGGTGTTTCAAAAAATATATATGGTTCCCTCTATAATTATTTATAAAGATGTTTTGGTTTGGTGTTGCTATTCTTATCACAAAAAATAGCTGTAATTTTATACACAATATAATGATACAAAATAAATCATAAATAATTTAATGGTGCAAAATAATTCATAAATAAATTAAAATGAAAAAAATAACAATCTATTTTATAGTGATTGGAGACTAGTGGTAATCACATTCTCTTAAAAACAAATTAATCAAGAATTTTTGTTATAATTTTGTTGGTGTCTAGTTCTTAGAATATAAGGAATCCAATAATAAATTTAGCATTATAATTATTATAACAAATTTAATTATTATCACAAAATACACAAGTATAGAAGAAAAATAGAAAATTTTAAATAAAATAAAATCCGAACAAAAGAAGGTTGAAATTGATTTCGGATATATGATATATTCAAAATGTTCTAGATTTGAAATGACGATAAAAATCAAAATTTTAAAAACCCTATTAAATTCATAAAATAAAAATCATTCAATAAGGATAAAAATCATATTGTGTTTTTTCATTCAACTATAATAACTTTACGTTTCGATTAAAAAATATATTTTGTATGTCGTCCTAAATCTATTGTCCAAAAATTTTTTTGAAAAACAGTCGCCATCTCACACCAAAAGTATGAGACGTGTACTCATCGAATATGAAATTATTTTTCATTCACTTAATTATTAGAAAGCTTTTGAATTTGACATTCCACTTTGAGGTAATCTTATAAGTACACTCACATGCATCTTGTTGATTTCTCCTTATAACCATTCCAACATTTGTAGAACATTTTTTAATCAAGCCTAATGTGATAGGATTCAAAGTTTGACCTCAGTTAGTGAAAACGTCTCAAGATCAATACTCAAATAATAATTAAACATTATATTAATATATTTTGTTTTATAGTAAGTTTTCGATGATAAATCAAGGCACAACATGAGAACATGAATCGTGTCATTTTTTGATATCTATACAACGCCGCGAGCACGACACGATGTCATGACAAAGGCATTTTTTATTTTAAAATATATATTTATTAGTATATCATATATGAAAAACTGATCAAAATATTTAAAATAAAATAAAATTATTTGAAATTTAATAAATTTCTTAGTTCTTGTTGTATAATTTTAGATGTATTATGAAATCATATTTAAAAAAAGTAAGAAGAAAACAAAAAATACATTTTTTTTCAAACGCTGACACAATAGGCCAATGTATCGTGACAAAATTTGAAACGTGAATAATAAGCCTAACCTAAACATGACACGAATGACTCAGTTATGTTGTGTATGCTTGGATGCCCAACTTTATTAATGTGTACCACTATTTTGGATATAAAATAAGTGAGATTTGTTTTTTCAAAAATAATAAATATGCATGCATTAAAGCAAATTCTTTTAGTGAAGTCTTACAATTTTATTTATTTGGTTGCTTAGTTTATTTAGTTGTCATTCAAATATGTACTGTCTTAAAGCTATATAGTTGTGGAGACGTGTTTCTTATATTAAATGTGTCATCACAGGTTAGTCAAAATAAAAAAGAAAAAGAATTACAATTTTTAGTTATTCAGTACATCTTTTGAGTGATTATTTATTTATTGTTTTCTAGTCTCATTTTATAAGAAACTAATGATAAAACTTGAGCAATAAGTAACTTTTAAAATATGTTTAATCTAAAATTTGTTGTGGAAAATGTTAGGAAAATGATTATTTAATTAATTTGTGACATGAATTTTATAATAATAATAATAATAATAATAATAATAATAATAATAATAATAATAATAAGATACATTGTATTTGAAAATAAATGATGTCAATGAATGAGCATCCCTGACATTTTAAAGGTTGGTTTCTGAAGTCTGTGTCTTGACGATTAAGAACAAACCCACCCACCCGTCTTGGGAAATGGAGGGCATCTTTCCTTTAATATATATATAAATGCAATACAGGATGTCACCATCATAATTTGAATTTTGAATATGCATTTGAAATTGTTTGAAATTTTGATCAAAAACTCAATATTGTTTTTCTTTTAATTCATTTCTTTTATCATTATTTTATCCATCAAAATATATTTTATTTAATATATTTCATCTTATCTATTTAGTGGGTAGAATGGTAATTAAATTTTTAAGAACTTATTTTTTAAAATTAAATATAAAAAAAATAGTTCAAAACCAGATAAAATCCAAGAAAAATCAATATCAAATGTCAGGAAGTTAAAAAGCTTGTTTCATTTGTTTGTTTATTTAATTTTTAATAAGTTTTTACTAAAACTTTGTTATTTTTTTTTTAAAAAAAACTCAACTAAAATTAATTTTTCAGTCAATTACTTCTCAACTATCACATCACTCATTTCATTAACCAAAATACTAAAATATCTTATATTTTAAATTATTATTTTTTTATTTTATTTATATATATATATCAATTACTAGAATCATTCCTCCATTCTTAGCTTATATCATCATCCTTAAAATTTGGTTTCTCATCCCTTTAAGGTTTGCCTTCTCATTAAAAAACAACTTAAAAGAAAAGCTCCAAAATCAATCCGATAAAACTGGTAAGTCACAAAGGAAAAAAGGAAAGCAAAATAAAACAGAGGCATCCAGCAAGAAGAAGGAAAGTACGGGGAACAAAAGGAAAATAATGCTGGTCTGGAAGAAATCAAGGTTGGAAACAAATGTCAGAATAATGCAGTAAACAAGAAAGTAGGGAAAACAGGGGCAACCAAAGAGAAGGCAAAAGGCAAATAAAGTGTTGGTTTTAATGAGAGAGCAAACCTCAAAGGGTTGAGAAACCAAATTTTAAGGATGATGATGCAAACTAAAAATGGAGAAATGATTCTCCATAAAGAAAGGGCTCAACAAATCACTATTTAGGTAAACATGCACTCCAAGATTGGAACCTTCTAAAAAAAGAGGAGTATGACATTATTGTTAGCTGGTCCGTCAACACAATGAAAGAGTTGGTAAAATGTACCAAAACAAAGGTTTATACTCTGAAGAAGAACCCAAATTGTCAGGTTGATCAAGTCTGGAAGAAGAATCCAGACACAAAGCAGGGTCAAACTTAGCAAAAGAAAGTGAAAACAAAATACCAAAAAATAGACAGATTTTTTTCTGGGTGCGTTCAAAGCAAAGGTGAAAAAACTCGAAAATCCTTTTGAGTTCAAGCTACCATCAGACGTGGAAGAAATATACGTTCGATCATGGGAACAGGTGATAGTGGGTAATTATATTGGGAAAGAACCTGCCACTTTTGATGACACCAAGAAAGAACTCATGAAGCAATGGGGAAAAGAAGGTCTATTGAAGGTCACCTCTAACAGTCACGGCATGTATTCCCTGAAATTCAATCAAGAGGCTAATCTTGAGAAAATTTTAGAGTTGGGACATACACACGTGTGAAAAGAATGCATGAAGCTCGAAAAATAGAAGGAGAGTACGAGCTATGACAGTATTCCAAAAGAAATAGTGCAAATCTAGTTCCATTTGCGAAATATCCCTCCCCACATGTACAATGCGGAATCCTTAAGCTATTTCGCTAGCCTATAGGAAACCCGCTATAAATGGACAAAATCACTGAGGAAATCAAAAATCTCATATATGCTAGGATGAGCGTTGAAGTTCAACTCAGAAGCGTTCTCCCCGACGAAATTATAGTGGTGGATCGAAAGAGAAATGCTACCAAGATGGGCATACACTATGAATGACGACCGTACAAATGCGTGAACTGCAATACCTTTAAACATTCTATAATGAGATGCCCTAAATTAATGGTCAACCAGAAAGCAAACCAGGAACAACAAATGCAGAATGGAGAAACCAAGCAACAAAAGGTTCCTAGTATAAATGAAATAGTTGTGGAAAAACAATCAGTAAAAGAAAGCAATGCCAAAAGGAAAGATGTTCAGAATTCGAGTGAAGGAACAAAAGGAAATCAAACTCAAGAAGAGGGAAGTAAGAAAGGAAAGGAAATTGATGAAATAGGGGATTCTGAAAAAGATAAACCTAAATGCAAGAAAGAGGAAGATGCATAAGATGAAAGCAAATATACAACAGAGGAGAAGGAAACTAAGGTTGTTGATCCTCAAACACGGAAAACTGAAGCAGAGAAAAGTAGTGACAAAAAACCTTGAAATCCTGAAAAAGAATACATTTTATTATGTTAGTACGAGTTCATATAGAGGAAGATTAAACAATAAGAGCAGACATACATCATCATCTGCTTCAATTCAATCTCCCTTTCATGAAGAACGCGAGAAGATTGGGACGTGGAAGAAGACAATATGATCAAAAGGCGAATATGGAGAAAACATAGGTTGGGATAACTAGATTGTAGTCTTTGTTCATTTTAATTTGTGTTTTGTAATGTGATTTGATTATCACCATTCAAAAACTTTTGGGTCTTTTGTTTGTCATCTTACAATCAAAACTAGAGTTTGTCTAGTTTTGATTATTGACCCTTCCCACTTTTGGGTTTTTTAATGAAATAGTGTTAAATCGTTTTCTAAAAAAAAATATTTAATAATAAAATAAATTATTTTATAAATAAATAGAGAATATCTTAACATTTTAGTTAATAATTTTAATGATTTAATTGATAAAGGTGAGTGAAATAATATTTGATTATGTTATAATTGTTTAAAAATATTCTAACCGAATAAGGCCTAAGGTATTTTAATATTTGATGAATGAGTTGAATAATTTAATTTATTTTTTTAAATATGATATCAAGGAGTAAAAGTAATTCCCAAATAACCTTGATCAAACTAACTTCAAGTCACAGATCACAAAAAGTCTTATATATAAGATTATAACTATTACTAAAAATATTTTGATTTAAAGAAAGTTCATATTCATGTCAATGGTCCCGGTCATAAAAGAAAATATTATAACTAAAAAAAGAATTGTTGATGTGATGGTCCCGGTCATAAAAGAAAATATTACAACTTAAAAAAAGAATTGTGGATGTGATTGAGTATCACGAAAGATATAAATTCATTTGATATATTGAATCTAGTTATTTTTAAATTATTATTTTAATTTAATCATTCATTAAATTATAGAATTAATTTACAATGTTAAGTATGATTAATTATCCCTTAAAATTGTATTACTGATTTACAATATCAATATAAATTAAATATTTAATTATCGTTACTAATCTCTTAATTTGTATGATTGATTTGCATTTATTGTGAATAATTAAGAAAATGTTTTGTTAGTATATTTTTCTATATATATATTAGAGGTAGAAAATATTATAAATATACTTTTACAAAAAGAACAATCGATATTTTCGAGAGCATCCAAAACTATTGTCTTTTTGAGCCTCGTTAAGTAAATTACGGCATTAACAAGAATAGTTGTTGAATTCTGAGAGGGAGCGTCATTAACATCCTACCGCAATGAGTAACCTACTCGAGGAGGCGAAATCTCTCTAAGGACAGTACCCAGCACGCCTCAACTTAAATCTCGATAAGTTTTTTCATAAAGTTTATTTAGTTACAATTGTTTGTGGAATTTAAGTTTTCTTTGTATTCATACAAATCTAATTTTCTAACAATCTTAGAGAGAGTCATTTATTTTAAAAAAATTAAAATGGATACGGCTTTCCATTCTGCTACTAAATATCTTCCTGACATCACTCGTATTGAACCTTTTAATAGTCAAAATTTTAAAAGGTGGAAAAAGAAAATATTGTTTGTTTTTGAATTTCCAAAGTTGAATTTGTTTTAACTACTTCCAAACATTTGGATAATACAAGTATTGAATCTTTGGAAAATTTGGAAAAATGGATTACAGCAGAAAAAATCTGCAAAACAATAATTCTAAATGCCTTAACAAATGAGTTTTTTTGATGTCTACTCAAATTTTAATAAAGCATATGAGATTTGGGAAACCTTGATAAATAAACATATCATTGAAGATGCATGCAATAAAAAATATGTTATAGTAAATTTTTTTAAATTTTCAAATGAATAGGGGAAAATATGTTTCTTCTCAAATACATGAGTTCCACTTGATTGTTTATGAACTAACAATTGAAGGTATCACTTTACCCGAGGCTTTTGTTGTTGGTGCACTAAAAGAGAAACTTCCAAATTCTTGAAAGCACTACACGAATTCCATGAAGCACACGAAAGGAAAGTAATGACACTACTAGAAGTCATTGTTCATGTTCGCATTGAGGAGAAAAATAAACATCAAGATAAAACGGAGAAATCAAAGGAACTAACAATAAAAGCCAACATAGTGCAACATCAATGTGGTAACATCAACTCTCGTTCATTCCATCATAACTGTCCCCATCGTTGGACGGATAGAAAACAATAAACTAGATCAAACGAAAAACATTATGAAAGGATAGTGCAACCTCATCATCATAAGAGAAAAAGAAAGGTAACTATTTTGTTTGTGGAAAATTTGATCACCATGCAGTTAGTTGTAGGAACATGAAGAGAGACAACAGACCTGCTCCTAGATCAAAGTAGTTGAGATAGATGATGTGATAGTTGCGGTTGTCTTTGAAATAAATCTTGTGGCAAAAGAAAAGTCATGGGTGATAGACTCTGGTGCTACTAGGCATATCTCTGCTAATAGAAATTTAGTAGAAATGCATTTTGTTCATACACTAAGGTAGGGGAAGGAGATGAACAAGTCTTTATTGCAGACTCAAGAAGAATTAAAGTTTGTGGAAAAGGAAATGTGAATCCAAAATTCACCACCGGTAAAATCCTCTCATTGACTAATGTTCTTCGTGTGCCCGAGATTCGCTCAAATCTTGTGTCAGTTTCTATCTTGAGGAAGGCTAGAGTGAAGAGCACTTTTGATTATGATATACTAACACTTACGAAAAATAATATTTTCGTAGGCAAAAATTATTTTGCTAATGGTCTATTTTTATTAAATGTTCTTGAAGTTATTAATAATAATGCATCTTCTTCTGCTTATATGATTGACTCGTTTAATTTATGGCATGCTAGATTAGGACATTTGAATTATAGTTATATTCAGAAAATGAAAGAATTGAATATTTTACATGATGTATCAACTAATAAAAATGAAAAATTTCATGTGTGTATAAGCTAAGAGTACAAAGAAACCATGTAAAGTAATTAATAATAGATAAAGTGAACTATTAAATCTTATACACTCAGACTTGGGTGATATGAAATCTAACATGTCTAGAGGAGGAAAAAGATAATATGTAACATTTATAGACGACAAGTCTAGATACACATACATATATCTTTTAAGAAATAAAGATGAGACTGAAGGAAAATTTATAAAATATAAAGCTTAAGTAGAGAATAAATTAAATATAACTATTAAAAGACTAAGATACGATGGAGGTGGAGAATATGACTCTAAATCCTTGAGTGAATTTTGTAAACAACATGGCATAATACATGAGGTAACTCCACCATATTCACCAGAATCTAATGGGATAGCTGATCGAAAAAATAGGAAATTAAATGAAATGATGATTTTTATGCTTATAAGTTTGGGTGCTCTTTCAATTTGTGGGGTGAAGCTATTTTTTTAGCATGTTTTATACAAAATAGAGTTATATTTTACAAAATAGGAAAAATTCCATTTGAAATTTGGGATGATAGATTACTTAACTTAAAATATTTAAGAGTGTGAGGATGTTTAGCTAAAGTTCTCTTATCTGATATTAAAAAGAGAAAAATAGGATCTAAGACATGTGATTGTATGTTTATTGGTTATGCTAAAAATAGTGCAGCATATAGATTTTAAATGTTAAAAAGTGATCTATTAAATACAAATACAATAATTAAATCTAAAAATGCTGAATTTTTTGAAGATGTATTTCCTTTCAAATTATCGATTAGTAAATCACCTCCTTCAATTAATAATTAAAATAATAATGAGATTGAGGTTGATACTTTAGAAAATATTGATACAATTGAATTGAGGAGGAGTAAGAGAATAAGAAAGGAAACAACCTAGGAGATGATTATTATATGTTTTTAGTTGAAGGAGACCCGTTAATTTATAATGAAGTTATTTCTTCGTCGAATTGTGCACTATGGAAAGAAGCCGTAGACAATGAGATAAATTAATTATTGATGAATCATACTTGGGAAATAGTAGACTTACCTACTAGAACTAAACCAAGAGGGTGTAAATGGATATTTAAAAAGAAATTAATTGTGATCGATTAAGAAAACATTTTGTTGTATATTTTTCTATATATATATATTAGAGGTAGAAAAGATTATAAATATATTTTTTCAAAAAGAATAATCGATATTTTCGAGAGCATCTAAAACTATTATCCTCTGAGCCTCGTTAAGTAGATTGTGACATTAACGAGAAGAGTTGTTGAATCCTGAGAGGAAGCGTCATTAACATCCTACCGCGACGAGTGACCTACTCGAGAAGGTGAAATCTCTCTAAGGACAGTACCCAATAAGTTTTTTCATAAAGTTTATTTAGTTACAATTATTTGTGGAACTTAATTTTTTTGTCGTATTCATACAGATTTAATTTTCTAACATATATAACCCCACCAAAGTAGTCAATTGATAAAAATCGACTTAAAAAATCCGAATATCACGAGTTCGATTCTAATTGGAAGGACTTTCGGGTGTCGACATGTTAGTTCTCCTCCATTCAAATAAAAAAATTAAAAAATTTCATTTGATATAAAGTGAGATGGTTCTTTTATTAAATATTTTAAAACCAATTGTATCACTTCATCTTTTTCTTTGTTTATAATTATAAATCAATTTACCAAAACAACTTTATATTTGAAGATTTAATAAGAGATACGTATGACTTATCGATTGGATCTTTCAATAAGTTATATTTCAAATCATTCTATATTTCCACATCAATGTAGATTAGAATAATGTTTTAGTTAGCATATGATACAATTCTATTTAACTTATGCTATAAATATTCTCACTTTTGTTAATTTGGAAGATGGTTAAATTGTCATTTTTCTTAGCATAAATATCTTTGCTACTTAGTTGTGCAAATACTTTATAGACTATTATTTTTAAAATGAAAAGATAAAACAAAATATGAGATATAATCAACTTATTTCACAACAAAATGTAAACCAAAGTTTATAGATATTTATTCAGTTCGATTAGATGTTTGTGAATAGATTTCTTTTAAATATATATATATATATATATATATATATATATATATATATATATATATATATATATATATATATATATATATATATATATGTGTGTGTGATTTATTCCTTGATAGAGAATATGATTGTTTCATTAATGATGATTTTGATTGAAAATTATTTGTTGCTAAAGTCAAGTATTTGTTGGTTACCAGTTTAATACAACTCGATTATCTATCTTAGAAAATAAAAAGATTTCTCTATGAACAAAGTTTTGTATAAAATAAATTAAGGGAACAAAGTTTTGTATAAAATAAATTAAGGGAACAAAGTTTTGTTTCAAATAAATTTAGGAAACTCAATTCATTCCATATAAAGAGATACATATAGAAGGTAAAGAACATTTAAAGTTTAAATACTAAAAGAAATTTTAGATTCTAATTAGTGAAACAATTTAAAAACATAAAATCACACTATGAAATGTCAAAAATTCTCGTGATTCCAAATTTGAACTCATTAAAGTTTCCAAACAATAAGAGTGAAGTCAAGCAAGTTAAACGAATCAAACAATCATACAAAAAAAAACTTTACGCAAAGAGAATCCTATTTTATGGACTACCTGGATTATAGTCCGGGTGACCCAATATATATATATATATAAATAAGTGATATATATATATATATATATATATATATATATATTGACATAAATAGTTCATAACTCGTTCGGAATTATCTAAGTCATCCACTTCCGTCCTTTTCTTCCTCTCTGAATCTCGCAACCTTCTCTGGTCCAAATTTGATTAAACTCAATTGTCATTGTTTCATTCCAATCTGATCTAATCAATTTTTTATATCTTTGATTCCTTTGTCAGGCAGAGTTTCGGCGATCAAAGATAATGAAGAAGTACGAGGTACAGACTTGTAACGAAGTCACAATTAGGATTTCGATGATCAAAATGTGAAGAAGTTTATTAGAAAAATAAATAAAACCTTTAAAAACAAACAAACTTGAATGAAATTCTTTCTATTGAATTTATGAAATAAAGACAAGATTATAACTTATAAATAGTAAAATAAAACCTAAACATTAAATAAGAGACTTGAAGAGTCTCATTTATGAGAGATAATCCAAGAGACTCTTGAATAATGAAAATACACATTTATTATTATCATCACTTTTTCTAACACTCCCCTTTAAAGTGAGGTTTGTTGAATTAGTCCCAAGTTTGATAGTAAACCTTTGGGAAGTGATTTTGCAAAAATATCAGCAACATTGTCTTCACTCCTTACTGCAATCATCTTAATGATTCCCTCCAGTATTTTTTCACGAATAAAGTGATGCTCCAACTTAGTGTATTTTATCCTCGCATGAAACACATGATTTGAATTCAATTTAATAGTACTCAAACTATCTTCATGGATAGGAATCGGTTGATCAAACTTGACATAAAGATCCTCCAAGGGTCTACGAAGCCATTTGCACTCATGTGTTGCGTGAACTGATGCTTTGTACTCCGCTTCTTTCGTAGACAATGATATCGATTATTGCTTCCTACTACTCCAAGATATGCTAGTTTTTCCACAAAGAAAAACAAACCCATATGTGGACCTTCAATCTTCTCGATCTCTAGCAAAGTAAGCATCCGCAAATCCTTATAAGACAAATTTTGCATCTTTCTTGTAGAGTAGACCTATATTTAGTGAGGTGTTAATATACTTCAGAATTTTCTTTGCTTTCCTCGAGGTATGAATTTCTTGGCTCTTGTATGTATCGACTCACCAATCCAACTGTATAAGCAATGTCAGGACTTGTTATACTCAAATAAATCAGACTTTCCACAAGACCACGATACGGACAAGGATCTAGTAGACATATTCCTTTGTCTCGACTGAGTTTAGGATTTACGTCGAAAGGAGTATAAATCTTTTTTCCATCTATCATACCAAATTTTTCTACCAACTTATTTGCGTAGTTGATCTGCGATACAAACAAACATTTCTCAAAAATTTCGATTTGTAGACCAAGGAAAGTTCCAAGTTCACCAAGTTTCTTCATTTCAAACAAAGCGAGAGCTCAACTGGTAGCCGAGAAACCTCATCATAGTTATTGCTCGTCAAGATTATATCATCCACATATAGAAGCACCACCACCATCTGTCATTGATGCTTCTTTATTAATAGATTTAAGTCAGATTCTAAAGCTTTGTACCCACAAATATGAAGATATTCTACAATCTTTCCATACCCATTACGCGGGGCTTGCTTTAATCCAAATAGTGCATTCTTAAGTCTATAAATCAATTGTTGACCATCCTTCTTCTCGAATCCAGGTAGTTTTTTCATATATATTGGGCGATCAAGTTCTCCATAAAGAAATGCATTACTAACGTCCAATTGTCAGAACTTCCATTGAGAACTTTCTACTAAGGCCAACATAGTGCGAATTGACGCCATCTTCACAATTTGATTGAATGTATCCTCATAATCTTCTCCATACTTTTGTGAGAATCCTCAAACGACCAATCTAGCTTTGTGTCGATTTATGCTTCCATCAGCCTTTCGCTTGATTCAGTACACCCTCTTACATGTGATTGCTTGAGTACTAGGAGGCTTCGGAACGACTTTTCATTTCTCATTCTTTTTGAGAGCGTGCAATTCCTCCTCCATTTATGTCACCCATGCCTTGACATTCTTTGATTCATTATAAAAAATGGGTTCATCGTCGTCTATTGCGTTTGCCAAGAAACAAGAGAAGGTTGTTACAAAATTATCATCCCTGAATTGATAGGCCTTACAATGTTCCTTGTTGTTCGAGATTCCCCATTCTGTTGTTGACTATATTCTTCCTGATGTGGACTTCCTGGTAAACTCACTTTTTTTTTCTTTCATCGACCGAAGTATCTTGAGCTAAGTCAGGGCTCCCCTTGTCACTATTATCACTACTAGAGGAGCTTCCCATAGACGTGGATATGGGAAGATTAGTCTGAACAGTTTCCTCAACATCATTTATGTAGTACGAAGATATTTCGTCGAAAATCACATCTCTCGAAACAATGCTTTTGTGGGTTGATGGAGCCATACACCTCCACCCTTTTCTTCTCTCATCATAGTCAACGAACACGCATTTGACTACATTTGCGTCCAATTTGCTCCTTCTTGAATCTGAAATATGGACATAACAAATAGATATAAAAACTCGAAAATTCTTAACACTTAGTTTAAAACCATAAAGCATCTCAAATGGAGATTTTAAGTTATTTGGAGTAAGAGAAACCTGATTGATGACATGGGTAGCACAACTTCATATTGATTTGGTACATTCTTCATATGCAGACACGACTTACAAGTCTCTGTAAGGTGTCGAATCTTTCTTTCGGCGATCCCATTCTGTTGTGGGATTTTTGGATAGGATAGTTCTCTTTTTATGCCACTTTTTCTACAAAACAATTAAACTCTTTTGAGCAAAATTCCTCACCATTGTCTATCCACAGTACTCAAACTCTCCTATCTTGTTCTCCTTCTACTATCTCCTTAAACTCGAGAAATTTAAAGAACACTTCGGACTTCTCTTTCACGAAGTATACCCAAGTGAACTGGGAAAAATCATCCACAAACAACAACATATATTTACTTCCCGAGTATGAGGTAGTCTGAGTTGGTCCCATCAAGTCACTATGAACTCGATCCAACAGACCCCTGCTTCTCGATATAGAGTATCAAATGAAAGTCGATGAGCCTTCTCATATTGACATCTTTCACACACACTTCCCTCTTCGATCCTCAGACCTTCAAATAAACATTTGACAAGTTTCTTTCGAGACATAACACTAAGCTTAGTCATATTGAGATGCTCAAGCATTGCATGCCATAGAAAGGAGGTTCTTTTGTCATTCACATTTTTTATGTATGAATTTGATGCTGAAAAGAAAAAGAGATCATTTACCAGAGTTCCAGTGTGAACCACATCCGACTTGATTTCTTTCACGTTCCTTAAAAACTTCACATCATGTGGGCCGAACAAAACAAGATTTACAGCATCTACAATATTTGCTACCGAAAAAAGGTTCTTCCAAATTCTTGAAACGTGGTAGACATTTTTCAGAGTAATAAGTTCTCCCTTCCCATTATTAATGATAACTTATCCTTCATTTTTAACTTCATGAACCGAGTTATTTATTGTGACAATGCCACCGCCCCCATTATGAGTTCGACTTGATAAGAACACGGAATTATCTATGGTAACGTGATGTTCACACCCTAATCAACGATCCACCTTTGATTGATCTCATATTTACCATGAGACTCCTCTATTTACTTTTCCTTCAAAATCATCACATCTACATGAAAAGTCTTGTCTTAGTCCTTCTCAACACGCTGGTTAGACTTTTCTCTGAGATTTGAACTAGTGAAAATTTTATCCAAATTTACTCGACATTTTTCTTGAAGTGTCAAGTCTTGTCACACATAAAACACTTACGGAGCTTCTTAAGAATATTTGAATAATCCTAACGTGTTTCTTCCTTCTTCGACTTTACCTTTTTTCAACTTGATTTCTTTACGAACAATGCACTATTTGACTCATCCTTTATACTTGCTCCAGCCATTTGTGCGGCCAACGACTCTTGTGTTGACAAGAGATTTTTGAACTCCTCGAGCAAAGGTTGTTGTGCTCATCATTGAATTGAGGTAATAAATGGCATATACTCGGGTCAAAGTCCTCAAACAATATACCTTCGTTCGAGCCACTAAAATTTTCTCATATAGGTTCAATAAAGAAATTTATGAGCATATGTTCTTTACCTTAAGAAATAACTTCGAGACAGTTTCAATTTTCTTTGCGGCTGCCAACTAGTTTTCAAGTATATGGAGATGAGCCTCGTTCTTCATATTGAAAAGACGATCAAGCGTTTTCCAGATCTCATGAGCAGATTCATAACCGATCATGTGCTCGAACAGATTATGAAATATTAACCTCTTCAACACAAATTATGTCTTCGCGTTCAGTTTCTTACATTTCTTCGATGCTTCCGCATTTTCAACTACATCCTTAGGAGCTACATCCTCGTCGTAGACGACGATGTCCCACAAGTCTTCCCCGACGAGGTATGATTTCATATGGGTCTTCCATATCCGGTAGTTTGACTAGTTTAACAATTTCAAACCGAGTCCAGATACACGACTACCACTTTTCATATCAAATAACAACGATACCTTCTTCACGAATGTAACCAAAGCTTTGATACCATGTAACGAAGTCACAATCAAGACTTCGATGATCGAACCGTGAAGAAGTTTATTAGAAAAATGAATAAAGACTTTAGAGAGATAAACAAACTTGAATGAAATTATTTTTATTAAACTTGTGAAATAATGACACAATTACAACATATATATATATATATTAAAAACAAAACTTAGACATCAAATAAGACACTTAAAGAGTCTCATTTATGAGAGATAATTATAAGAGATTTAGATAATTCAAGAGACGCTTGAATAATAAAAATACACATTTATTATTATTATTATCACTTTAGATTTAGACTGATATTGAAGTACTTGCTTGCTTTGACACAATGACATTGGTTCTTGACAAAAAGAGGTCCGCTCAAATTACAATCCCTTTCTCTTTTAGTTTATAGAGTTTGTAATTGTCCTTCTATGCCGTCAATTGAAGTTTCTGATAACCTTTTAGCTAGTTAAGTCTCGTTTTAGGGTTTGTAATGATCAGGTATGTTGTTTATTCTTTTAAATGACGTGTGTTGTAGTGGTTTTTGTTTAAAAATTTTAACTCGGATAGATTTCAAATCTTAACTCCATCCTTTTCTTTACGTAACATTCATATGACAATGTACATAAATCGTCATTTTTAAATGATAGGTAGTTAACGTAAAAAATTATTGATCATCTTTATATATAATTAAAATAGAGAGACACTAATACAAAAAACATAAAAATGTACTTATATAATAAATAGACTATGTAAAAAATAAACTACAACCATTCTTTATTAAAACAATTCAATATATGACAACTATATACATCTCTTTTATAGTAGAGAAGTGAGTTTGCACAAAACAAATGACCCACCAATGCCTACGAAAAATTTCGATAGACTATTAGTCACATATCGAACCAAATATCAGTCAACCTAAATATGGTCGAATGGCTATCATCTGTACAAACGAAAGAAAATGACTTTTAAGCTCCTCGTAGAATTTGTTCTTAAAGATAAAAACAAAAGTAGATTTGCAATTCATCTTACTTTGCTTCTTTTTCTGTAATTGAAATATTTTGGAAATTTTGATTTATGAAAATAGAAAATAATTCATGTACAAGGGTAATTCAATACAAAAACAAATGGGTTTTTGTACCCGAATTTGAATCTAGATTCAAGCAACTTATCATTTTCTCAATACAAATTAATATAAATTTGATATACCAACCATGAAACTTATACAATTGAGTTAAATTTCTCTTTTATAATTCATAGATATCCCGATTGTTAATGTCATCAATTATATCTTATCCTTATAAGAAAATAATAAAATTGGAATGAAATAATGAGCTCTGAAAATGGCCCACACATTTGGCGTTTGCGTGTATGTCTGACGGGGATAACCATTGTAGATTAATAATCTCAATTGAATGATTGAAGTGCGTGACATTTATTATCATATATTAATTAATTAAATTAGTTATATGTCTCATCATCATCCATAGCTAGAAAAAAAAACAAGTTGTTTGCTAGTGTGTAGGCTTTAATAATAGAGAGATATTTGAGAAATGTGTGATGGCACAAAATTTGTCCCCAACGCCATTACCAAAATTTAAATTGCAAATAAAGTTCATTTATATAAGAATGTGACATAATTATAATATATATTATTTAATAACAGTGTGTATTATGGATTATTATAATAATAAATATTAAGTTAAATTCAATTGATTTATTAAAATTTAAAATGCCTTAAATTGAAATTGAAGTCATGAATGAATAACCGAGGGTGTAATGTTTATTTATAACTTACAAAAAAAATTGATTTATTAACCTATTAAATTTAGAGATTTTTTAAATATTTATAATTTATGGAAATGTAAGCACAGCATTTAAGTCCTCCCTAGTATTAAATATATATTATGGATATGTTCTCATTCATTTAAATTAGGGATAAGTATTCAAGACAATTTGAACCATCCAACTATTATATTGACTACAATCGAATAGAAAATGTCTGATATATCAAATATAGAGTTTTGTTAAGATAAAAACTTATATAAACTAGCATTTAGCCGTGCATTTGCACGATTAATATTATAAAAAACCGTGAAAAAAAATTACGGATAATATTTTTAATTTTATTTTTAACCGTTTTAAGTTTATGAGTGGGTCAACCCACAATTCGACTCAAGTATCCATTTACTCAACATCATTATATATATATATATATATATATATATATATATATATATATATATATATATATATATATATATATATATATTAGTTAGTTAAAAATTTGAATTTATATTAATGTTTAAACGTCTCGCGGTAATCAAATTTGGTATTGAATTTAAAATATAAAGTCTTAGTTGGTTAAAGAGTTGTACTTGTTTTGTTAGGTTGCAAGTTCAAAACATACCTCTAGCATTTTTTATATTATTTTTAACCGTTTTAAATTTAAAGTCGGGTCAACCCACAATTCGACCCAAGTATCCAAATTAACCACAGCTCTCGACCAGGCAATCCGGACACTTTAAAAATTAAGCATCATTATATATATATAGATTTGAGTAATCAATCTGCCAGATATAGATCTTAATAAAGTATGACCAGCGTTATATTATCTAATTTAAAACTATCAAAAAAAACGACACAATATAATCCAGGATCACTCCTAACATAAAAGATTAACTATTATATACGAAATATAATCCGGATCTCCTAATAAAAAAGGATTAATTATCGTGCACATTTGGTTGTATGGTGAGTTTGGTAACGTTGGAATTAGCATTGGAATTGGAATTAAAACTGTGATTGAGGGTCTAATTTTCAATTTTTAAGTTTGGTAGACATAACTTTATGAACCCTTCTTTAGTAGAAGTAATTATTTCCTGTAAAGAACCCATTTATACTAAGGATAATCCATAGCGGAGGGTATTTTACTTAGGGGTGAGCAAACGGGTAAACCCAACCCGTATTACCCAACCCATATTCAACCCAAATTAAATTTACCTAACTCATAACTCAACCCATATTTAGGGGTGAACAAACGGGTACCCATATTACCCAACCCAAATTAAATTTATCCAACCCGTAACCAAGCCATATTATTTACTAATATGGGTTGGGTATGGGTTGGGTTGGATTGGATTGGGTATGGGTTGGGTAACCCAAATTATTTTTTTATTTTTTTATTTAACATGTATTTGACTCATTTAACATATTTTTATTCGTTTAACACATTTGCCACATTTTCACGTTTTTGATAGGTTTAACACGTTTTTCATATTTTTGACACGTTTAACACGTTTTTGACACGTTGTACACGTTTTTGACATGTTTAACACATTTTGACATGTTGAACACGTTTTTAATGTTTTTGGCATGTTTAACACGTTTTTGGCACGTTTAACACGTTTTCCACATTTTTGACATGTTTAATACGTTTTTCACACGTTTAACACGTTTTAACACGTTTTTGGCACGTTTAACACATTTTGACACGTTGAACACGTTGTTCATGTTTTTGGCATGTTTAACATATTTTAACAAGTTTATCGTATTTTTGACACGTTTTTCACGATTATGACACATTTAACACATTTTGATACATTTTTTACGTTTTTGGCACGCTTAACACGTTTTGACACATTTAACATGTTTTCACATTCTTGACACGTTTAACACGTTTTTAACATGTTTAACACATTTTTTACGTTTTTGACACATTTTGACACGTTTAACATGTTTTCCATGTTTTACACATTTCTGCATGTTTTGACACGTTTAACATGTTTCTCATATTTTGACACGTTTAATATATTTTTCACACATTTAACGTGCCAAACGTGCCAAATGTGAAAAACGTGCCAAAAACATGCCAAAAACGTGAAAAACGTGTTAAAACTTGTCAAAACGTGTTAATGTGCAAAATATGTTAAATGTGCAAAAACGCGTTAAACGTAAAAAAAAACGTAAAAAAAAACGTGTTAAACGTATTGAAACGTGTTTTTTTTTTTGGGAAAACAGTTTAGTGCCATTTCATTAAAAAAATCCAAAAGAGGGAAAAAAATACAAAAGTTTAAGATCAAATCTAGACAATTTCTAGATTTGACAATGAAACAATAATTGAATTACAGACAATAACAATAATCAATTAGCGCCTACAGCGTTTTTATTTTTATTCTACTTGTGACCTTCTCAAACGAAATATCCCATATATGGCAGAGCTTTCTATTCTCTTCATTCCTTTCGATTCCTCTCCAGGATTGAATGAGTGCATTTCCATCTGAAGTTATATCTCTCCAAATATCATCAGCGGTTCTACTTCCACTGTGAGTTCTTGAATTTCTTTCTTTCCAAAAATGTGTTAAATGAGCCAAAAATGTGTTAAACGTGTTCAACATATCAAAAACGTGTTAAACGTGTCAAAATGTAAAAAACATGTTAACGTGTGAATATTGTGTCAAATATATCAAAAACGTGTTAAACATGCCAAAAACGTGAAAAACATGTTAAACATGTGAAACGTGTTAAACATATCAAAAACGTGTTAAATGTGTTAAAATATCAAAAATGTGTTAAACGTGCCAAAAACGTGAAAACCATGTTAAACTTATCAAAAACGTGTTAACGTGTTATATATGTCAAGAACGTGTTAAACATGCCAAAAACGTGTTAAATTTATCAAAAACGTGTTAAACATATTAAACACGTCAAAAACGTGTTAAACGTGATAAAACATGAAAATGTGTTAAAACTTTGAAAACGTGTTGTTAGTGTGAAAATGTGTTAAACATGTCAAAAACGTGTTAAAACGTGCTAAAAACGTGAAAACGTGTGAAAACGTGTTATAAGTGTGAAAATGTGTTAAAAATGTTTAAAACATGTTAAAAATGTTTAAAACGTGTTAAACTTGTGAAAAACGTGTTAAAGATGTCAAAAATGTGTTCGACTTAAAGTTGGAAGATGATTAATTTATATTGGATTAATAATAGATAATTAAATTAAATTTATATAATTTGAGTAACCCTAACCCAACCCATACTCAACCCAACCCAACCAAATTAATCAACCCAATTTAATATTTTGGGTTTGGGTTTGGGTAAACCCAAATTATTCTCACTCCTACCCATATTATTTACTAATATGGGTTGGGTATGGGTTGGGTTGGGTAACCCAAATTAATTTTTTATTTTTTCATTTAATATGTATTTGACTCATTTAACACATTTTTATCCGTTTAACACGTTTTTGACATGTTTAACATGTTTTTCACGTTTTGACACGTTTAACGCGTTTCTCATATTTTTGACACGTTTAATACGGGTTTTCACGTTTTGTCACGTTTCACATGTTTTTGACACGTTTAACACATTGAGCACATTTTTCATATTTTCTGCAACAATACCTTCAAATGTTTTTTCGCCAACATTGTTTATCACATTTGGATGGAGAGGAACGCTAGAGCTTTCTCAGATGTCCGCAACAATGCGGATACAGTCTAGAACAATATTATCACTGACGGCAACTCCCTCATCCGAACGTGGAGACGTATTCCCACAGGCGAGAAGAATTGGTTAATTTGTAAAAACTGGAACATCGCGTACGAGAAAGTCACCATGACCACTGATTTCATTGCAATTTAATTCTCAATTCTCATTTGTCATCTTTTATCTCTCTTTTTTTTACCTCATTCAGTTTGTTTTTACTCTGATTTCCTTTAAACTCATGTAACTCATTTGCCTTTTTATGACTTTTATTATATTGACTTTACGTCGTCTTTCGAAAAAAAAAATTTACTTCAACTCCTAAAAATACTCTAATTTGAATGGGATCAGGTTAGCCATCCCAAAATAAACAACCCCAAAACTAATATCCATTGTTTTTTTTTTGTGTGTGTGTGTGTGTATTTAGCTTAGAAATAAAAAAAAAAAAATAGATAATAGATACTTCGTTAACATAAATATTAGAACTTGTACATTTGATGAACTTAAAGTACTCAAACTTAAATCTCATGTATTTGCATCAAACATATAATCTTAAGAAGATACAATGTACAAACTTTAAACTCTTTTAGATGGTTTCATTGTTTCTAAAATATCTATAAATGAACCCACTATAATAACTCAAGTTATAAGAATGCTATCTCATATTTTAACTCAAGTCTAGGACCAAAGGTCATGGGTAGCGCTGTGCAAAAAAAAAAAAGTCAGAAACTAAAAACCTAAGTGAACATATATATAGCTTATCGGTTTTGGTTTAACAGTTAACCAATTCTAATTATTTGGTTCGGTTTTCGATTAAGATATTTTTCTATCGGTTTAGCCTATAAATTAATTATATATTTATAATTCATTATAATTATTTCATTATAATGTATCGTCTTATGTACTCTTACTCAATCCCGCTTCCCGTTCTGTTTGTTGAGAAAAGGGTCGAACCATCTCTGCATCTCCTTTGTTGGTGAAGTCGATGGAGGTCGGACTAGATCTGGACTATCATCGCCTTTGCTGGACCCAGATCCTTTATCGGCGAAAATTTAAAGACAGTCTGTGAGGGCAATCGAGAGAGTTGTGAGATTCTGGTGATATGAGCGGGACATGGAGAAAAAAAATTTAGTACAAATCAATTGATTATTTTTACAGTTTTCATCAATGACTGTCAAAACATTTAAAACCGAAACAAATATCGGTTCGGTTAATCAATTATTAATATAAATTGTAAAATCGGAATTAACCAAAACTGATAAATTGATGAACTTGAACCGCCTAATTACGAATTCGATTATCATTTAAACGTTTTAAATTAAAATAGAGAGTATGACTTTTACGTAAACAAAATTGAAAAAAGAACCACAATGCTCAAAACAAAACAAAACAAAAATACAATCTATAGAAAACACATCTAATATTCAAGTGTCAAAGAATCATATATAATATACCAAATTAAAGCTCAAAAGACCCGATCAAACAAACAAGATTCAAAATGCCTCCAAAATCGTGAATCTAAGCGACCTTAGAGCATCTCCAATAGAGCTGCAAAATGAAACCCAAAATGAGATCAGCAGCTCCAATAGTACTCCAAACGGAAACAAAAAATGGGATATCCCATACTCCCTCTCCAAATACTGCATATGTGCGTTGCTACTGTAGCAGATCGCATATATTTTTTTTTTTTACTTTTTAGCCCTTGAACTTTTATTTCATCAATTTTATATATTAAACTTATTTATATAATTAATTTATATATTTTATTTATATTTTAATTTATTTATATTTTAATTTGTTTATATGTTTTATTTATTTATATGTTTTATTTATTTATATTTTATTTTTATCATATATTTTATATTAAGTTTATTTATATAATTATTAATTTAATTTATATAATATTTTTTATATAACATAAATTTATAATATAATTTAAAAAAGTTATAATAATATTAAAAAAAATTACTTTAATATATATAATAAATTTTTATAATTAATTTATATTTAAGTTTAAAATATTTGGATGATATTATAATATTGTGGTGTGATTTATAAGTTTGTAAAAGATATGGGTGATATTAAAAAGTTATAAAAGTTGATGTAAGAAAGAATATTATAAGAATATTCTTTTGGGTTTGAGAATGGGTTTTTTGGTTAGAGTAGAATTACTGTTTGATGTGATATTTACACCAAAATGAGTTTAAAAATGGGTTTTTTCGGTTGGAGATGGTTTTAAATGGAATATAACATGCAAAAAAATCTCATCCCCGGATTTCCATGTAATTTTCTTTAGTTTGGCATGCAAATATAATAAATTAATGAAAATTTGGTTTAAAATCAAATATATCAAAACCTTCAAGGGCATATTCAGATTTATGAATTTTCTAAAAATAAATCTACTCACATTATTAACATATGCTTAATAATAGTAATTGCACCCAATAATGATTTTTATGATTTGATTTTCCACTAATTGTTGGTTAGAGAGTACCATATTGGAATATTATGGTGATATGTATCTTTAATCACATGTGACTATTGATTGATGCCTAGCCATTTAAAAATCCATCAAACTCATTATCTTGTACTAGTCACTATTATTTTTTACACATCTACCCTGTTGAGATGAACAAACTTTTAATGATGTGTTGTTTTTTTTAATGATATACAAAATTGATTCGTCGTGAAAACAAATATGTTTTTAAAGTACTATGTCCAATGTCTCTCGATTGTATCAAGAGATGAGGAGGAGTTATAATATCTAAATATTCGAGAAAATAAGATTTTTACTTCTAACGTCTTGAATGGAAAGTTATAACGGTCTGGTTATACTAACTTTTTACGTTAAACGAAACTATTAAAATATTGTTCAAACACACAATTATAATTTGAGACTCGAATTTAAGATGTTTTTATTAAATAAGATTTGAATTTTGAATTGCGTCTTATATACTTAAACTATCACAATTTTAATAATTTTTTACTTATTTTATCGTTGTTTTCTTAATTATTTATCATATTAGTAAAAAAAATAACAATTCTCTTTTCGATTTTTCCAACTATTTTTACCTATTACACATTTTTAAATATATTCAAATTGCATTCGACAATTTAAAATATATATATCTTTAAAAATATTCAATTTAAAACACAAATACGATCAAATTGATATATTGTACACAAAGTTACGATGTTTCAAAGTTTATTGAAAATAAAATATCAAATTTATCTCTTTTCAAAAAAAAATTAATTTTTTTCGTAAATTACACCTTTTTTAAGTCATTCAAACCACGTTCGATAAAACAAACTGTAATGCTTGGATCTCAAAAATTAACCATTTTTAATAAACATACATAAGTAATATCATTTCATTTATAAACGTGATAATGCATTAGAATAAGAATACAAATATTTTATACATTTAAGAAAAGTCTCAAATAACTAAAATAGTTCCATCCTCCTATGACATAATTTAAAATTTTGAGTCAAATTTCAACCTTAAATAACACTGAACAAGACTATTACAAATTTGATTTGCATAATAAAACTAATTGTTTATGATTAAACTATATATATATATATATATATATATAATATGGTTGTTTTGTTGATATTAATATAGATATATGATTTGTTTTTATTAATATGAATCTGCTTTATTGTTTTGACATTTAAAGTTAGATTCTTAATTTTTCTTTTAAAATAATATATTTTTCATTAATTATGATCCCATCAAGATTATAGCAATTCAGCGCTTAAACGCTGCGTAATAAGTTCACGCAAAAAAATTATAATTAAATACATTTTACGTTTTAACTTAATTTTTTTTTTACCTCCCATCTCAGCGTTTAAACTTATAATTTCATCATTTTTTTTTCTAATTACTTTTAATTATTTTTTTATTCATTCTCTTTCATCTATTTAATATCTTTTTAATTATTTTATTCATTCTTTTTCATTTATTTAATCTATTTCTATTCATTTCATTTATTCCATCTATTTCTAATATTTTTATATGTTTATATAAAATTATTATTATAATAAAATATTCATTTAAATATATTTTTATTTATTATTTATAATATATGCATCTTAATATCTAAAATAATTAAACAAAATATGAAATATAAATATATTGATTTTTTTAATTTATAATTATAATTTTGGATTACAATGGAAATGAATAAAACATAGCTATATTGACAAAAAAGAATGTGAGATAGTTCGAAAATCAATTAACAATTGAAAATTTGAATAAGAAGGTAATTCGAAAAAGAGAAAATATATATAATAATAATAAATAAATAAAAATTATTATGATCAACTTATATTACCCTTTCAAAATAAAAGTAGAAATGGAGACAGGGGATTTTCATATGAGAGGGGGATCCCTGAGAGGGAGGGGTGATTGAGAATTTAAAAATATTATTAAATATTTGTATATATATCTATATATTTTTTATATCATATTTATATTAAATATATTTAAAATTATATAATTAAAATTTTAATATTTTCATATCATTTATTTTAAAATATATTATTTTTTAATTTAAATTATATTTATTAATATTTAAAATTATATATTAACAAAATTTTATAAAAATTAATATATAATATAATTTATTTTCAAATATACTATTTTTTTAATTTAAATCATTTATTAATATTAAAATTAAATTAATAAATATATATATAATTAATTATTAAATAATATTATAAATATAAAAAATATAAAAAATAAATAAAATAAATAAACTAACATCAATAAACAATATTGAAATACGAAAAAAAAAAAATAAATAATAAGTGAAAGATATTGTAACATTTAAAATTAATGTTTATTAAACACATTAAAATAATTTAAATAATAAAAGAAAATTATTTCAGATTCAATTTTTATTTGAAAATATTATAATTTAAAAGGTTTAATCAATGTTGATTATCATTATAATTTCATTCTTATTAAAAGCATTTAATAAATTGAGATTATTATATTAAATAATAGTAATATTTTTCTCTTAAAACTAATTGTGGTAATTTAGTTTAGAGAAAAAAAATTGAAAATAAGTTTTGAAGGTACGAAGTTAATATGATATTTATTTTATAATTTTTTTTCAAATTTAAAACGTTTTAAATAAGAATTAAATTTATAATATTTAATTTTTTAAAAATTATTCTTGTCTTTCAACTCCCTTTTAATTAGGTGCTTATAAACTATTTTATAAAATGAAACATTTTATTTTAATAACTGTGTTAGAATTTAGAAATTCTCTAAAACAATGTTTTCATTTTAAGATTTAATTTTATTGGGAATTGAGTTTGTGACAGGTGAGGTTGTAAATTTTTATTTTTTATGCACTTACTCTTCTATTTCAATTATATTAGTGGATTTAGAATTTAGAAATTTTTGCAAAAATATAGAATTTAAATAAAGTTTTTTTTTTTAAAAATCATAAGTTGAAAGTGTACTAGTTAGTACTAACTTTTTTAATTTTTTATTTTTATTTTTTTCTTGCTACAAGAACCTAAATAATTGAGTGATCTAATTGGTAATTGTTTTTCCTTGAATATGTTAATTTGCCTAATATAGCTGAAGGAACAAAACCATGTTCCACGTGAGATATAATTATTTTGTTATGTATGCACTTAGTCTATTTAATTATTTTATCAATTTATTCATGTTTTCATTAATCATTGTTTAGTCTACCTTAATTTATTTTATTTTTTTAATTTACAATTCAATACCTTTAATCTTATATACAGACAATTGAGCCTTGTTTCCATAATGTTTTATAAAAACTCGAGAAAAATTAAATGAAGACAATTTTTTCAGCTTTTATTTGTCTATTTTTATTTTATTTTTTTATCTGGGCACGAGAAATAAGGAGCATTGGGAAAAGCATATATAGGTAGATAGTGGATAATAATAATAATAATAATAATAAAGGAGACAAATTCAGAGAGTACTGATGTATTAAGTTGTGTACTACATTGAATGTGAGGAAGAATTTTAATATATTATTTATTCAAAAAGATAAATTTAAAAAAAAAATCTATTAACTCATGAATAAAGGCTCGTTTGAAGTGTGGTTTTTAGAAATTTTCATACATACCTATGTTATTTGGATTTTTAATTGGTTGAATTACTATAATATTTTTTTATTTTATAAGAATAAAGTAGGAATATTTTAATATTTTGACCAATTATTTAAATAATTTGATGGTTGAAAAAATATATTAAGAAATTATTAAATTTTTGTTAAAAATTTTTAAAAACCACCCATCATATCAGCTCTTTAGTTTATTTTTTTAAAAATTATTTTTATTAATTATTAGTACTTTTATTTTATTTAAAAAAAAACATTTTTAATTATTTTTACTAGTTTAATCCAAAGATGTTAGAATATTAAATGGACCCTAGTTATTGAATTCTTTAGTGGACCAAGTTTAACCATAGCCGTGTAGTATGGAAGCATGGGGAACTAGGATTGATGTGGTGATGATGTGAACCAATTAGTGCCAAGTTTAAAGAAAATTAAAAACTAACTTAATATAATGTGTTTTAATGGTTTAGTTCTTCTATGATCTTGTATGGTTTAGGACCTGATATTTAATTTTATATTTGCCTAAAATTGTCTTTTGCTACTTTATTCTTCTTTTATCAACATTGCAATCTCAAATCCCTTAGAGCAATAATATTTGCTAACAGTTCTTAGCACCAAATATAGATATGGTTGTGAGCTTAAATGGCACTAAGGAAGAAACCTTAGACCTTCAAACAAAGAGAAAATTAAAATATTAGAATATTTTGGTTGAGTCCTTATAGGATAATAAATTTGGGAACAAGAGTAATAACACGAATCTAACATTACCTATCACTTGTGCAGGAGAGGGAAATAAATAAATAAAATTATCTCGAACATAGCCATTTTCTTGAAATTTTTTATTCTTTCTCTTATGCACATCATGTTTGGGATAAAATCTTAGTAACATTTTAATTTTCCAAAAAAATAAAATAAAATAAATTCTATTTTCTCGAACATTGTCATGTTCGGAATAAAAAAAAACTCCCGAACATAAACATATTCGGAACAAAAAACTACCGAACATTGCCATATTTCCACAGAAAGAAGAAAATATATATATATTTTTTCTCCTCTAGAACATAGCAATTTTTTCAGAAAAAAAAAATTAAAATTATTTTGTTCTCTCTTTCACATCTTACAGGTGAAGTCAGATTTCATGATCTTATTTTCATTACCCTAATTTTTTCTTATTTTAGTAATTTAACTCAAAAAAATTATTTTTTAAAATATTTATCAAACAATATTTTTAAAAGAAAAAAAAAAACAAAATATTATTTCCTCAACCACGTCCTAAGAGCTCGTTCGATGAAAAGATTTTGGGATAAAATCAAGTTTTTATCTCAAAACTCTAATATCTTATCAACTTTAAAATCAAATAATTTTATTATTTAAATACCAAAATTATCCTATAATTTTATCATCTCTCAAAATCACCATTTTCTCACCTACACCATATCCTCTAAAGTCAAAAGGTAAATTAGTCTTCAAATTTTAAAAATTATTTTTTTTTAATTTATATCTAACAAAGTTTTTAGAATAAAATTCAGATAAAACCAAAAAAAAAAATCTTTCTTTAAACCAGCCTTAAGAAATTATGACTAATTTTTATTAAAGTATTTTTAAGTTAAAACTAAAATTTTGACTTTAAATTTTTGTTAGTAAAAAAAAACAATTGTAAAAATCAATAATAAAAACATTAACTAAATCAGATATATCACATTTTTTATTTTTTTATTTAATTACAAAAATTAATAAAAACCCACAAATTATACTTTTTAATATTAATCTTTTTAAAAAAAATTATAAGTTTATTGAAATATTAAAGAATATATTAATATATTAAAGAAGTTTGCTGACCATTACAAATTAATGTATTTAGATGGGTTTTTAAGGAAGTCTTGAAATGATTTATTAATGTGTAAGAACATATTTATTTATTAATGAATTGTGAAAATATTAAAAGAAAATTAAATTAACTTTAGCAATAATTAATTTTTTTTATTAGATTAGAAGGAAACAAACAAGAGTGGGAACATTGGCCGGTGGAAACGTGACGTATATTCTTTAATGGGATGGGCATATCTATGGCACTTTCATATATTTAGTATTTAAGGTTATTTTATTTAAAATTTAATTATTATTTCATCTATTTAATTACTCCTTTTATTTTATTATCATTTATTAACCCAAAAAATGAATAGAGGGAAAAATGAAAATATAAAAATATTTTAATATATTAACTTCAAAAAACTATTTTTTTTAACCTGAAGAAACCAAAAAAAAAAACTAATTAATTTCTTGTTTTAATTTAATTTTTAAATATTAAATTTCTTTAAAAAAATTCACTATATTCATAAAAAAAATACTTGAAATAAATTATTCATTAACTTTAAAGTCAAATTAATTGACATCTTCTTGTTTTAACCAATCACAACTAAAATAATTTTAAATCAAAATTTCACATTGAAGTTAACAAACAAATCACATTATTGGTCACAAGACTAAGAATACCTAATTTAATATAAAATCAAAACTAATAAATTGATATCAAATCGTTTATTTTTAGTTTTAGAATGTACCAGCTTCAAAACATGACTTTGTTAAAAAGGAGTGAAAATTGAATTAAAGAAAGAGTGGTTTAGTTGAAGGACGAATTATTAATTGAATCCAATATATGAACATAATGATCAAATACACATTTAAAAAATATCAATGATCAAATACATCAAATTAGTGAACCATAAAAAATGTTAGCTTAAAAAAGAGTAAAAAATAACACTTGATGCTTATAATTTCTTTTAACTTAAATATCAATAAGTAAAACTAATTTCTTAATAGGACTTCAAATTAAATCGAATTTGAATAAGAAAACAAAAGAAGTAAAGTTCACAATTTTGGTGGTTAAATTTGAGTGCGTTATATTTATTTTCTTTGAAACACTTATTTTCACAAGAAAATAAGCTATGATTTAAAAAATAAAACTAGTGTTTGATAAGTAAAAAATGATAAAATCTAATAAATAGACTATATACCTAATTCAACTCATACACTTTAATATAACCCTAAATATGAATATTAATATTGTATAACTGAAATTACATTGCATTACGATAAACAAGGAAAAGCAGCACTCGCGTTTTATTCGAGATATGTTCACGTGCCTTCGATTTGTGCTAGGAAACGAGAAATAGATAATTTTTTGTTTTCTCAGAGGATTACAACAAATCACAGTAAATCGCAATCGACTCGGAGATTAGTGATAAAAGCATCAAAGCCAGATAAACAAAAGAACCCACTTGAAAAAACTAACATTGTTTATTTTGCAAAGCCACATCCCAACATAAATTTGCTTCCTTTTAAGCATCTGCACAATGCAAAACAAGAACAAGGCAAAAGGGTAAATGTAATAATAAAATAGAAATAATGAATATTTAATCTTTAACTAATTATATTATATTGGGATTAGTAGTATTAACTTAAAATAAGATACAATAATGTAATCTCAATTCATTCAATAATAAATATATCAAATTAATCTTTCTTTTCAAGAATTCAATCAAATAGTTCTTATTCATCTCTTATCTTTATATTATCAACTCTTAAATCTTCTCTAAAATTAACATTGAAAATATGCATATATATATTTGCCTTGTTTGATTTATCTTAATCATTTAACTATTCAAATAGTTTTAGTTACTTTCATCAAACAAGCTCTAGTCTTCTATTCCTTTTTCTAATTCGATGTTGTTAGGTTAGAAAGCAAAATGTGGCTTACTCAAAGATTATGAAGCAAAATAGGGTCATTAAACCTAATAAAATTCTAGGTTTTGTTGTGTGATTAAGATAGGCATACGAGCAAAGGATTTTCCTTACCATTTGGAGAAGAATTCCTAGTAGAGATATCAGATGAAGTTTCGGGTACAGAAATGGACAGCTGAGTGTTAGAGAAGGAACTTTTGTCGTCGTCGTTGTTGTTGTTGTTATTGTACCTCTGACCATCTAAATTCGGCCACAAACCTTTATTATTACCAGTTGGTCCCTCATCCAAGAAAGTCCTCATAGCATGATGCCCCTCTTTCCCCATCGATGAAATATCACTCCTGAAAAGGAAATGTTGTTGTTGTTTCGACATAAGTGTGTCATTGATTGGCTCGTGATCAGGGCGCATGTAAAGCTGAGGCGTTTCGTTCTGCAAACAAGAACCGTATCTTGAATTTGAGGAAGGCATTAGTCGCCAAGTGTCTTCAACATTAGCTTCTTGGCCAAGAACCCTAACATTTCTTGATCCTTCTAGAGATAAATGTGGTTCGAATGATTCAGGCTTCAACCCTTGGAAATACCTGTTAATGATGTGATTATTATGACCATTATCCAGATAAGAAAAAAAACAAAGGAAAACAGCAAAGTGTTTTGGAAACATCAGCAAATTTACTAATATATGTCTAATTAAGTTATGCTTCAAAACATTATCTTATCTAAATCAGCATTTAGATGAGATATTGAAATTTACAAAAATATTTACCAATATTTTCTAGTCCAAACATAGACTCGTTCCAGATCCAGCTTCAGGAAGTGTTTCAAATGAGACGGAATAGGACTTGAGCCTTGTTTGATGAAAAATTATTTGAAATTAATCCAAATAACCCCTTATCCCATCAACAATCATTTAACTACATTTTAATCCTTTAACCCAATCTAACAAGTTATGCGGGAATATCAACAAAGGTTAGGCAAACTAAACTAATCATATATCACATCTTGATTCTAGTTCCAAACAATAACAAGTTCATCTCAACCGGATCTTAATCATATCGGGACTACAAATTGGGATATGCCTAAAAAAGGGTCAGCCAGAGGCCCAAAGGCAATATGGGATTGGCTCGGTTTTAGCTCAAGAAAACAAAGCTACAAACTTTCCAAAATTTCAGATTAATCAGGATGATGTTTGAAGGTAGCACAATTTGAAGGGTATCTATCCCAAATCAAGTTCAGCTTTTAAACCAAATGTATAAATCATCAAAAACATATCTTCAGGCTTTGTGAAGAAAGAAAAACAGAGATTATCCATACCTAAACTCCTTATCAGTTGTTGATTCATAAGGGGAAGGTTCCATCTGCAACTTCAATAAATCATTTCTTAATGAAGAGCCTTCTTGATTAGCAGCAATGGAGTGAAAAGGAAGACTCTGGAAACTTCCACTCCCACCACTGTTACCAGAAAAGCTTGATACAACAGTTGATGATGAAGAAGAAGACTGAGAGCTCGATTGAGATTCCACAAGCTTTCTTGAACGATTACGACCCCTATGCATGTGCCGTTCACAGTATTTAGATTCAGGATATGCATCTTTAGAACACCTCCATTTCTTTCCATCTGTTCTTCTACATCTACCTGGTTCTGGATCAATTTTCTTTCCATAATATGAACAATAACCCACTATACAAAACCAAACAACAATCAACAATCAACAAACCCATTTAACCTCGAGATCTTTAATCAGTTCAATCGATCAGGAAAAACTTACAAGCGGAGTGATGAAAAAACCTCGCAGACAGAGATTCCAAACTTCGTCGGATCGGAACAAGGAGATCAGGTGGGACAGGAAGTCCAGCAACCAAATACTTATATATCAAAGCTTGATGTTCTAGCTCCTGCCACTGTGCCGCAGTGAACGGTGGCCGAGAATCCACTACAGAAGCGATTGAAGACGTACTACTACTCATATTTCTCGAAAACAACTAAACCCACCTCCTGAACTTTCAAAAAATGCGAAATGAAACCTGCGAATGAAACGCCATAAACGGTCAATCAGTGTAAAAGAAAGGATGTATACAGAGAATGAAAGGTTACCTCAGGAGGGAACAAGTATAGGGTTTGGCCGCAGAAGAGCAAGCAGAGAGAGAGAGAGAGAGAGAAAGAGAAAGAGAAAGATTGAGAAGACAACAGGTAGGGATGGCCACACATAAAGTGGGGGCCTCTCCGATGCTTTGTACTTCTACATGTAGCTAGAGTTTCTACTGATCTCCATTACTACAAGAGAGAAGATAACTTCGGCTTAACGTTAATCTCTGTTCTTAGTTGAGCCTTTTCTTTCATTACCAAATTTGTACAATCCACTTCACTTCACTTCCTTTTTCAAAAAAAATCAACAAGTTATTTTTAACATTTTAATTAAACTTATGAGTAATTTATTTATTTTTTTTACATATATTTAATTTATTGTTAGATATCACTTTCCTTATTTTAATAATTAATTAGATTTTAAATATATAAATAAATTATTTTTTGTTTGAAAATTATCAATTTAATAAAAAATAGAAAATTTATTTGGAGATGAAATTTAAAAAAAGAAATAACGTGACATAACTTAATTGACTCAAAAATAAAAAATAAAATTTCAAGTCATTTCCTCTCTAGTTCCTTTTTTTATCATTCTTTCTAACAATAAATCGTTTAAACACAATGACAAAAACATAAAATGAAAAAATAGTTTAAAAACATAAATGACTCTGTGGCCCAATGGATAAGGCGCTGGTCTACGAAACCAGAGATTCTGGGTTCGATCCCCAGCAGAGTCGCTTTAATTTTATTATGCGTTGTGGAGTATCACTAGGACTCATTGGGTGATCTCGTTTTTTGGTTGAAGTATTATTAACGGTGAAATTTTTACGCATGATATGTGCTTGAAAAAAGTTGTATTATGGTTAGTTGTATGTGTCACGAGAATGTTGAATCGACAATTCAGTTACTTTTGCAATGTCAAATGGTGGCTAGTATTTAAGTCTTTTGAGGAGTATCACTAGGATTAATTGGGTGATGCCCGAGTTTTTGAGTAGTTGTTAAAAAATTTAGATTGATGCGGCTAATATGACAGACCTACATAATTGGGTTATCATCCCAATTATTTTTATGTTGACTATCTGCTTGGAGATAAATCGTCGAACTTTCATTTATCATAGTCGTTCAATGTGTATCATTCATAATATTATTATTATGATGTTATATGAGATTCAATCTAGAAAGTAGGTAGAATCCGTTGGGGAGTTAATCATTCTTCTCGATAACTTACGAGCTCGATAACCTATTGAGTAACGTTTTTTATTTTAAAATTTTTGTTTTAAATTTTAATTTTAATTTGTTTTTTCTTCATGTCATTCTTTTGTCGCTGTGTTCAAACGATTTTTATCATTTTTAATATTTATACCTTTTTTTAAAAAAAAATAGTTCAAAAGAGATAGTAATAATTAAATACAGAAAAACAATTAATTGACTTAAATATCTTAAAAAGAATAATAAGATCTCCACACGAGTCACCACATTTCTTTAACACGTAAGATAATTAAAAAAGAAAATTCAAATGGCAAAATCATTTGTCACACTTCAAGTTGAAAATGGGTGGGGTTAGTTTTTATATTAAAAAATAGAGAAATTATTTGGAGAGAGGATTTAAAAAAGGGAATGAGAGTGACATGATTTAATTGAATGAAAAAAATAAAATTATCTATCTTCGTGTCATTCCCTCTCTTATTCCTTTTTTATCATTCTTTTTAAAAAAATCGTTTAAGCATAACAACATAAACATAAAATGTAAAAATAGTTTAAAAGCATAAATGACTATGTGGCCCAATGGATAAGGCATTGGTCTACGAAATCAGAGACTTTGGATTTGATCCTTAGAAGAGTTGCTTTAATTTATTATGCGTTTGCTAAAATGAGTTCATATGTTATTTGTTGGGAGAATCTTTGAGATTCAATAATTCCATCCAAAATCTCGCTTTACGGATGATATGTGTATGAAAAAATATTGTATTATGGTTAGTCGTTGTTGTATGTGTCACGAGGAGTTTGAATCGACAACTCACTTACTTTTGCATTGTTAAAGGGTGTCTAGTATTTGGAGTTTTTTTGTGAAGTATCACAAAGATTCATTGGGTGATGTCCGAGTCTTTGAGTAGTTGTTGAGAAATTTGGATTGATGTAACTAATATGGAAGACCTATATAATTGGGTTATCATCTCAATCAGAGCCGACCCTAATGTTTGGGATGCCCCTGATAGTTTTATGTTTTTTCCCCAAACTACTAGGCTAGACTCATTTATGTTCAAAAAGTTATAAAAATTTATTCTTTATTTTATTTAATGGGTTTCCCTGAGAAGTGGGTTGCCCTAGCCCAGGGGCTTGCTGGGCTTACCCCAGGACCGCCCCTGATCTCAATTATTTTCTTGTAGACTAATTTTGGCTAGAGAGAAATCGTCGAACTTTCACTGATTGTAGTCGTCCGATGTTTATCATTTATAATGTTATTATTATGACGCTTTTTGAATTTCATTCTGGAAAACTGGTAGAGTCCGGTGGGGAGTTTATCGTTCTTCTTAAAGACTTACGAGCTCGATAACTTATTAAGTAATGTTTTTATTTTTAAAATTTTGTTTTTATTTGTTTTCTTTTCATGTCATATTTTTTTCGTTATGCTTAAATAATTTTTGTCATTTTTAATATATATAGACTTTTTTTTAAAAATAATTCAAAAAAAGAGATTAAAAAATTAATACAGAAAAACAATTAATTGACTCAATCATCTTAAAAAGAATAATAAAATCTCCATTCTTAGTCAACAAGTTTCCTTAACTGTTTTATCAAGTAAGATATTTCAAATGACAAAAACATTTGTCACATTTTCAAGTTGAAAATGAGTAGGTTTAGTTTTTACATTAATATATATATATATATATATATATATATATATATATATATAATTTAAAAATAATAAATTGATTATATAATATTTTAAATTTAAATGGTTAATTAGTATTTATAGTTATTTTGTATTATTTATTTTTTAAATTCATTTCAAATTGAGGATATTTCACATATATAATGTTTAATGAAATTATTATTATATATTATTAATAAACTTAATAATATAACGTTGAGAGATAAAAAAAAAAAGGGTAAAAGAAATTAGACATGTTTGTAACTTCTTCATGGGATATATTGTACCTGATTTTTTAGTATTATAAAACTAAGATAACATTAGTATTTTTTTTGGTTGAGATAATTGTACATTTGTACTTTACCAAATAGAGTATATATGTACCTATAACCAAAGACAACATAAAATAATTTTGTAGCATTGGATCTTGTAGATAATCTATTTTGCTGTTTGTTTGAGACATAATATTTTTTTATGCTTTTTTTTTCTCATAAAAAGTTTAATTCAAAGATATCTTAATCATGTATTTATATATTTTATCTTTTATTCTTACTAAAAAACAGTGAATAGTTATAATGTGATGGACTATGTTAGCTTACTTTAAATAATAAACTCTAATTTAAAAAAAAAAATTATTGTATAAATTTAAAATAATAGAGATAAAAATAGTGAATGGTTATAATGTGATGGACTATGTTAGCTTATTTTAAATAATAAACTATAATTTAAAAAATAAATACTTTATTGTATAAATTTAAAATATTTAATTAAAATAATAGTGATAACAAAACAACTTACATTTTATTTATTACTTTTTTAAATTTAGGGAATTCAAACTATCCCTAACACATTTTAGTAAGAATTGAATTTTTACCTCTAGATTTTGTAGGACTCATTCTTGTTAATTAACTATCCTAATGGTTAGGTTACTTTTCAGGGTTGGAAACTAATTGTAAACCGATCTTAGCATCCAAAAAAACTATTGTAGGCCTAATTTTTTGAAGGACCAGTTTGTCAAATTAAACTTTAAAGTAATTTTTTTACATTAGTTAACATAGTTCACACAAGGGTTTCTAAAATTTAGAGATCAAACTATATAGTCAAATACAACTTGAATTTGAGGCAATATAGTATGTTTGTTTTGAGATTTTGAATTTTTTATTTATTTTAAAAAGTATATATATTTTGATAAGTGAAATTAAATTACTACTTTTATAATACTATCAAAATTACATAATTTAAAAATAATTTATTTAAAGAGAATTGATGGTAATCTATTAGAGTAACCAGAGTCGGTCCGATGTTTGGGATGCCCCAGTCTAAAAAAACGTGATTTTTAATTGCTAAAAAAAATGATAATTTTTTTTTTTTTGAGATTTGAACTCATGACAAAATAATAATTTTATGTTTTCTTCCCAAACCACTAGATTATACTTATTTATGTTAAAAAATAATAAAAATTTATTCTTTATTTTATTTAATTATTTTATTTAATGGGCTGCCTTACCCTAACCCAGGGCTTGCTGAGCTTACCAGAGCCGGCCTTAAGAGTAACTCAAGTGACAAAAGTTAGTGTCTAAATATTAGAAGTTCAACACTTAGAATTTTAAACTAAAGTGATAATTATTTTACAATTCATGTTAACTTTTTATATTAAAATAAATAAATAAAATTAATTATAAATAAGAACAAAACTAATACACTATTTAACATTTTTTTTTTTACTTTTTTATTATCATATATATAACAAAAATTTGGGTTTGAAAATTTAGTTATTAATATTATGTGGCTAGCATGAAACTCAAATCCATGGTTGTGACTTCTACTCTCATTAAGATATTTTAAGTTTAATCGAAAAGGTGACATTTAATCTTTTAAAAATCCCTCTTGAACTATTTAGTGAGGTAATTATTAATATTATTATATTTTAATTATTAAGTAACTTAATTTATTAATAGAATATTAAAATTATCAAATTTTAATTTTTATAAAAAAAATTAGTAATTCTTCTTAACAAAAATTAAATAACTTTTTTGTATGAAACAATTTACAATATATATATATATATATATATATATATATATATATATATATATATATATATATATATCCATATAAACGTTCCCAAAAAAACATAAAAATCAAATAAATAAGTTAGATTAATAATCATAGATAGGGACAAAATTGATGTAGGTTGTTTTGAGTTTAACTAGGGGAGTAAATATAAATAAAATTTCTCTCTTTATTAACAACATTTACTAATTTAGCAAAAATAAAATAAAATATTAACAGTTACTATGACTATTAATTAATATTTAGCATTATTTAATTAAATTAATAGAAAACTATTGCTGGTTGTGGCCACAACTTTCAACTATATAAAGTATAACGGTTGACCTTATTTAGAAATAATATATTTTTTAAATAAAATTATTTTATTAATATAATTTTTTTTAAGTTACAGAGTTATTATAATAAATTAACCTCATTTCAATCTAAGACATTTTTAATAGAAATTAAATAAGCAGTAACTCTTTTTAATTAAGAACATGTTCATTTATTTCCATATGCTCCTTCATGACTAATTAATAATGTATCAATTTTTTAAAAATAAATTATTATAAAAAAAACAATATGAGTGTGTTACATCTATCTTAGGCCCATTATATTATTAATGTTTGCTTGCAATTTCCTCCTTCCAACATTACCTTGTCTTCAATGTTACTTCTCAACCTCTTTTTTTTTCTTTTGAATTGTACTAGAATTAATAGATATTTCTTCCATACTTTATAGTGGGGACACTAATTTTATTTTAATAATATATATATTACATTAGTTAAATTATTCATATGGATTCCATCTGAATTTAAAAAACATTCAAACCAAAGATCTACATAATTTTATGTTCCAAAACTATATACATATACTTTTCTAACAAAAAGTTTCAATTTTATTAAAATTTATTTCAGCCAATTAAAAAGGGTATGAAGAAAAATGAGTTCAGCAATTTTTTGTTATTATTTTGTTTTTAAGAAACTATAATTAGTTTTGCGACTTCTACGTCAACTTAAAACGTTATTAATGAAAATCGAATTGAAACATTATTTTAGATAATTTTTCACTTGAGTTGGTTATAACATTAACAAAATTGAACAAAATTTAGAAGATAATACATTTAGTCCAACACGCCTACAAATTATTGTTTTTCAGCATGTTATATGACACGGGGCTATGTAAAGAAACCAATGAACTATGAATTTATATGGTTTCTAGTGTTTTTGCATGATGATATATATCACACATTTGGCAGTAGAATTTCTTAAATTTAATTGAACTTTTATGCTAATACATGTATGGCCAAGTTTCTGCTGTGGTCCGTGTCCACTTATAACAGTCCAAATATAATTAACATGTTAAAAGAATTGGTCCCCCACATGGTATATACATTTTGTTTTGTTTTTCTACATTTTTACTACATGGTTAATATTTTTACAACTCCAATGTTTAATAAGATTGGCAATTAACTAAATTTGAGAAAGTTATTGATAATTCAAAGAAAAAAAAATTATGATATTCTCAGAGGAGTTAAGAACAATGGCGGATCTATGTAGGGGTTCGGGTGGGCTGAAAATTCGTTTTTTTTAACGGTAAGATTGTGACATTTCTTAAAAAATTTCAATATAATTCAATGTTTGTTTATATAATTATTAAAAAAATGGTAAAACTTACATTTATCCACTTATTTTATTCAAAAAAAAATTCATTATTTTTTTTAACTCACCTCAAAAAAATTTCAAGCCCCCGAACTCTGAACCATGGATTCGTCCTGGTTAAGAAATCTTACCTTAAAATAGTTTACATCCATATTGATCTTCGCTGATTTGAAGTGCTCTGATTTGTGTTAGTGGTTGTTTTTTCTCTTTGTAATTTGTAACATTTGATTAATGTATGACCTTTCATGACATGTCTTGGTTGGTCTAGTTTATGGGTTTTGTTCAATAACAAGTGTGAGGTATAGTTAATTAATAAAAAAAAATGTCACTTAAATAAATATTATTACAACCATACAAGGTAAAAAAGAAGAAGAAAAGAAACGTATATAGGTGAATGAGTTTTATGTTTTAAAGAATTAATTTGCATTCATTAATGAATGTAACCACAAGTCATTAACTAGTTCAAAGACTAACTAATGTTTAATGTTGTTAAATCACTATATAAGTCAAGTATGCATGGTGCCATAGAGAAGAATTAAGAAAGTGAAAATGACCACTTGTTTAGGCATGTTAGCTTGTCTAGCTTTCACTCTTATTATGTTCATTAACTCATGTGAGCTAGCTTGTGGACATAAATATTGGGAGGATAATAACCATGGGAGAAGCAAGATAAATCACTTGTGCTCCAAGTCATCCGATGCGACTCTTTGCCTTGAATTGTTAACTAAAAGTGACCATGATTATGACGATGACAGTTTTCGTGACATTGCCCAGGTGGTTATAAACCTAGGAATCTCGAAGGCTAAGTGGATTTACGAGAAGTTGAATTCCTTGGCCAAGGCTAAAAGGAGGAATTGGGAGATGAAGGATAGGTATTATTCATGTTCTAAGAATTTCGAAGACTCTATAAGAGACCTAAAACTAGTTAAGAAGTACTTTTCAGAACACGATAACAACAAAATCGAGTCTCACATAGAGTTGAACGACGTCTTGCAAGAGGAAAGTGATTGTGTGGCATCCCTTCGTAGGGCAACACATAGTGTGTCTGATCAATTGTTGGAGAAGATTGGGGAATTTGAGTTTGTTGTGAAAGTGATTAAGATCGCTATGAGGTTAGCACACAAAGATTGATGGAATGTTATAGATCTCCTTATACAACTTTTGTATATGACTGTGTTTTCTTAATAAATCGTTATTAATTTAAGAAAAAAATACTTATTGGTTCTTAGAAATAAAAGTTATTACTGTGTCTTCTCTCTTTGCTATGTTTTAATAATTAACTGAATTTGTTTTACATTTATATATCTCTAGTTTAACTACTTATTGAAATTGAAAATGATCAAATTAATAGAACACATTGAGAATTATCCCCCTTTTATACAATTTTATTGTTCTTTATAATCAATTTATTAAAAATAATAACTTTGTATGTGAATATATGATAGGTATTTTACTTTTACAATTTATCTATAGTAAACAATGTTAATATATATATATATATATATATGAAACGATTTAAAGGATTAAAACAAAACCTCGTTTTAGACGCCAACAAACGGCAAAAATAATTTTATAGTGAAAATCGACTCAACTCAATCGCTTGTCTCACGAACATAGATATTCACTCAAGCTCATGTATATCTGATTTCTAATATTTGAAAAATCCGAAACCAAAAGGTTTATTTGCTAGGAACAACAAAATAGAGGTAGTGTGATATTTGAAAGAACCAAATTGAATATTCGCTTATTATAAATCTAATTCAAATCTAAACTGATATTTGAAAGAGCCAAATTGAATATTCGCTTATTATTGTTAATCTAGATTATTTCAAGTAACAATAGTTTTATTTAAAAAAACAAATATCTCGAATTTAATTCACATTAAAAATGGTTTAGGTGTAAATTTAAGTTAAATGTTGTATGTAATATTAACTTTTCAATTTTTTTTAAAAAAATAATTAGCTCAATAGTTTTATTGAATTTGTTATATATTGGTTTCTAATTTAGAAAAAAACAACAATTATTTAGTAATTTTAAATAAAAATTGTTAATATTAAAAAAAGTCAAATTAATTTTTGAGCCTTTATTAAAAGTAATAAAGTATTATAGTTCATTGTTGGTATAAAAAATATGGTTGATTTTTTAAATATAAAATGTGTGATTTTTTTTTTGTTTGATTGTAGTGTTAGCATTTTTTAATTACATTTATAGGCTATGCCAAATGGTTTTTCATCTTTTTTTTCACTTCATAATTTGACATATCAAAAGGCTAAATATATTTTCAGATTTTATGAATCATTTTTCTTAAAAGTAAAAGTTATAAACATGTCATTCATACTCATACCAAATATAATATAAAATTATATTATTTATTATTTATTCTTTTCCCATAAATTATTTTATTATGTAAACCATATTATTATTATTATTATTATTAAAAAAATTAGGTGATCTGGGATTTTTTTCCAGGAGGTTAAACTATTATTAAAACTATTACTGATAAGTTTTATTCAGATAAATTTAAATTTGACTCTATAAGGTGGTTTATGCTTTATTAAGATCTTAATTATTTTTATATTAATTAATTAATAAAATAATAATATAATAATAACTTCAATAAAAAAATCATACATCATAAATCATAACCCTAATTTAATTTATTTTGAGGGCTAAATTACATTTTTTAAATTATTAAATACTAAATTATCAATTTTTTAAATTATCAAATACTAAAATATCATTCTCTTATTTTCTTAAAACTATGTAGGATATTATCAATAATTAGGTGAAATAATCATTTAAATTTATTGATAAATTTGAATACTCAATTTTATCTTATTATTAAGATGAAACATAGTTTTTATTCTAAAATTTAACACATCACCAATTTAATTAATTATTTTATTAATTAAAATATTAAAATTATTCTTTACTTAAATATTTTATTTTATATTAATAAAAATTAATATATATATATTCAATATTTATTTTATTACATTATAATTTTTTTTTAATATAAATTAAATTAAAAAATTATTTCATTTAAAAATAATTATATTAGTTAAATATAAATAAATTCACAACATAAATAAAACTATAACCTACTACATTATCTAATATACCATTTAAAATTTAAATAATTTAAATAAATAAATAATTATAATAGAAAATAAAATTGAATATATTTAAATAAACAATATTAATTAATTTATAAATATATCTCATCTTAATTAAATATTTATAAAAAAATTTATTCAATTTCTTTTTATATAAAATAATTCTAAACAATCCTTCTAAACAAATATTCTAATATTCTAGAATATAAATAAAATTATAATCTATTATATTATCTAATATAATATTTAAATTTTAATAATAGTGATTTATAAAATTAATATTCATTTAAATTTTCATTTCTATATTAATAAAAATTAATATTATTATATGTATAGTTTTTTAATATTTATTTCATTTTTTATTAATTATAATATATATATATATAATATATATATATATATATATATTAATAAAAATTAAAAAACCTGTTTTCTTTTTTTCTATTATAAATATATTATAGTTTTTTTTTCTGAAAAAAAAGATAAATTCCTAATAACCTATCTCAAATGAGTTCGCTGTCTTTATATTACCCCCAATTCAAATTAGAATATTTATCAAAATCATAAATATATTATAACAAAATGAAAAGATGATGAGCAATTTTTTTATTTATTTATTTATTTATATATTTTTCTTTTAGTGATCAATATATTTTTTAAGGTGAAACGATTAAAAAATATGTCTCTTTCTCGGGATTAATTTTGATTTCAGACATCTTCTTTTAAATCTTATAATTTAAAATTTGTTATTGTTAAAATTATACAAACCGAAATTTTATCTTAACGTTATCAACTCCGTTAACTTGTTATTTACATAACATTTATAAATAAATAAATAAAATATTAATGTCACTAATTTAATTATCGAATTTTAAAGAATTAAAGGTTTTGACTAAGGAATTCAATTGATAATTTCGGTAGTCAAAAATTTTAAATTGTTGAAATTCGATTAAATTTTAACATGAATATTTTACTTTATAAATATTACGTAGATAATAAGTTAACGAAGTTTGAAATTATTAAGACAAAACCTATTAATAAATTTTAAGAATAAAAAATTTTAAATTAAATTTTTTTAAAAAGAAATCCAAAATTTCAATTAGGGAAGAAACCTCAACTTCATAATTCCACATTTATTTTTCTTAATTACATTTTGTAAATGAACAATAAAAATATTAAAAATTTTGCATCAATTAGTTAAGTATATTTGTGGAGTATAAGTTAATCCACAAGAATGAGTCGCAATTCTAAGAAAAAAATTAAGGGTAAAGATAAAAAAGTAATTTAAACTTAAAATCATTTTTTTTAATTAAGAAAAACTAACACGACACTCCACGATCATTGCCATATGTTTCAACTAAATTTTTTCCAGCTGGAACCAAACTCGTGACCTAGGTCGACTCTTACCATTGTACTAAAATCAAATTATTTTAAAAGATACATCAAACAAGCTTCACTTTCAGGACGTACCAAACGGGACCATAAATCTGGGGGAAGAAAAAAGCTTATTGTTCTAACATTCGAGTTCTTTCAACTTGCCCATTCATTTTACAGGGCGTTCTTCATACGCTTCCCCTCTATCTCTCTCTAGCCATGAGTCTCTTCGGTCTCGGAAGGTAAGACGAAATACCCTAGTTAATTCGATTGATGAAACGTTGCATGGTTCAAATACAGATCTACCCATTTTTGGGTTGATTTCATTCACTCTTCCATCTTTGATTTGTTTGTTTTCATATACAAAAGTGGGTTAATTTCAATTATTATGTTTTCATATACCTGTCAACTCATATTGATACAAGTATTTGATTTCAGATATGTTTACTTCATAAGTCTAAATCGGTTCTTCAAAACCCAATTATGTTTTGTCTTCAATGCTGCGATCGTAATTCGGATTCTGTTACTAGATTAGTTATATGGGTTGGGTTTGTCTGGATCAGAAGAATTCCCAAGTTTTGATGTTTACTGTTTATTTTAAGATAAGAACTTATTAATTGAGATTAACTATTATCACAGCTAGTACTAAGAAGGAAGAAAATTTCCTAGATATACTTGTGGATTGGATATGATAGTCCTTTAAATCTGATTAGTCATAGACTTTATAAGCTGCTGATTGCTTACTTATTGAGTAGTCTTCTTAGTGTTATTATATAAGTATGTTAGATATTTCATCCAGATTTGGATCCAGATCAGATCATGTTTGAAAAATGATGTAGTTTGAATGAATTCAGAAATTCATTGGCGGGTTCTTTGTAATTGACCAACTTGGTTGAGATTGGTTTATATAAGGTTTTAGTTGTATACGACAACTTTGAGTTGTCGTCTACACTTTGTTCGGTTGCTTTTTCATTTTAGAGAAGTAGCAATTCCTTATCTTGGTTTTCGTTTTTCCTAAACAAAAAGAATACCGAGCTCATTGATTATAGTACTTGTTTTCAGGAATCAAAAGACTTTTCGCCCCAAAAAAAGTGCACCTTCAGGAACTAAGGTTGGATCCTTAAATTACTTCTTCATCTTTGTTTTTGTTAATGCTTGATCTTTGCGAGCTAATGTTTAAAGAGATGATAACTTCAAATTCCAATAAACTGTCATCATTATTCTAGAAGTATTTCATCACATCATCTCCGTGTGAAACATCTCCACAACGTGTTAAACGGGCCATTTTATGCTTACTTGAATTTACTATAATCTATTCTTCAAATCTGCGTGTTTCTATTTGCAGGGGGCACAGCTAAGAAGGCACATAGATGCTACCTTAGGCAGTGGAAATTTGAGAGAAGCTGTGAGACTTCCTCCCGGTGAAGATTTCTATGAATGGCTTGCCGTAAACAGTAATGTTCTAATTATTTACTTTGTATGGTTAAATGATTGCGAATTGATATTGGTTATTAACATAGAAACCACCATTTGTTTTCCGTTCTGTTTCTCTATTTGTTTTTAACATAGAAACAATTGCGTTATGTTTAGGGTCAATTCGATTTTGATGACATAGTTATCCCAAAACAATAATGTGAGCTGGATCCAAACCACTTGGACCTTTTTTTATCTTGGTTAATTCAAAATAATCTTGTTTGATGTAAGTTTGGATAAAATGATATTATGGGTATAAATATACATTTAAAAAATAGAGTATTTTGGTTGATAATTTGAATGATGAGTAGATTGATGATTGAATGGTGGGTTATTTGAATTTTGTCATCACTAGGAGAGGGTTGACATTCCATAAGCATAATGATGCATCATTTCTCTTATTTATATATATATATATCCACCCGAGTAGTTGAGATGACACAAGATTTCAATGGAATGGCTTTGGTATCATTAGGTCTTATGTTCGATTCTTATTGAAAACACCTTAATGAAAGCTGAGACATTACTTTTGAACTTGTTTTGATTCCATTTGCAGCTGTGGATTTCTTCAATCAGGTCAACTTGCTTTATGGAACTCTTACAGAATTCTGTACTGCCGAGATCTGCCCAACAATGACTGCTGGACCAAAGTACGTGTTTCATTAATTTTTTGTTCTTATGGTACTGATGTTTAATGCGACCTTTAATCAACGATTCAAAGAAAGACAAAATAAACATAAACCCCCAAATAAGGACATTATCTTGAACTTCTTCATTCGAAATGGCACCACTAAACCATACTGAAAAAGGCCAGAACAAATTTATATCATTGTAACTTGGTCTAAAGTATCACTCTATCAAAAATAATTTGATCATATATACCAAATCATTCTCATTACTCAGTTAAATTTCATTGAAAAGATTCCCATTCATTGATCTTATCTTGAAGCCTCATTCTCCTTGCTTCCTTATTAGAATAACAATACTGAATTTTCTCTCATAAGCTTTCTCAAAGTAAAATTCTCCACTTTATCACCATTCAGTTACGCTCCTGCCCTACCTGAAAGAATCATTTCCCGTAATACATAGACCATGAGGGTCAATACTGTCTATATCATCATCCACCACGAAATCACTACCAAAATTCACCAAATAACCAAACACAGTTTCGTCTTAAATCCATTTATCCACGAGTTCCACTTGAAAATCCAACCGCCTTTATTCCAATTCATCAACACACCATCAGCGTTCTTATCCACAAATACTGCATCTTTCTTTCCTTGGATCAGAGTTTTTTCCTATAAAAGGCTAGCATTACCCCATACTGCCCATAGCCTCCCATTTAATTCAGGGCTTTCTTAATAAGAATCGAACTTGAGTTATAATTTTTGGTCTAGCCTCTTTTCATTTGAGTTAAATAACACGATCAACTAAAATAGATTTCGTTTCCATTTCTGATTTATAATTTGTACGAGTTCAAATTCACAGGTATGAATATAGATGGGCAGACGGTGTCCAAATCAAGAAACCCATTGAAGTTTCCGCCCCGAAATACGTCGAATATCTAATGGAATGGATTGAAAGTCAGCTGGACGATGAATCCATATTTCCTCAAAAGCTTGGTATATTTCCCTGGATAGAGTTCTTTTTTTCTTTTATTGTTGAATATTTGGCTAACATCTATTATATCATCTTTTATTTATTCCACAGGTACACCCTTTCCTCCAAATTTCAAGGATGTTGTTAAAACTATATTTAAAAGGCTTTTCCGAGTTTATGCTCACATCTATCACTCCCATTTTCAGAAGATTGTGAGTCTTAAAGAAGAGGCTCACTTAAATACCTGCTTCAAGCATTTCATACTATTCACCTGCGTAAGTCATCACATTTCGCAAATAATGTGTGCGCGTGATTGTGAGGTTGAGTAACGATTTACTAACTCTTCTCTGTATTATTAATTTGCAGGAATTTTCGTTGATTGACAAGAAGGAACTAGCCCCACTTCAAGAACTTATAGAGTCAATTATTCCTTGATAGAATGGCCATTCTAAGTTTAAACAGTATACTATGCAGTTTGTGTGCAAACAAAAGCCATGGTAAAACGCAAGTAACCTTTTTCATGTCAAAGTTTGTTTCTTGAAACATTAGAAATGTGAATACAATAATTCATGTATGGAATATGGTTGTTTTCAATCTCCTTTTTACTCCTCTTTACAAAAGACCCATTTTGAAACATTTTTTCTATAGCTGGAGTTGAGTTTTTATATGCTGATTTAGATGAGATTATGTTCTCTCAAATATAACTTAAATCGATTCCATTGCAATTTGAGACTTTCATTTTGGTTATTCAAGACTTTAAATTTTTATTCATAAATGTCATCTTATATAAATGAGACTAGCTCACCACCTCTTTCTCTCTTTAACTAAATTTATTTTTATATTTTTCATTTATTTATCTTTAAGATAGTATTTTATTTTCTGTTTTAAATTTAGAGCCTAATATTTGGATTTTGATGTTTCTTAACAAAAATGTTTATGATATCAAATTATTTTATTTTTTTAAATTAATAAAACATTATTTGTATTTTATATCTTAAAATGTTTATTAAAACTTATTTTAATGTGATGAAATATTATTAGACTAAGATAAAAAAATTTATAATGAATAATATATAGAATTAGTTGTTTAAAATAAAATTAAAAATAATTTTAGGTTTTTATATTTGGTGTTTTTAATATATATTTGATGTGTACATTATTAAAAAAATATTAAAATGATTTCTAAACATAATCTTTATATAGAAACATATTCAGAAATTAGTGTTTTATAACTTTTTTTAAACTTAGGACTTAACTTTAACTCCAAACACAGAAATTGTTTCCAAACATGCTTCTTTTTCCTTTTTCTTTTTCTTTTTTAATTAATTTATTATATTTCTAAAAAAATATCAATTTGATCTCTTTTCTCATGCATTCTACAATTTGGAATGTGTAAATAAACTGTTTTAAAAACTTCTAAGGAAACCCATTTCTCTTATGATGTTGTAACCATTTCTAAAGAAAAAAACATATAATTTCCTCCTCCTTACTTAATACTTCCATGATCATCTTTTGGTCAAAAGACAAACACTTTTACAATAAGATCCAACAACAAAAACAATGACACAAAACACAAGAATGAAAAGTTGAAAATTTGCAAGCAATTCTCCTCTAACCAAATGGTTAACTGAATGACAAGTAATCTCATCATTCTTGAGATGACATCCATTTGGCATAAAAGGACCATAAAGGGTAAAACCAGTAATGTAGAACCAAAGACCTTGAAGTGTTATGCCAATTCCAGAACATAGATCAATTGGAAAGCTAATGGGAAACAGAGTTCCACCAACAGTGGTGAAGATGCAGAAACCTATTAGGTTAACAAGGATAATATGGTAATATCCTTCAAGACCTTTATGTGTTGTGGAATGAAAATAGAATAAGAGATATTCTGCACAAAATGCTGTTGCAGCTATCAAACACAAAGCTCCTTCTTGAAGATGAAGAAATCTGCAAAAAAAAGTATAATTTTTTCACAAGGAATAATGAAGAGTAAGTGAAAAAATAAACAGATCTACCTGGATTTCTGAGACAGCAAAGTGATGAAACCAAAGATGAAGAACATGAGAAGCATTCCAGAGTGTTCAAAATTGTTTAAATAAGTTGAGTTAAGAACTCCATTGACAAAGAAATTAAGGCGAGTTGCGATTAGAAGCTCTACGCATAGATCAATGAAACCACCTATTACAATTAGGTAAAGTTCTAGATATTTTAGCTTATCTGAAAATCCTGGAACAGGATTCCATGCCTTGACTCGAAATTTATCTGGGTTTTTCACATAACGAAATACAGAGCACCATATGTGCCATATACCAACCAGAAAGAACAATGTTCCTGGAAGAACATGACCTATGAAAGAACCCATTTTCTCTCGATGATCCAAGAACAGTAGGAATTGACAAATTGTAGCAGAGTTCTTGAAGATTTTGAGAGAGAGAGAGATGGGATTGAAAGTCGGCAGCCGGAATGAAAAGGGATCGGAGAATCAGATCCCGATCACTGGGTCCGCCTGAGAAGAAGAGGGTCAAAGAAACCTTAAAGGGCTCTAGCAACTGCAACTGCAACTGCACTTAGGACTTGTTTGGGCTGGAAGTATTTTAGATTATTAACCCATCAAATATTTTGTTAAAATGCCAAAACTAAATTATTTACATTTTTTCCATCTTGTGGTAAATAATTCCATAATAACTCGATGGATTTGGTTGATATATATATTTTTTTATTTTATAAAATTCAATCCTAACTGTGGCCTTGTTCGGGATTTTTAAAAAAACCTAGAAAGAGAAAAATGTAATGATCGGTGATGATTTTGAAGAGGTGATGATTATTTTTGGTAAAAAGAATTAAAGGGTATTGATATATATGAATAAAATAAAAAATAATAATTTAAAATAAAAGGTATTTTAGTATTTTAGTTAATGAAATGAGTGATGTGATTGTTAAGAAATGATTGATTGGGAAATTGATTTGGGATGAGTTTTTTAAAAAAACCAAAGAAAACCAAGCCTATGTCAATTATAATTTGTTTTGAATTGGGCCAATTGGCGTTGTTTGGGACGAGTTGTTTGATCGAGAATGTTATTTCTATCTCCCCATCAGAATACTAAAAAAAATCACCATTAATATATAACCATTACAAATACATTTTTTTCTTTTTCATATTTTATAAAAGTTTTAATTTTTTTTATAATAATATGAATTTTAAATATATCCATATAGTATATAAAACATCATTTTATAATAATTTTAGATAATGTTTTATAAATTATTCTCCGCCTGAATTCTTTAAAATTGAACTGGCCTGATTGGTAAATGCACCCGCCCTAATTCGCTCATTATAATTATTAGTCGATTATACTTCATCAAGACCTTAAATAGGTGGATTGGATAAATTTTGATAATCATATAAATCAAATAATATATTACTAGCACTAAAATTTTCCGTACCAAATTTATAAATTTTAAAATGATTATTTTAAATAAATTCAAAATAATTAAAACCAAGGTCAAAACATGATTAAAATAATTAATTAAGTTAATTATTATGATAATTAAACTTTAATTAATTAAAAAATGGTCAAAGAAAAAAAATAAAATAATTTGAGATAAATGTTATCTCATTTTATCTCAAATTATTTTTAAAAAAATCAAAGAGAATTAAAATAAATAATTTATGATAAATGTTGTATCTATTTTATCTAAAATAAATTATTTATTTAATCCAAAAATATAAAAAATAAAATAAAATAAATAAACAAAATATATATCATATTTATTAATAATATATTTTTTTTATATTTTTAAGATTAAAAACAAAGCCAAAAGATTAAAGAAAAAATGATTTCAAACAAACCTTTAAAGCTGAAAATTATATAAGACCCGTTGTGACCGAAACACAGAAAAACTGGTGCAGTAGAAGCAACAACCATCAAATAGGCGCTGAAAATATTCAACGCCCAAGAGTTGTTCGTGTCGCCAGCTGCAACGGAAGAAGGAAAGCTGATGCCGCACATGATCGACTATGCTAATTTTGAATAATTAGATTTTGTTGTGTATTGAAATCTCCTCAATATTATAAACATGCATAAATAAGGCAATAAGTAGTTAGATCAAAATGTCTAATATCTAAACAATGATCATATTAAGATTTTTTTTAAAGCCCAATTTCAAATTTGATAATATTTCAACATGCCACTTTCTTGAAACTTATTCTAAGTCCATATAAATTATTATTCAACTTTCAAACTTTTGATTTAAAATCAAAACCATATTTGTTTTATAGATGATTTTTTTCAAAACTTTAATTAAGAAATGTATTATTGATGTCGATTTGGTGTAAAAATACATTTTTGAAGTTGTTACGATAATAATTAGCCTAATAATAATATTTTGGCAACCTACACAAAATATTGATTAAAATCAATTTCATCTTTTTTTATTATAGTCTTTAATTATAAATATATTTTTAATTTGTTTAATGTGCGATTATCATTTTTTATTATTTCAATATTAGAGTCAAATTGATTTTAAGCTATAAGAACGTAGATCTTGATTTTTTTGAAAAGAAAGTTTCATATAAATCTAATATAATCATCATGTATAAAATATATGTTAAAGATTTTTTTTTTAATGTCTCCAAATGTTCATATGAACAAATCAAAACAAATTTATATTTATAACTTAATGAATGATTCTATTTGATTAATTTGTCAAGTAAGAAATTATTTTATTTTAAAAAACAATTTTGAGTATTTTTTATCATTAAAAATATGGTTATTAGATACAAATCTATTAGTATCATCCTTGTATTTTTTTGTTTAAAAATATTTGTGCTCATAATCTATTTGAAAAAAAAAAGCGAAAACATTAATCATAGTTATAAGACTTACTTGGTTTCTTTAACAACTTTTTTTCTTTTTTTTTCCTATTCACTCTTTTTAAATTATTCTTTAAATATCTTGCAATCATCCATAGTTTTTTTTATCATCGTTTGTGGATGTTCTTGAATCAAATTGCTTAATGATTCACCTTCGTGTTTGAAGTTAGGTCTTGATCGTATTTTACTCTAATACCATGTTAAATCTTAGTGTGAATGATTAAATTTAGAATAAGATGAACAAGTCACAAGCATGAAGAGAGAAATTCAAGAAAGAAGATATTGTATTATTATATTGTTGTGAATTAACTAGGGACGACAACAGACACCCTATGCATCGGGTAGTGAAGTATCTATCTTCGAACCTGATTTATATTTCACTACTCAACTCTGAACCCGACGGGTATCTTACTTTATCCTCATTCCCGATTCATTGGGTGCCCGATGCCCGACGGGTATCTCTCATTACCTGATTAAAAAACTAATTATAAGATTATAAAGATTTAAGAAAAAGAAACGTACTTATAATTAATAATTTTTAAATTAGTAATATCAAAATATTAAAAATACAAATAAAAACATTACTTAAGTACCTATTTATTTGGTAGATCTTGAAAAAGATAAACTAGAGTAAAAAAATTGAATAAAAGTTAAAAGATTGAATATAAAGAATGATGAGAAAAAAATAATATTTTTTTGTTAAAGTAAAGTTGAAGATCAAGATTTATGTATAGAAATATTTTTTTTAAAATAAAAAAAAATTAAAGATAGAGTGAATTGTATTTATGATGATATTTGTAATGATGAATTATTTGAAAAATCACACATGAAAAAATATTTTTCATATATTTTTCATACTAATATTAGGGGTGAGCATAATTTGGGTTTACCCAAATTCAACAACCAAAACCCAAAATATTAATTTGGGTAAATTAATTTGGGTTGAGTTGAATATGGGTTGAATTAAGTATGGGTTGGGTTTAATTTGGGTTAGGTTAGGGTTACTTAAATTACCAAAATTATATAAATTTAATTTAATTCTCTATTATTAATCCAATATAAACTAATCATCTTTCAACTTCAAATCGAACACGTTTTTAAAACGTTTAACACGCTTTTGACACGTTTAACACGTTTTCACATTTTTAGCACGTTTAACACGTTTTTTACATATTTAATACATTTTCGACATATTTAATACATTTTCATACTAATAATACGTTTTCACACGTTTAACACGTTTTTCACGTTTTTGTCATGTTTAACACGTTTTGACATGTTTTATACGTTTAACACGTTTTTGATAAATTTAACACGTTTTTCACATTTTAGCACGTTTAACATGTTTTGGACATGTTTAACAAGTTTAACACGGGTTTCACGTTTAACACGTTTTTGACATTTTAACACGTTTAACACATTTTTGATATGTTTAACACATTTAACACGTTTTTTACACGTTTAACACGTTTTTCACGTTTTGGCATGTTTAACACGTTTTTGACATGTTTAACACGTTTTGGCATGTTTAATACGTTTTTCACGTTTTGGCATGTTTAACACGTTTTCATACGTTTATACGTTTTTCACATGTCTAACACGTTTTTCACACTTTTGACACGTTTAACACGTTTTTGACATGTTGAACACATTTTTAGCATATTTAATACGTTTTGGTACGTTTAACATGTTTTTTCACATTTTTGGCACTTTTAACACGTTTTTGACATTTTAACATGTTTAACACGTTTTTGCACGTTTAACACGTTTTGTACGTTTAACACATTTTTGCACGTTTAACACGTTTTTGACACTTTTAACACATTTTTGACAAGTTTTAACATGTTTTTGACACGTTTAACACATTTTCAAAATTTTGACACATTTAACACGTTCTGGCATGTTAAATATGTGAAAAACATATTAAATGTGTAAAAAATGTGAGAAACGTGTTAAACATGTCAAAATGTGCCAAAAATGTGAAAAACGTGTTAAACATGTCAAAAACGTATCAAACCATGTTAAACGTGCCAAAAATATGAAAACATGTTAAACATTTCAAAAACGTGAAAAATATGCTAAACGTGTCAAAACGTGTTAAACGTGTCAAAAACGTGTCAAAATATGTTAAATATGTCATATTCGTAAAAAACATGTCAAATGTGTCAAAAACGTGTTAAACGTGCTAAAAACATGAAAATGTGTGAAAAACATATTAAACATATCAAAACATGAGAAACATGTCAAAAATGTGTTAAACGTGCAAAAAACGTGGAAAACATTACAAAAACGTGTTAAACGTGTCAAAACGTGTTAAACGTGCCAAAAATGTGAAAAAAATGTGAAAAATGTGTTAAACATGTCAAAACGTGAAAAACATGTTAAACGTGTTAAATGTGCCAAAAACGTGAAAAACATGTATAAATGTGTTAAATGTGTCATAATCGTGAAAAACGTGTCAAACGTGTCAAAAACGTGTTAAACATTCTAAAATATGAAAAACATGTTTAACGTGCCAAAAACGTGTTAAACGTGTCAAAAACATGAATAACGTGTTAAACGTGTGAAAAACGTATTAAATGTATAAAAAACGTGAGAAACGTGTTAAATGTGTCAAAACGTGCTAAAAATGTAAAAACTTGTTAAATATATTAAAAACGTGTTAAACATGTTAAAAACGTGTTAAACGGATAAAAATGTATTAACATACATGTTAAATGAAAAAATACAAAAATAATTTGGGTTACCTAATCTATACTCAACCCATATTAGTAAATAATAATATTGGTTGAATTATGGGATGAGTAAATTTAATTTGAATTGAATATGAGTTGGGTAATACGGGTTGAGTTTACTCATTTGTTCACCCCTAACTAATATAGTTCGTGTCGTGTTTGAGTTTTACCACCTTTCCATCCCATACTGGACTGCGTACATTTTTCCCTCTCTATATCCGACAGATTTAAAATATCTGAACCAACTGGGCACTCAAAGATATCAAACATATATGTACTATTATATCCATATAATTAAATGAGAAATGATATTCTCAACGAAGGGTTAGCGAAAGCAAGGCCACGAATCCTACGTGGCCTTGCCAGCTAGGAGAGAAAAAAAATTAAAACGTTTCAGGTCCAATTCCCTTCTTTCTTCTTCCCTCTCTTTCTTCTTTTCATTTATCACTTCCGGCGAACGAATCGGCGTCTTCTCTGGCGATTTTTCACTCCGGCATCCCGACTTCTACTTTCTTCTTTCGCTCGAAAATGGTAAGACACTTCTCATTCTTTAATATTTCAGTTTCAGAATCGTCCGCCTTCGTGTTCATTTCGTAATATTTTCTTTTCAGGCTGGTGTTTCAGGTAAATCTCCATGCAAGGCCCCAAGATCTCCCAGATCTCCAAGGACAAGGTAAATACGACATCTTCTATTTTAGAATCGCAGGGTTAGGGTTTTGCGGTTAGGGTTAGGGTTTTGTAGTTAGGGTTAGGGTTTTGCGGTTAGGGTTAGGGAAAACTATGATTATTATGTATTTGCTGCATTATGGTTCTCGAAACAAAGTTTTCGTGACCCGAAAGTATGATTTAATTGTGTTTGGTTGAATTATGGGTCCCAAAAACTAAAATTATTGTGTATTTGCTGAATTTAGGGACCCAAAATAGGCTGTTATGGGTCCCGAAAGTGGGATAACTTCATGTTTGGCTGAATTTAGGGTCCCGAAAGTGTGATTTCAGGACCCGAAATAGGCTGTTATGGATCCCGAAAGTGGGATAACTTCATGTTTGGCTGAATTTAGGGTCCCGAAAGTGTGATTTCGGGACCCGAAATAGGCTGTTATGGGTCCCGAAAGTGGGATAACTTCATGTTTGGCTGAATTTAGGGTCCCGAAAGTGTGATTTCGGAACCCGAAATGATAGTATAGGGTCCCAAAAGTGTGGTTTCGGGACCCGAAATGATAGGTTTCGGGACCCGAAAGTTGGATTACTTAATGTTTGGCTGAATTTAGGGTCCTGAAAGTTTGTTTCAGGACCCGAAATGGATGGTTTCAGGACCCGAATTGCTTCATTTATGTGATTATTTGCTTCATAGCTTTTAAATGTTTATCATTTGTTGTTGTAGGGCAAATAAACGTAAAAGGATTGTCCAAGAATCAGCTCCCGAACCAGCTCCCAATGCAGCTCCCAAAGCAGCTTCCAAAGCAGTTCCCAAATCCCCTAGAGCAACAACTCCCAAAGCAGCCCCCCACAACTTATTTTTAACTAGGACATCGTCTAGTGGCCTTTTCAATCTTCTTCAAATGTTGTCTAAGGAACAAAAAGATGCTGTGAAGTCAATAGGCTTTGGCGCTCTACTTTCATTATCGCTTCAAAATGCCCCGGGGAGATCTCTCGTTATCTAGTCAGAAAGTTTGACTGCAATAAATGTTCATTCACCTTAGAGAATGGCGAGGAAGGGAAAATCGAAGAAGAGGACGTTCATATGGTATTGGGTCTCCCCAGAGGGGAGCTGGATATTGTAGAATATCAGAATAACGAGATTGATGACAAGTTGAAGGCATTTAGGACTCGATGAGGTAACCCTGATAATGGCGCTCCTATAGCGACTGCTATGCCGATCAAAATCATTGAGAACAAAGCTGCTGACAACAATTTCAAGATAGACTTCGTATTATTTGTTGTCAGTTGCTTTCTCCGGTGTGATCACATTGGTAACCTATCCAGGTATATCTCATTCATTTCGAACAACAACATTAATCTTTTCTTTACAATCTGTCTTCGTTATTGGTCTAGGCTGATGAAACTTATTTTTTGCCTTCGATTCTTTCATAAAACTCTTGGCACAACCAACGCTGAAATATTTCCTCTTACCACCTACATTTTTGCTCCCTAATTTGGTAATGCCGAATCCCGTTAAGTGGGCATATGATGTGTAGAATTCAAGAAGTTGTTCTTCGGAGGAAAATGTCATTCCAACACTAGGAATGTGACTGCAAAAATTATGTGAAACCGTAAGAAAAAAGTCCATAAAACACTCATTTCGGGTCCCGAAACCACCCTTTCGGGACTAGAAACCACCCATTTCGGGTCCCGAAACCGACCGTTTCGGGTCCTGAAACCACCTTTCTTGTCCCGAAACCACCTATTTCGGGTCCCGAAACACAACAATTTTTGTCCCAAAATGGTTGGTTTTGGGACAAGAAAAGACCATTTCTTATCCCGAAACGACTCATTACGGGTCCCGAAACACATAATTTTTTGACCCGAAACACAACATTTATTTACAAGATACCACACATTTCGGGACAAGGAAGGACCATTTCTTGTCCCGAAACCAACCATTTCGGGACAAGGGTGGGTCCTTTCTTGTCCCGAAACAAACCATTTCGGGAGAAAGAAAGACCCTTTCTTGTCCCGAAACCAACCATTTCGAGACAAGGAAGGACCCTTTCTTGTCCCGAAACCACTAGATCTATTTAGGGTACCTTTTGGGTTCAACAGGGGTGAATCTGTTCAGGTTAAGTTCTTCATCTACTGGGTTGTTCAAGTTCGGTGCTTCGGTTTCCTGAAAATTCAAACCGTTTAAATCCATAAATACATCTGTAAAATGTAAACCCTAGATCTGTAAAATCTAAACCCTAGATCTATAAAATCTAAACCCTGGATCTATTAAAAAAAATAATAAAGATCCTTAAAAAGGATACCATTGAGAAGTAAATGCTGCCGTAGAAAAGAAATAAATGCAGCCGGAGAAGAGAAATAAATGCAGCCGGAGCTGGAGAAGAGAAATAAATGATGTGTTTCAGAGAGAGAAAGAAATGCAGAAATATGAAACCCTATTGGGTGAAAGAGGATATGCAGAAATGTAAAATAATTTTAATTTTTTCCTTTCTCTCTCCTAGCTGGCAAGGCTACGTAGGATTCGTGGCCTTGCTTTCGCTAACCATTCGTTGAGTTTATCATACCTCTAATTAAATATACATTATAATTAAATATACATGATATATATATATATATATAAATATATATAAATGAAGAGTACTCCTTCACATGAATTAGTCATTATTTAAATAGAAAACAAAACTTAGTAATTAAAATAATATCATATTTGAAACACTTGAAAATAGATAGAGTATAACACATTAGTATATATAAAATAAAGATAAATAGTTATCTCAATAATAATAATAGATAATTTCTTTTCTAAATTTTATTTTAATTCTTAGATTTCTATATAAGGTATTTAATATTTATTTTATTTAATGTACTATTAAAAAAATATATTATCACTAACTTTTAAATTAATAAATAATGTATTTCGTTTTTTTATTGTAACAAATCCTTTGTGTGGGGAAATTTGACGAAATAACCCTGATAATAGGGTTATTTCCAAATTTAGAATAGGCCATATAATTTTTTCAAATCTAACCTTTTGCATATGGAAAAAGACCTTTTTGCCCTCAAATTAAAAAAATAAAAAAATCATACTTTTAGTGGGACTTTTAGTTTCTTGTCTCCCCTTTTCCCTCCCTCTCCCAACCTCCTCGTTTCAGTTTTCCATTTTCTCCACCAACGATCCTTCATCATCGTCGGGAAGCCAACGATCCAACAAAACGAGACTAGAAATGGAAGCCAACAATCATCGCTGAAACGTCTTCAACATTTCAGGTTAGTTTTCCATGTTTCCGTCGTTTCATGCTGAAATGGAAGAATGTTTTAGGGTTTCATCGTTTAAAGTCTAGGGTTTAGGTTAAGTGGTGGCTGAATGGTTTTAGAGCGTGGTTGATTGGTTTTACGATGGAATATACATTTGATGAAGGCGACGATGCATCTTTCGTAGGCGGAAAATGAATCTGTTGCAGACGAATATGCATTATTCGTCTGCGACATATGCATCTTCCGTCTACAACAGATGTATTGTTGCCTACGATAGATGCAATTTCTGTCTGCGACAGATGCATCGTCGCCTGCAACAGATGCATCGTCGCTTTTGTCAGATGCATTTTCCGCCTGCGACAGATGTATTTTGCACAATTAACACTGACTTCTGTGAATTTTTATCATTTGCAGATCACATGTATGTGAGTGTTTTTCTCCTCTTTGATGGAGATTGGAAAACTGATGATGGTGGTGTTAATTCTTTTGTCTCAAGTTCATGTTGTGGTGTGAATGTACCCCGAAATGCTACATATGGCGAATTAGCTGCCATTGTCTATGATGCTATTGGTGTGGACAAATTAAGATATGACTTAGTGTTCAAAGTGAAGTATAATATGTTAATGACGAATTCTCCTCTTACAACAATCATTCGAGATAGCGATGTTGCGTTCTATTTTCAAGAATTTTCGTCTTCACTGCCCAATCATCGCTCCCACTGTGTGTCTCTTTAGTAGAGAAGTCAATACCTTCAACTCAACAAAGTGAAAGACCAGAAAATGACATATTTGAGCAGCAAGATATCTTCCCAAGGCAGTGAGATGTATGTGAGCAGCGAGATGTATGTGAGTAGTAAGATGTCTTCCGAAGGCAACAAGATGTATCTGAGCAGCAAGATGTTTTTGAGCAGCGATATGTTTTAGAGCAGTGAGATGTTTTTGAGCAACAATATGTTTTTGAGCAGCAATATGTTTTTGAGCAGCAAGATGTCTTCCCAAGTCAAAACAATGTAGAAGAAGTATCTCGGGAACCAAGCACTACTTCTCATATGAACCACTCGAGATTGAAACACCTGCTCAATTAATTGAAAACGGATTGGAAGTGGGTACGTTTTTTGATAACAAAAAAGAAATACAATTGAGGTTGCATAGACATGCGATGTCTAATCATTTTATCCTTAAGTCAACAAAAAATCTTTGGTTTGTAAAATGTATGGATGAGAACTGCAAGTGGAAATTGCGTGCTAAGAAAGGAAAATTCTCGGAGATGTTTGAGATTAGAAAATTTGTAAAAGAACACACATGCTCAATTTTGACGAGACAAGACAATGTGAGGCAAACACCATCATGGGTAATTGCGGAGTGCATTAAAAGTAAATACATGGACCATCACCATGACCACATGCCTACGAAAATAATGGAAGACATGCATATAAGTTATGGGTTAACTCTGACATATAATAAGGCTTGGAGGTCCAGAGAAAATGCCTTAATGGTGGTGCGAGGAACTGTGGAGGATTCCTATGGTAAATTGCCATCATACTTGTTCATGTTGTAGAAGAAGAACCCAGGTACCATAACTGACATCCAGACGAATGAGCAAGGCCACTTCAAGTATATGTTCATGTCCCTAGGGTCTCAATTAGGGGTTTCATAGGCTGTTGTCGTCCTGTATTGTGCGTCGATGCCAGCTTCCTTAAGCACAAGGTTGGAGGTCAACTACTGATTGCGATAACATTGGATGCGAATAAGCAACTATATTCCGTTGCTTTTGGTGTCATTGATTCGGAGAATAATAACTCTTGGATATATTTCATGCAACAACTAAGGTTGGCAATTGGATCAGTCTTGGATCTCGTCTTCGTATCCGATAGACACTCAAGTATTGCCAACGCCTTGTCAACGGTTTTTCTAGAAGCACATCACGGTGCATGCATATACCACATCAAAATGAATATTATGGCCAAATTTAAAATTGATAATTGCCATGTTGAGTTTGATTTGGCTTCTCGCGAGCATACACCGAGTTCATGTTTCATTAGCATTTTGACAGGATCAAAACTAAAGACCCTCGGATTGCTGAATATTTGGAACAAATTGGAGTGGAGAGATGGAGTCGTGCTTTTTCCCCGGTTCGCGATACAATCAAATGACAAGCAATTACACGGAGAGTTTTAATAGTCAGAGTAGGGAAGCTAGGAAATATCCCATAATAACATTAGTTGACTATTTAAGATTCACAATATAAGATTGGTTTAATCATAGAAGAGAAAAATCAACCAACCACAACGAACATTTATCTCCATATTATGAAAAATTCTTACGTGAGCAAGGCGAAAATGCTAGATTTTACAGCGTTTATCCACTTAATCGATTCCAGTTCTATGTGCATGACAGTGAATTTGATTTTCAAGTTGACTTCAATGGCCGAACTTGTACTTGTAGGGTATTTGATGTATTCGGTCTTCCTTGTACGCATGCCCTGGCGGCTGCCCGTTTCCGGAAATAGGTTCCCTATGAGTTTTGCACAAGGTTAGAGAATTTAACCAATTGCATGTTCAATTTATGTTACGTTCAATTTATGTTGAATTTATGTATATTTTTTCAGGTTTTACTCAATTGAATCGTGGTGCATGGCATATGCAGAGACATGTTATCCAGTTTTTAATCATAATGAAGCTTGGGACATTCCCGAACATATCAAGAAACGAGTCTGCCTAAAACCCCCTGTGAAGATTAAGAAAGGACGACCAACAACAAAGCGTAGATCATCACAAGGTGAGCCTCGTAAGAAAGAGAGACGGTGTGGCTCATGTGGCGGTCTATGTCATAACAGGGCAACATGCTCAGCAGTGATGCCTACACCATATACTGCAAGACCAACACAAACTAGTACACAACCTTCAAAATCTAGTGCCCAATCTTTGGCATGATCAAATTGTTGTTTTTTATTGTCAAACTGCTGTACTAACTTTTTTTTTATCAAACTGCTGTTTTTTTTGTCAAACACTGCTGTACTAACTTTTTTTGATACTGCTGTTTTTTTTTTATCAAACTGATGTACTTTTAAGTGTTGTCATTTGAAGTGTGTTGTCATTTACATAGCCAACAATTGTATTAACAACAGGACAACGAGATATAGCAGGCGACAATGCATCTGTCGCAGACGACATATACAATTGTTATTAATTATACCACTCTTGGTGCACTTGGGAACTCTTGAGTGTGGTATTACAACATATGACATACTTTCCAAACTGAAGTTAGGATACCTGCTCCTGTCAAAAGGGGTCGTTCCATTTAGAAACAAATATGGAATCATTTCACGTAGTGGTTTCATGAACTTGTCATAATGATCCTTTTTGATAAATCCCTATTTACAGTCATAAACATTGATGCACCAATCTTGTAGTTGCACCTCACACAGGACCCAATGCTTCATCTTCAGATTCATAGGGAAATATACCTTATCTATAGTGCTCCAACAAGTCAGGAAATTTTCTTCATCACCCATGAAATATTCCATCAAGTCACGGTCGAAGCTGTATTTTTCTGGATTTTTGGAGAACTTTGAATAACGTAACGACAACCTCGTAGCGATATTACAGTCACATATTGAGAAATTTATCGGATGATAAGTCTTGGGGAAATTGGTAACCTTTTTCTAAGAAGGTAACATACTGCATCTATCTCCCATGAATCGAGAAAATGAATTAAGCACAGAACATAAAATGAATTAAGCACATAACAGAAATTAAGCACAAAATTGCATTTGCAGGAGACAAAGCATCTGTCGCAGGAGACAAAGCATCTGTCGCAGGCGACAATGCATCTGTTGCAGGCAACAATGCATCTATCGCAGACGACAATGCATTTGTCGCAGGGTGGATCACGTAGCTTATTGGATCATGTAGCCAATTCTGAGGCCTCAACATTCTGATAAACAAATCTCGACCAACAAAGCTAATAACCATATTTTTCTTGTCTTCATCCTCCAGCTTCAACCACTTGTTCAACTCATCCATCAGTTCAATATCATAATCTAAAAGAGGATTGACAGTTACTGGATCATTGAGTTTAAACGTTTTTCCATTAGGGTCTGTGTAGTTCCCCAATTTTATGGACTTCTTCTTTCTCCGAAACTTCTGTCCCTCAAATTTTGTTGGAGTCATTTCTAATACATCGTCATCCTTCTTGGCCAACTCTACCTTCCTCTTCTTGGAAAACTCCTCCATCCTCTTCTTGGCCAACTCCACCTTCCTCTTCGTGCCCAACTCCTTCTTTTTCGTGGCGAACTCCTTCTTCTTCGTGGCCAAATCTTCCTTGTCGTCCATCTTCAACTCAGCCTCATTCTTTCCCAACTCATTCATAACATCAGCATCTTTGTTTTCATTCTCAACAACAACATCATCATCAACTACTTTGTTTTCATTCTCAACAACAACATAATCACCAACATCTTTGTTTTCATTCTCAACAACAACATCAGCATCTTTGTTTTCATTCTCAACAATAACATCAACAGAAGCAATATCTTCTTTCGTATCCAACCCATCAAAACATCAACATAAGCAATATCTTCTTTCTCATTCAACCCATCATCATCATCATCATTAACATCTTTGTTCGTCTCCAACCCAACATCAACAACAACAACATCTTTTTTCTTCTCCAACCCATCATCAACATCTTCATCGGCATCTTTGTTCGTCTCCAACCCATCAACAACATCAACAGAAGCAATATCTTCTTTCTCATTCAACCCATCATCAACATCATCATTAGCATCTTTGTTCGTCTCCAACCCAACATCAACAACAACAACATCTTTTTTCTTCTCCAACCCATCATCAACATCTTCATCGACATCTTTGTTCGTCTCCAGCCCAACATCAACAACAACAACATCTTTTTTCTTCTCCAACCCATCATCATCAGCATCTTTGTTCATCTCCAACCCAACCCAACCCAACATCAACAACAACACCATCTTTTTTCTTCTCCAACCCATCATCAACATCATCATCAACATCTTTGTTCATCTCCAACCCAACATCAACAGCAGCAAAATCTTTATTTATTTCCAACCCATCATCATTGAACCCATCAGCAACAACATCTTTGTTTATTTCCAACCCATCATCATTGAACCCATCAGCAACAACATCTTTGTTGAACTCCAACCCATCATCATTCAACCCATCAGCAACAACATCTTTGTTGAACTCCAACTCCTTCTCCACTAAATCTGAATCAGCATTCTTCTGTTGTTTTATTTCACCCAATAATTTGATTATGTGATTGAACATAACATGTTGATCCTCTTTGATGACCTTCATTTCAGTTTTAAGCTCATTCACATCCCTTGTCAGCTCATTCATATCCTTTTTAGCTCATCAAACTTGACATCATGCTGTGCTTGAGTCACCCGATTGTCTTGGCTAGTTGGAGAATTGTCTTCGTTATTTTGAGGAGTCGTTGTTGAAGGGACATGGCTAGATTTATGAGTAGTACATCGAGAGGTGTCTTGGCTAGATTCATCACTAAATGACTTCTCAGTCCTCGTGGCTAGTGTGATTTTAAGTGGTCTTCTCCTCTTGGGCGCCGATTTAGGAGTACTACCATCTTCATTCTTTCTCTTCCTACCATCCACTTCAAATAATGCATCATAAATGTAGCCTCCCATTTCTTCAAAGTCTTCCCCACAGTAGTTCTTCTTCTCCTCCTCAGACTCATCAATCTTGTTAAACACATTACATTTCAAGAGGACAGTGAATACCTCTTGGACAATGTTGGTGTTGCTTCTGGAGGCTGTAAAGAGTAATATCCTTAGGCATATAGGTTGTTTCTCGGTCATATCCGCAAATTTGGGGACAAATGTCTTCATAACCAAATATGTCCAAACTTGGAAGGCTATTACGAACTCACTAATAGTATAAGCGACATCACAATTCCCTTGCAGGTTTCCTTCTTCTTCAGATATAGCTGACGAAGATGTTTCATGTCTTTGTCAATACCCTTCAGGGTTGAACTGAAGGAAACCTTTCCCATGGAAATTGAAGGAACATCTCCATGTCCTCCACCATGCTGAAGATTTTCAAATTTACCCTCTTCCTATTATCAGATCCAAAAAGACACTGGTAAATAATTTTGATGAGCACAAACTTCCATGCATCCTCCTTATCAGAGCATTGGAGGAAAACTGTTTGAAACTCATTCACTCTAACAACTGTTTTGCCTCCAAAATATTTATGGAATATGGGTGAACATTCTTCAACGTGCCAGTTTTCGATCACAAGAAATCTTCCAAAATTTAGGCCTGTCACCAAGGCATATTCCTTCATGCCCAGTACAGCTCTTTACCATTGACCAGGAAACTTATTCCCTTCGAATTGGAGCTGCTTTTCCTCATCAACATCTGATGGATTATTGTTCCTGAGAAAATTACAGTCGGGGCTTTCAATAGATGCTGAAATTGAGTCTGCAAAGCCCTATTCATAAGACCAAAATGATTAAACTTGTCCTTCGTTTTTAACAAGCAGGTACAAATGGATTTCCATGAAACACGGCCAGGAAAGTTCTCAATAACAGATTTAGTTTTTGCTTTTACTCTTGGTTGGTGCCATCTGCAAAAAAACATTATGTCAAACTAATGAAAGCAAATACCACTTCTTTAAAGAAGCAAATAAGACATATGTCGCAGGCGACAATGCATCCGCCGCAGGAGAAAATGCATTTGTCGCAGGCGAAAATGTATCCGTCGCAGGCGAAAATGCATCTGTCGCAGACGAAAATGCATCTGTCGCAGGATACATTTTCGCTTGCGACAGATGCATTTTCGCCTGCGACGAATACATTTTCGCATGCAACGCCTTCGACAGATGCATTTTAAACCCAAAACGATTTAGTCAGCCCATAAACCTAAACCTAAACCTAAACTCTAAACACTAAAATCCTAAACCATTCTTCCATTTCAGCATGCATGGAAGTTGAACGACAGAAAACGGGAAAAACTCACCTTCAATATTGCGGCGTTGCCTCGGGAGTTCGTTGCCTCGGAGAAAACTCACCTTCAATGTTGCGGCGCCTAGGGAGTTCGTTGCCTCGGAGAAAACTCACCCTCAACCTTCGTTCGTTCGGCTTGGATCGTCGTCGGGGGCTTGAATCGTCGTCGGGGGCTCGGATCGTCGTCAGGGCTTAGATCGGGGACTTGGATCGTCGTCGGGGGAGAGGAGAAGAAGAAGAATCGCGAGTTTCGGAGGCTGTTTCGAGAGAAATATGAAAAGAGGAGAGGGAGGGTAAAGGAGAGAAACTAAAAGTATGATTTTTTATTTGAGGGCAAAATAGTCTTTTTCCATAGGTAAAATGTTAGATTTGAAAAAATTATATGGTCTATGCTAAATTTGGAAATAACGTCAAATTTCCTTTTGTGTGAGAGAGGGGAGAATAAGGTGGTGAGTCCGTTTTATTTAATATATATATATATATATATTAATATTAAATTTAATTAATGGTTAATTTTAATATTTAAATAAATAAAATTATTAGTTAAATGATTAATATAATGTTTGAATTTAAGGATAAAAATGGTGTTTTATTCCAATAATTAATTCATCACAAGGCCTTAGTCCTTAGTCAACCTTAGTCTTTTAATATATTCTTATAACAAAGAAGCTACCTTGATCGGAAAATCTCAAGATGACAAGATAGCCATGAAATTGACTCCATTATCTTCCCGGAATACCTTCAGCTACACCTTCTTTCTTCTTCACCTCCTTCTCCGATCGATAACCGCCTCCGGCGACTCACAACATGCTATCGCCGTCAACTGTGGTTCCCTTCACAACTCCACAGCAATTGACGGCAGACAATGGGTTGGAGAAACAGATTCTCCTTCCATCATTTCTTTTCAAGGATCTGGAAGTAAATCAGTGGTCCCTTCTTCCTCTGATGACCACCCATCACAATCTCTCGATCCCACTCCCTACATGACAGCTCGAGCTTCTAGGTCATCCTTCACCTACACCTTCCATGTCGGCTCAGGCTACAAGTTCATCCGCCTTCATTTCTACCCAGCTTCATACTCTGTTTTCAAAAGGTCAGCCGCCTTCTTCACCGTGAAATCAGGTCCGTATACTCTTCTCAACAATTTCAGTGCGTTTCTAGCCGTCGATTCTCTTAACCTGAATTCAATCGTAAAAGAATTCACCCTTTATGTCCCTGACGAGGGTAAACCCTTGTCAATTACTTTCTCCCCCTCAAAAGAAATCATCCGTTCTGATGAGACATTTGCATTTGTTAATGGAATTGAAATTGTTCCCATGCCTCTTGGACTTTACTACACCATGGAGGGAGATGGAGATGGAGATGCAGGGGCATATTTGGTAGGACATAACTATCGATCTCCCCTGGGAAAAGACACTGCAATGGAGATGACATACCGGTTAAACGTTGGTGGTAACAAACTTTCATCCGTTCATGACCCAAATATGTTCAGGGAATGGGCGGATGATTCAAACCATATCATAGAATCAAGTGTTTTTCCCATCACTTCCATAAATAGGATCAAGTATACAAAAACATCCAAAGATAGTGCACCACAAAGGCTTTACCAGTCATCTTGGTCAATGAAGCGAAATTTGCAAGATGGTGAAGGAGTTAGTTTTACATGGAAATTGCCTGTCGATTTGGGTTTCAGGTATCTAATTAGATTGCATTTTTGTGAGCTTGACTATGATGCTGTGAGAGAGAACGGGCATAAAGAGTTCAATATTCTCATAAACAATCACACGGTTGAGTCTAGAGGAGACTTGATCAAATGGGGCGGTGAGATTGGGGTTGCAATCCATAAGGATTACTTGACAACATTAAGAGGAGACAGAATGATGGGCAAGAGAGACCTAGTTGTCGCTTTGTACCCAAACAACGAAGATCAATCAACTGAATTCATTGACTCAATTCTTAAGGGGATTGAAGTTTTCAAACTTAGCAACACTGATGACAATCTTGCTGGAGGGAATCCAGTCCTCTTCAATCCTCGTGTCTCGACAAAGCAAAGACATAGAATCCCAACAATGAGTTTAAATGAGACTATAATTTTGTTCATATTTCTAGTTGTCATTGTTCACCAACTTCGCAAATGGAAAGAAAAGAGGTTGAGTAAAAATTCATCTCTAATAAACAATGATTTGTGTCGGAGATTTTCATTTGCTGAGATCTCACTCGCAACCAACAAATTTGACGACAAATTAGAGATTGGACATGGGGGTTTTGGTATGGTCTACAAAGGGGTTATAAATGTTATTAATGGTAAGGTTGAAATCACAGTAGCAATTAAAAGGTTAGATTCTAAATCTAAGCAAGGAGAGAAAGAATTCATATCAGAAATTGAGACGCTTTCCAAGCTTAGACACACCCACCTTGTTTCTTTAATCGGATACTGCAATGATGGCAATGAGATGATACTTGTTTATGAGTACATGGAACGTGGCACCCTGGCGGACCATCTCCACAAGAATAAACGTGATGGTAGTAGAGAAGGAGACGCGACTCCTCTAACTTGGAAGGAAAGATTAAATATCTGTTTGGGTGCTGCTCGTGGGTTAGACTACTTGCACAAGTATGAAGTCATACATCGAGATGTGAAGAGCGAAAACATTTTGGTGGATCTGAATTGGGTGGCCAAAATTGCTGATTTTGGCATATGCAAAGTTGGAGGAGTTGCAAATCTTACCCATATTAGTACTGCTGTAAAGGGAACTATTGGTTATATAGATCCAGAGTATTTCTCGACTAATATGCTAACCAAGAAATCTGATGTGTATGCTTTCGGTGTTGTGTTGTGGGAAGCATTATGTGGGAGGCGAGTCATAGATAATAGTATCGACGACAAACAACAATGTAGCCTCGTTAAGTGGGTTCAGCATTGCTGCAAGAATGAGTCGGTCAATGAAATAATTGATCACAATTTGAGGGGACAAATCTCATCTGATTCTCTCAAGTTGTACATTGAACTTGCAAACCTATGTTTGCATAATCAGATTAATAGTCGACCTACACTAGCTGAAGTCATAAAGGTTCTTGACTCTTTATTGATGGATGGACTCAATTTCTTAAGGTCAGGAAGAGTTTATCCATGTTCTTAGTTACTTCGGTTCAATTTTATTTTTCCTTACTAATTCTTATATTTTTTTTTCAGTGGCCACCCAACGGAAGATAGTATTAACATACAAAAAGATTTGAGACAGATGCCTCATAGTCCCATACTCAATGTAAGACCTTATCTACTAAAGATTCTTTGTGGATTAATTATTACTTTCTAATATATATTTAATAATTTTATTCTAAAATATAATACTAAAATATTTTAAAATTATGAGTCGGGATGATGAGGATCGTGTTCATGAAGAAATGAAACTACGATTCTTTATTTAAAAAAAAGAGTATAACCAAAAAAATATACACATATAGTAAAAAGAGGTAGAAAGAGAAAATAAATAAAAATAGAGTTGAGTATTTAGAGTTTCAGCTATCACAGTTGCTAAATACTTGCGGCGCTGCCGAAACATGACGGAACGCTCTTCGCGGACGGAACCCGAACATAACGCCAACAGAGCGTCCCGCGTCCGCCATTTATGCCCGAAACAACGTTGTATCACCTTGTGTCGTCGTCTTCCTCACGATGACGAACAAATAAACATCCGTAGCCATCTTTGATTTTTCAAAGATGGAATTTCGTCGTTTCTTCACCTTTTGACTTCGTTTTCAAAAGGTGAAATGATCACCATTATTACTGCCTATGCCGACAGCTGGCCATAGAATAGCCAAAAAAGACCATCAATGGTCTTTTGACTAAATAGAAGCCACTTGGTCGATGAACAGACCTTGGAGGATATAAAATAACCTCCCTTGAGCAATCTGAAGGCAAAAGAACAACTTTTAAGCCTTCAATCAAGTTTGTTCTAAAATCCGTCATTAAAGTTTCAAACTTCTAGATTTTCGAAAATTTCGTATAAAGCCTCAAAACTTGGATTGAAATTTTTATATTTTAGTTTTGATAATTCTGTATATTTTCTGGTTATTCGATTTCTTGATTGAAAAACGATCTTAGAATCATTTGTGACCTTTATGTTAAAGTCAAACACAATCAATCCAAATTAGAAACCCCCAAATTTGAATTTGAAAAATTCAAAATCGAGTTTTCTGTTTTTGAACTATTGCTCAAGAACAACAAACCAAAATGCTTTCCAACATGTTTCTAAAGATATTGAGAACCTAGTTAGACCAGTTCCAATCCATCCTAAACATGTTACATGTTACATTGATAGTAATTCAATATTTCAATTAGTCACATTGATATTTTATTTATTTATAAATGACACGTAAATAATAAATTACGGTATTTGAATTCGTTAAGACAAAACCTCATAGTGTATAACTTTAAAAATAAAGAATATCAAATTGTAAGGTTTAAAAAAGATATTCGAAATTCTGACCCAAATAAAAAAAAACTCAAATATAATTGTCAATTTAAATTTAATTAGATTCAATTAAATAAAATATTTTTTTTTATAAAAATGTTGTTCTTTCTTGTTTAAAAGAAGAAAATAAAAGACATTAAAAATAAGTAAAAAATGATAGTTATTGTGATCACCGGTTGCTTTTATACTGAATACCTTTTAAATCTCTTTCCTCGAAAATATATTGCGAATGAGTGTGTATGTACATGCATGTCCTCTGCATGTTCCTGAGAAATCGATCGTATCAATGTCCGAATGGAAGAATATTTGTATTTCCCTACAATAGTTCAATTTGTTTGAATGTGGATTCCCTCTCTTCGTACGCTGTGATTTGGAAGTTTGGTTGATAACAGATTCGAGCTGAATATGGTTGATTCGTCCGAGAAATTTCTAAATTTCATTGGATTGTTTATCATGTTGAAGGTGGTTTACGAAGGCTGGATGGTTCGACACGGTCGAAGGAAGATCGGACGGTCGTTTATTCATATGAGGTACTTTGTGCTCGAGACTAAACAACTTTCTTACTACAAGACAAAACCTCAGGGCAATACGGTGAGCGTCACAATTCGAATTCTTGACTCCCCCACTTAAAGACCTTGATAGTTTTACTTTCAATTATTTGGGTTATTGATTTCCTTTTCTTCTTCTTTTGGCTATATGACGACGACGATGATGATAGACTCCACTGAATACCCTTCTATTAGATGGGAATTGCAGGGTTGAGGACAAAGGATTAAAGACACACAACGGACATGTGAGTTTTTGCTTCATCTTATCCTTTGTTATTACCATTTGTCATTAGTGAATAGAAGGAGAAGACACATGTTTAGAATATAAAATTTAGAATCAAAATCGATTTACCCATCCTAGGTAGCTCAGTGGAAACATACTTGTACTAAAGGGGCTTACTATCCTTAGGTCTCAATTTCAATTATCATTGAAAGCATGAGATTGAAGTGGGAGGATTTGGGAATTCAAAAAATTAAAAAAAAAAGACTTTGTTTAGGAACTGATTTTACATTAGGATGATTCTCGTTCTATTCTTGTCATATCTTTCATTATTGAGAATGTCTTTGGAAACACTTTCTCATTAGGATAGTGTCATTTCTCTTGTTTTGTGATGAGAAGGAGAAAGAAATTCCTTATGCACATGTTTAGTGTTTAGAATATCAAATTTAGAATCAGAACCCTCTTACCCATACTGGGTAGCTGTTCGATTCTCATTGATGATAAATTATCGTATTTAAGTGGGAGGTCATAGCCTGAACTTTCCAATTAAAAGAAGAACAAAAAGAAAGAATCAGAATCCTTTATTGTAGGAATTAGGAACTGATTTTACATTTCTCCTTCTATTCTTCTGATATATTTGATTATTGAGAATGTCTTTGAGATCTAGATTTAGGTAGAGCACTTGCTCATTAGGATAATGTTCTTGTTTATTTTAATTTCTCTTGTTTTCTCAGTTGTTTCTAGAGTTGAGTCTCTAACATATTATCATGTTCTTTCGTGGTAACTATGTTGGTTGAAGCTTGCTATCTAGTGCAAAGTGTAAGTTGTGAAGTTAAGTCTCCTTTTGGCTGTTTTTTTCACTTTCCATTTATGTTTCATGTTTTGATTTCTCTAGATTCTGTCATTTATGTTCATATTGAAAGATGGACACATTTGCTTTTGTCATTTATGGATTCTCTAAAGCACACTTTTCTTGTTTCTTCTCTTCCCTAACAGATGGTCTATGTTCTGTCCGTCTACAACAATAAAGACAAGCATGATCCAATAACGGTGGGTAGATCTAGCCTAATGGAGAAAATATATAAATATTTCAAACTAATTTATTCTATTCTCAGATGGCAGCATTCAACATACAGGAGGCACTTACATGGAAAGAAAAGATAGAATCTGTTATTGATCAGGTTATGATAAGTGCTCTTCGTTTCACTTGAAGCAGCATATATAATTTTTTTCCCATTTGTCCATTTCCATGAAAATAAAATTCAATATTTTTCCATAGATGTTTTTTCCCATAATTCAATTTTAGAAGAAATTGTACTTACAAACAACTTTTAAACGATAAACAGCTTTTGATTGTCAAATCAAAATCCAATTCACCATAAAAATTATTTGGCTTCTCTCAAGTTGTCAAATCAGCTGAGAAGAAGCTAAATCCACTATGGTGGATTAAGGAGCTTCTGGAATGCTTACACAAGTTTTTTTGTTTCTTTAGATTTAGTGCCCCTGAAGATGAGGATGACTCTAATAAACCTTTGTTGCCGAGGGCAACAATAGAAAAAGGTTGTTAATTTTTTTCTCCTTCTATTTGATGATATATAGTTTTTAGGAAAAAAAGCTCTTTTTGCTTCAACTCAATTTACTTTATGTTGTCATTTTTTTTTGTTAAATCAGTTAAGTTCATAAATATTGCATCTCCTTATTCTGGATTGTTGATTATAATATAATTCTTGTTTCTAAATTGCATAGCTAGAACTTAACGAAAAAATGAAGACAAAATGTAATTTGAGTATTTTTATAAGTTTAGGAAACAAAACGAACCTTAATGCAAGTTCAAAAAGCAAAACAAACTTCTTTCCTATTTTTTAATGTATGTTAGCTTATTTTGATGCTACAAACTCCTTTGATAGGTCCTCCTGAACCAGCACTTGACCGGACAACAAAAATAGACTCAGACTTCTCAAACAAGAATTCCAATGATCAAGCATTCTTTAAACAGCATTGGCGCCTTCTTCAATGCCGAGATGGTTAGATATGTCGATTCTCATGTTCTCAATATAATTTAAGACGTTGATTCTCACCAGTGAAAGAATATTTATTTTTTCTTACACAGGTTCGCATTTTTGAAGAGCTCCTTGAAGTTGATTTTCTTGTATGATCATTTATTTATTAATTTTGCATCCAAAAGAATTTGTAGACACATTGCTTGGATTTTTCTACTGATTTGATGTAGTTTTCTTCTGGCAGCCAAAAAGTTGTAGTAGAGCAATGAAAGCTGTAGGGGTGGTGGAAGCTTCGTGTGAGGATATATTTGAGCATATTATTGAGCATGGATGCTACACGGTTCGAGTAAGCTCTCTTCACACGCTTCCTTTAAACCGTGCACCCTCTACCTCCCTTCAATGAGAAGTCATCCTCATAAAACACTTACTACCTTTAACTACACTGATTGATTATGTTTGCGGGAGCTTAACAATGTGTTGATTGGGAGTTGTTTATTCCATTTTATTGTTTATTTAGGTGGGACTGTACCTTCCAGTATGGTAGCTCAGTTGAAGAGGTAGATGAGCATACAACAATTCTCTATGAGAGATTACAGCTGGATTGGTTTCCTACGTAATTCTTTCCTCAAGTCATTTCAGTTTTCAGATTTTGTTCATATTTTTCTAATCTTCATTTCCAAATATGGGTTTTGGGATGCAATAGTCATTTGATGCAATAAATAATGGGGGACAACAGAAGTTCTAATATATAAAAAATGATAATCATATTGGGTAGCTCAAGTAGAAAGAGTCTTGCCTAAGAGACAAGTCTCAGGTTCGATTCTCACTAGAAACGCCTTGAATGGAAATTGGCGGCCGTGCTAGCGTCCTCCAGGGAACAAACCCTATTTTTCAAAAAAATAAATGAAAACTGGTAGAACTACAGTCATGATGATTCATCTGCTTATTACTAACATTTGTCACATACATACATACATTATTGCAGGTTAGCGTGGCCACGTGACCTCTGTTATGTGCGTTATTGGCGCCGAAATGATGATGGAAGTTATGGTATATATCTCCAACAATCATCCTATATATATTTGCAATTCTGAGTTCTTTTCTGTAAACAATTTTTTCTCTTCTATCCACAGTTGTTTTGTTCCATTCTACAGAGCATGAGAAATGTGGCCGCCAACCGGGATTCGTCCGAGCTCATATTGAGAGTAATAATTTTCGCCATGTCCATAGAATAGATCTTCGTGGTTACGATTAATTGAAAAAAATAGTTCTCCTTTTTCTTTGTTTTCTCTTCTTTTTAATCCCAAGCTTTAATATGATACTGTATATGTTGTGATGTTTCTTAGGTGGAGGGTACACAATCTCGCCTCTGAAATCTCGCAATGGGAGGCCAAGGACACAGGTGCAGCACCTGATGCAAATTGATCTAAGAGGGTGGGCAGTTGGTTATATTTCGTCTTTTCAACATCATTGTCTCCTTCAACTGCTAAATAGTGTTGCTGGTGAGCTCTTACCTTTGATGTTTCATCCATACTTAAGCTTTATGTTTTAATTGCAATGATTTTCTGTTTCACACCTGAAGTCAGTTGGGTTATATATATTTTTTTTGAGGAAAGCTAAAGGATGCTTTATTATTGATAATATTTTTTATTGCATGATAAAATTCATCTACTAATACCATATCATAAGATAGTTGTTTCCTAATAAAATTCATAAAACATATATTATATTATGAAATATTATTTATATTTTAGGAATGTACAATAACAGGCTTTTTTTTTGACGTTGTAGCCATCCTTCTCCTTTGAGGGTCTATTCATAGAAGAATCTAATAATTCTTAGTCGTGAATTTGAACGAGTTGTTTGCTTTCTTGTTTTGACAGTTCATACCACCCATATATAGTATTTTGATTTCAATTCTTCCACGTTTCAAACATCCTCCTCAAATCCAAGTTAAAAATTAAATGGTTGATTGAGTTTGCAACTTTCATCTTCGTTGAATGATCTTGAGAACACTGGTTACAATTGCAAGAAGAAGAATAGCCTAGTCCAGATGAGAATATAAATTCCATTCAACATTTCTTACATCATTTAAAAAAGACAAAAACTTTTGTTACCATCATAGTCAATGCGAAAGTCGCATCTTCCATGGGGAACATAACTATATAAAACAAGTAACGATTAAAGGGTATGTAGTACCAAACAAAATACCACTGAAATCCCATTTGTTAAGACTTCTCCCATTCTCAATGATCCATCGCTTGGGTTCTCGAATGTTGGTAGGTCCATGTGAAGACTTGTTTCAATGGGTTTGAATGGTCACTTCTAGGTTTTCCTCGTGGTAATTAACATTTCACTTTTCTTTCTCAAGCCTCCACTTGACTATTATGGATCTGAACATAATATTTATAAGCTTCTAACTTACTATTCTTATGATCCATATGTCATTTCACTGTGGCTAATGCTTATCATTTATTTTTTCTATGTCTTTTCCAGTACCATATCCATTTTTTTGGAACAAATTCTTACTCGTCTTTATAGGAAAACAAACAATACATACTTGATTTTTAGCATTTTTAATTTTTTTTATTACATTTGATTGCAGGACTGCGTGAATGGTTTTCTCAAACAGATGAAAAGATTGCTCCTCTAAGAATCCCAGTAATGGTCAACATGGCTTCTGCCACTACTCCATTAAAAAAGAGTCAAAGTCTCCCACAGTCAACCTTTCACATTCATAAATCTTCTTTTGATGGTACAAACAGAAAAAGTAACGTAATGCTGGATGATTCTGATGAGGAAGATGATCAGCAAATTAAGGAAAAAGTGGTAGTAAGACTACTGTAGCTCCACCATCAACTTCTTTTCTTTTTTCACAATTTCTGAACAGGTGATGTTACAATCTCCAGGTATCAGCTGCCACCAATGAGAATGAAGAAAAGAAAGCAGGTAGTAAGTGGTATCACTCCTTCTTTCATTTTTCCATTCATAAGGACACTTTTTAAAATTTCTAGTCATTTTCAATGTCAATGATTGTATGTATGTACAGAAGAATCCTCTGGTCAAATTGATTTGTCCTGTTTCTCTGGAATTCTACGGCAAGATGACCATGATAATGCTCGTAACTGCTGGAGGATTTTAGATGGGAACAACTTTAGAGTTCGTAGCAAGAACTTCTGTTATGACAAATCCAAGGTTAATAATTTGCTTCTTTAAATTATTTCTGTAGTTTTTAGAGAATTTGAAGATTTTATTGACATATTTAGATATGTCAAAACCCACCACCAAGTAGCTCAAGTAGAAATAGTCTTGCATATAAGAGATCAAATGGTCTCAAGTTCGATTTTCACTAAGAAACGCTATGATTAAAGTGGGAGCCACAACTTTGAGGCATTGTGCTAGCTTCATCCAGAGAATAAACCCTGGTTTTAAATTTTTTGTTTTTTTTAAAGATAAGTCAAATGATGAAAAGGAGTTACTTAATAAACATAAATGATCAACCAACAGCTAATAGGAATAAATGAGGAGAGAAATAACTCCCCTTCAACACCAACCACTTAGGTGTTAATATGCCCTGCCTCCAAGTGAGATGACCCAAACAAGATATGGTGCAAAGGGTCATTTGTTGTCTGGTTTACTTCATCTGTTTTTTTTTTTTGTGGTTTTTTTCATACAGTTATCTTTTGGGTTTTTATATACATTTTTTCACAATGACAAAGATTAAAAAAACAAAATCATCTGGCTAAAATGTTTGATAAAAAAAAATTAGTAACCTATATTCTTTTTACAACTTTTCACATTAAAAATGTTTAAATCTAAAACGGTTAAAAATAAAATTAAAAATATTATAAATATGTTTCGAACTTGCAATTTAACAAAATAAGTAAAATTTTTAAAGTTGGCTAATTATATTTTTATATTATAAATTTAACACCAAATTTAATGAATACAGGACGTTTTATTTTCTAATTATATAAGTTTAACTTTTTAATTAACTAATATATATATAAAAGATTAAAAATAAAATTAAAAATATAATCACATTTTTATAATTTTTTTTTCCGATTTTTATATTATTATTTTTGAAAATGCCCAATGTTTTATTGCATTTTCCTCTTTCCCTATATGAATTTTCATAGGCCTAAATTCTCTGGGCCGTCGTCCTGGCCCTTACATTGTCTTCAATGTTACTTCTCAACCTCCTTTTTTTTTTTCTTTTGAATTGTACTAAATTAACTAAAATTAATAGATATTCCTTCCATATTTTATACTTTATAGTGGGAATACTATAATATATATATAATAATAATGCTTAAAGTTAACAAAAACCATATTAATTTCTCTCATTTATAAGAAACTCTACAGGTAAATTAAAATTTATTTTCATTTCTACTATAACTATTATTCCTACTTTTAGATAACTTTGATTTTTTTGTATTACGAAAAATTTGTACTTATATAGATCTTGAATAGATCTATATAAAAAAACACTATAATATATATATATATGTATTTTGATTAATTAATTAGTCAAGAAGAAAATAAGTTTAAGCTGATAGTAAAAAAAAATATTATATTATATATAATATTGAAAGAGATAAAAAAAAGGTTAATATATTATATATAATAAAAAATAATAAAAAAATGTTAGTATATATTATGAAGAGATAAAAAAAGGTTAGAATATAATATGTTGAGAGAAAAAAATGAATTTATAAAGATTAATAATATATTATAAATTAATAGATTCTTCCTATAAATAAGTTAATAAATTCTTATTATATTGTACCTAAAACATGTATTTTTTATATTAATTATTTTTAAATTTAAACATTTCATATTATTAAATGCAGGTAGTTGTACTTATGTTATGCTTGAAAAACGCAGTTGTAGTTGTGTTATGCTTAAAAACAAATAATTTATATAGTTTTGTACTTTGATTTTGAAATTTTGATTAGTAATGGTGGTTTGATGCTTTTTAGATTATCATGTTTTTGGAATTTTAAATAGTTATTATTGTTTTATATTTTCATTTTAAAGTATTATGTTTTAAATGTTGAATATGTATGAAAAATTGACATTTTCATTTTGAAAATAATTTTTGGTTTGAGTTCGAGCTTTTCGAGTCGAGCCGAGCTTATATGTAAATAGTTGAGTTGAGCTCGAGCTCAAATTTATAAACTCGTTCGAGCTCGAGTCGAGCTAATAAATATTAAATCGAGTCGAGCTCCAGCAAGTTCGAGCTCGACTCGACTCATTTGCAGCCCTGATCCACGTCATCATGTATTTTCTCTCATCTCTCTTACTCTCCATTTCTTAATTAAATTTTGTTTCCATTATATATATATATATATATATATATTTCCTGGTCATATATATTTGCTTATCATATATAATTTAAAAAATTATCTATATTAATATTAATTCAAGATATAAACAATTTTGTTTGGTTATAAAGACACATACCTTCATAATTTATATATATAAATATAAATATATATATATATAAATTTTTTGTTATAAATATACTTACCTTTATAATTTTATATTTATTTGCTACCTTATATATATATATATATAATATTATATTATATTATTTTTCATCATTAATTTTATATAAATATATTTTATCTTTTATCATACATTTTTTCTCTCATCATATACATATATATATAATATTTTCTTTATGAGTATAAATAATTTTGATGTTAATATAAAAATTAACTAATTGGTAATAAATATTAAATACAAAATATATATACATACACAAAATAATAAAATTATTTCAACAATCATAAGTGGTCTAACGGTTTAAGTGTTTATATTTCATGTTTAAGACCAATGTTCGAATCCCAAAATATGCAAATTTATACTTTCAAGATTGTATTTTTGACTATAATATATGTTGGAGCAACTTTTAAACAAATGATAGGCATCTGAAAGTGTGAGGTCAGAATTAGTGGTTGATTTGACGAGCATTAAAAGTCTGAGGTCACGAGATGGAGGTCGAGTAGTGGGTGAATTGTCGAGTGTAAGGTCAGAATTAGTGGTTGGTATGACGAACATTTAAAAGTGTGAGGTCACGAGATGGAGGTCGGGTGGTGGGTGATTTGTCGAGTGTGAGGTCAGAATTAATGATTGGTTTGGTGAGAATTTGAAAGTGTGAGGTCACGAGATGGAGGTCGGGTGGTGGGTGGTTTGTCGAGTATGAGGTCGAAATTAGTGATTGGTTTGACGAGCATGTGAAAGTGTGAGGTCACGGACGTAGTAAATATTACTATGAATTAATATGGTTTCTATTGTTTTTGCATGAATATATATATCACACATTTGTCTTGGTTGAGAACACATGTACCTTTAGCAATATAATTTATTAAATTTAATTGAACTTTTATGCTTATACATGTATGGCCAAGTTTCTGATGTGATCCGAGTCCACTTATAACAATCCAAATATAATTAATTGCTACTTCAATTAACATGTTAAAAGAATTGGTCCCCCACATAGTATATACATTTTGTTTTGTTTTTCTACATTTTTTTACTACATGGTTAATATTATTACAACTCCAATGTTTAAAAAGATTGGCAATTAACTAAATTTGAGAAAGTTATTGATAATCCGAAAAGAAAAAAAATAATGTTCTCAAAGGAGTTAAGAAGGATCTTACATCAAAAGAGTTTACATCCATATTGATATTCGGTAATTTGAAGGGCTCTTATTTGTGTTTGTAGTTGTTTTTTCTCTTTATAATTTGTTACATTTGATTAATTTATGACTTTTTATGACATCTCTTGGTTTGTCTAGTTTATGGGTTTTGTTCAATAACAAGTGCGAGGTATAGTTAATTAGTATAAAATATTATTATAACCGTACACAGGGCCGGCCCTGGGGTAAAGCAGCCAATGCAGTTGCATAGAGCCCCCACTTTTATAGTGCCTCCATTTTTTTATATTTAATAATATTATATTAATAATATTATTTTTTCTTCTTTTTTCTCCTTTAATATTAAATATATATTATAAAAATAACTTTTTTATCTCCTTTTTAATCTCGTATTATGATATATTAATTATTTATATTTTATTTTATTAATTAAAATTAATTTTTAATTTTTTTTACTATTTTAGGGGACCCAAAATTTAAATTTGCATAGGGCCCCAAATTCAGGGCCGGCAGGCCCTGACCGTATAAGGTAAAAAAGAAGAAGAAAAGTAACATAAATAGGTCAATGAGTTTTATGTTTTAAAGAATTAATTTGCATTCATTAATGAATGTAACCACAAGTCATTAACTAGTTCAAAGACTAACTAATGTTTAATGTTGTTAAATCACTATATAAGTAAAGTATTCATGGTGGCATAGAGAAGATTTAAGAAAGTGAAAATGACTGCTTGTTCAGTGATGTATAAGCTCAAATGGTTTTGGGCTTGACAAAAAATAAAGCCCATTAGGATATTTCATTAACTAATACACACAAAATAAAATAATTTTCTCTCAGATCTCTCCTCCCTCTTCCATGTACATTCTATTCTCTCTAGAGAAGGATTCCGACCAGTCTCGACCAGCCAACCAAGTTAGTTCGTGTAAGCGAGAACATCTTTCGTTCTTTTGTTCTTCTCTGATCAGCGACTTTAGGTCAGAAACAGTTTTTTTTGCCTCTATTTTTGTTAGCCATCTTTGATGATGATGATATATGTTATAATGACAAGTTAGCATGCGATTATTTGATGTTTCTTATTAGATTACCTCTAGGCTTGTATTGGACAATATTTGTATACCCATTGATATAATGGATGGTTTAAGTGACTTAAGGGTCCCGTGGTTTTTATCTGAATTGGATTTTCCACATAAAATCTCGGTGTATTTTTTCTTTGATTGTTTGAAAGCTATTTTGCTTAATTGAATTGGCTACCTATTTGATTATATAGAAGGAAAAAAGAAGTTTTAGGCTTTTGTTGTAGGTTGTCTAATTGGATTGCTAAACATGTGCTTTTGTTCATTTTCTCTTACAAGTGATATCAGAGCTGAGTTTGTTTGGTGATGATTCTTGTGTAACTCAAATGGAAGAATCGCTGAGTAGTAATGCCACGATGATCAAACTCACAACTACCAACTACACAATATGGAAGTCACGGATGAAAGACTTATTGTGTAATTATGATTATAAAGACACTATCTTTGGTGATAAATGCAAATTAGAGTCTATGACAGATGCAGATTGGAAGAAGCTGAACAAAAAGGCAGTTGGTAAGATCAGGCAATGAGTTGACAACAACGTGTATCAGCATGTGGCTACTGAGGTTAATGCTCATAAAGTGTGGACTATTTTGAGTGAGTTGTATGAGAAGAACAACACTCAAAATAGAACATTTCTATTTAGGAAGCTTTGCTCGTTGAAATATCAAGATGAGTCTTTTATGTCCAAGCATCTAAATGCTTTTCAGGGTATTCTAAACGAGTTGACTACGATAAAAATGAAATTTGATGATGAGCTTCATGATATGTGTTTGATTAATTCTTTGATTGATAGTTGTGAGACACTTGTGGTTTCAATTACCAATTATGTTCCACAAGGTAAACTCAGTTTGAAAATGATGAAAGAGAGCGTGTTGAATGAAGAGGCTAGAAGAAAAGAACGAGGCTTCTCGACTCCAAGTCAGGTGTTCGTGACCGAGAGAAGAGGTAGAAGTAAAAGTAAAACTCTAAAGAATCGTAGTGATAGTTCAGACAGGTTATGGGGAACATCCAACTCGAGAAAAGAGATTACATGTTATCATTGTGGCAAGCTAGGACACAAGAAGTATCAGTGCAGATATTTCAAGCGAGAACAAAAGGAGAATAAGCAAGATGGAAGTAGTAAGGTTGTAGTTGTGGTGGTAATGACATCGATATTGTTTACGACAATGATAGTATCAACCTTGTTTCTCAAGATACACAATGGGTGGTAGACTCGAGTGCTTCTTATCATGTGACCAATCATTGTGATATATTTACTTTTATACTAGTGGACAGTTTGGTTCAGTGACGTTGAGAAACCATGTTACGTGTAAGATTATTAGAAAAGGAGATGTTTGTTTGGATACTAACACTTCGTCCAAACTACTTTTGAAGAATGTTCGACATGTTCCCAATATTCAGATTAATTTGATCTCCACTGACATTCTTGATGATGAGGGCGATCATAGTCATTTTGGTGAAGGGAAATGGAAACTCACTAAAGGGTCTTTGGTGGTAGCTAAATGAATGAAAGTCGGTTCTCTGTATGTGATAGAGGCTAAGTCTTACGGGGGAGAAGTATATGCAATTAATGATTGTTAATCACAGCTTTGGCATAAGAGACTTGGTCACTTAAGTTAGAATGACATTCGAGTTCTCTCCAAGTTAATCGATCTTCAGGGCTTGAAGTCCACAGATTTTAAGACATGCACTGATTGCTTAGTTGGTAAGCAACATAGAGTTTCCTTCAAGAGTTTCTCTCAATCTATGAAGCCCAATATCCTAGATATTGTTCACACAGACATATGTTCTATGGATTCATTGACTTTAGATGGTGCTCAATATTACATCACTTTTATCGATGATTGATCAAGGAAGGTGTGAGCCTATTGCTTGAAGACTAATGATCAAGCATTTGATTACTTCAAGTTGTTTCACATTGAAGTGGAGAGAGAAACTAGGAAGAATTTGAAATGTGTTCGTTCGGACAATGGTGGCTAATACAAATGGCTATTTGTAGAATAATGTAGAAGTCATGGGATCAATCTTTAGAAGACTATGCCAAAAACACCTCAACAGAATGGAGTCGCGGAGAGGATGAACATGTCAATCAATGAGAGAATGAGAGAATTTTGTGTATGTTGTCTCATGCTAAGTTGCCAAAATCCTTTTGGGGAGAGGCAATGAAGACAATGGTTGATCTGATAAACCTTTCACCCTCAACTCCTTTAGATGGCGACGTTCTAGAAAGAGTTTGGAGATGTAAAGACGTCTCTTATGATCACTTGAGAGTTTTTGGTTGTAAAGTGCTTGTTCATGTTCCTCGAGATGAGAGAGCTAAACTTGATAGCAAGACGAGACAATGTATCTTTATTGGGTATGGCCACAGAGAATTTGGGTACCGATGTTGGGACCCGGTTAACAAAAAATTCATTAGAAGCAGAGATGTGGTATTCTTTGAAGATCAAACCATTAAAAACTTTGAGAAAAAAGAAAAGCCAAAGTCTACGGAGAAGGAATTGCCCAATAATGGTAGGATTCGTACACCACAATCACAGTCCAATGATGTGGAAAATACCCAAGTTAAGGTTGATGAGACTCCTCTAGTTGATGCTGAGCCAACAAAGGAAAATGAACAAAATGATGATATTTCTTTAAAGCCACCCGGTGATCAGCATATTAGAAGATCTAGTAGGTAACGACAACCTTTTAGTAGATATCCTCCCAATGGCTATGTGATGTTGACTGACGGGGGAGAACCATAAACCTATTAAGAAGTATTGTCTCATGAAAACAAGAACAAGTGGTCCTTGACAATGAAAGAAGAGATAAATTCCTTGCAAGAGAACGAGACTTATGACTCGGTGAAACTTCCAAAAGGAAAGAAGACTTTGAAGGACAAGTAGGTATTCAAGTTGAAGCATCAAGAGAATAAATCACAACTTCGATGCAAAGCAAGACTGGTTGTGAAGGACTTTGGTCAGAAAAATGGATTGATTTTGAAGAGATTTTCTCACCGGTTGTGAAGAGGTCATCCATTAGAGTTGTGTTAGCATATACCGTTAGTCAAGATTTGGAACTTGAACAACTTGATGTGAAGACTGTATTTCTCCATGGTAACTTGGAGAAAAAGATCTATATGGAACAACCCAAGGGTTTTAAAGTTAAAGGTAATGAAGATATTGTTTGTAGGTTGAGGAAAATACTGTACAGGCTCAAACAAGTTCCTAGACAATGGTACGAGAAATTTAACTCCTTCATGAAAGAAAATGGGTACAATAAGACTACTTATGATCATTGTGTTTTCATCAAGATATGTTATGTTATTCTTCTGATATGCTAATTGTTAAGTGTAGAAATTTGAGAGAGAAAATATGTAGAGAAATTTATTGCTTGTTTATTGTTTGTTTCTTCAGTACATAAAAAGTCTAGTTTAAATAATGAAATTACATTTATAGGAAATGAAATGATTTAAACAATGAATTAATTAAAATCATATGAATTGTAATTGATTTGTCAACCAACAATAAATCTTCAATCAATTGACAAATCAATTAGTCTAATTGATTTGTTAATGATAACATTCCATTCTCGGAATTGTTTGACTTTATATATTTCATTCCAAGGAAGATAGAGAGATAATTCTACACTCCCCCTCAAGTTAGGTAATAGATGTTGAGATTGTCTAACTTGTCACATACATTCTCGAATTAACTTGGGAAGAGCTTTGATGGGAATGTTAGCCACCTAATAAGAAAAACCTTGAGTAGCTATGAGAGTAAAGAGGGTATTGCTGAGGGGATGAGATGTTGATGACAACGAATGAAAGTTTGAATCACTAGAGTGTCGTTGGATGTTGATGATAGCGAGTGATGGTTTGAATTTCCAGAGTGTTGCTGAATGTTGATGACAACGAGTGACGTGTGAATCGTCGGAGTGTCGCTGGATGTTGATGACAACGAGTGACAGTTTGAATCGTTGGAGTGTCGCTAGATGTTGATGACAATGAGTAACGTTTGAATCACCGGAGTGTCGCTAAATGTTGATGACAACGAGTGACGTTTGAATCGCCAGAGTGTCGTTGGATGTTGATGACAACGAGTGATGTTTGAAATGACGTAGTGTCGCTAAATGTTGTTGACAACGAGTGACGTTTGAATCGCCGGAGTGTCGCTGGATGTTGATGACAACGATTGACGTTTTAATCACCGGAGTGTCACTGGATGTTGATGGCATCGAGTGACGTTTTAATCGTTGGAGTGTCGCTGGATGTTGATGACAGCGAGTGATGTTTGAATTGCCGGAGTGTCGCTGGATGTTGATGATAGCGAGTGACGTTTGAATCGTCGGAGTGTCGCTGGATTGAATTTTTTATAGGCAGACTATACCATATAGCTGGACGGTGATAATGTTTGGACACATTAAGTCCGGGAAAAAGTCTGTCGATACACGAAAATGTACAAATTCAGCCGAAATATAAAGTGCAGTTTTGAAATGACGTCCCACTTGTTTAACATAGTGGGTGATAAAATAGAGATAAAAAGTACTTAGGAAATATTAGATAATATAATCATTTCAGTTCTTCTCCAATCCACCATTGGAGGAGGCATCAAAAAATTGTGAATAAGTTTCTTCAAGATGGAAAAACCCGATCTGATACCATGTAAAAATTTGAGAGAGAAAATATTGCGAGACTTCTTGTTTATTGCTTGATGAGAAAATATGTAGAGAATTTACATATGAATTAAATAAAATCATATAGATTATAATTGATTTGACAACTAGCAACAAATCTTCAATCAATTAGAAAATCAATTAGTCTCATAGATTTGTTACTAACAACATTCCATTCTCGAAATTGTTTGACTTTCCATATTTCTTTCAAGGAAGATAAAAAGATAATTTTATATAAAAATTTGAGAGAGAGAAAATATGTAGAGAATTGTATTACTTGCATTCTTTACATAAGAAGTCTAGTGTTAAATAATAAAAAATATATTTGTAGGAAAAGAAATGATTTAAACAATGAATTAAATAAAATCATATGGATTATAATTGATTTGACAATCAACAACAAATCTTAAATCAATTAGAAAATCAATTAGTCCCATAGATTTGCTACTAATAACATTACATTCTCGGAATTATTTAACTTTCCATATTTCCTTCCAAAAACATAGAGAGATAATTCTACACTCCCCCTCAAGTTGGGTAATAGATGTTGAAATTTCCTAACTTGCCACATACATTCTCGAATTGATTTGGAAAGAGATTTGATGGGAATGTTAGCCACCTAATAGGAAAAACCTTGGGTAGCTATGAGAGTGGAGTGGGTGTTGCTGAGGGGATGAGATGTTGATGACAGCAAGTGACGATTTTAATCGTCGGAGTGTCATTGGATGTTGATGACAGCGAGTGAAGTTTGAATCGTCGGAGTGTCTCTGGATGTTGTTGACAGCGAGTGACGTTTGAATCGCTAGAATGTCACTAGATGTTGATGACATCGAGTGACGTTTGAATCGCCGGAGTGTCGCTGGATTTTGATGATAGTGAGTGACGTTTAAATCGTCGGAGTGTCGCTGTATTGATTTTTTTGTAGGCAGACTATTCCATGTAGTTGGATGGTGATAATGTTTGAACACATTAAGTCCGGAAAAAATCTGTCGAGACACGAAGATGGAGACATCGGTCGAGATTTAAAGTACAGTTTTTGAAATGACAAAAATGCCAAGAAAGAGCTCAAGAACGTTATGGAATTTGTGATAAATAATTTCGGAAAATATAAGATAATAGAATTATTTGAGTTCTCCTCTAATGACTATTTCCAACATTGGAGGAGAGAACGGAAAATTGTGAACAAGTTTCTTTAAGATGGAAAAACTTATTTTGATACTATGTAGAAATTTAAGAGTGAAAATATGTAGGGAATTTTATTGCTTGCTTCTTCAGTACAAAAGAAGTCTAGTTTAAATAATGAAAATTATATTTACAAGAAAGGAAATGATTTAAACAATGAATCAATTAAAATCATATGAATTATAATTAATTTGTCAACCAACAGTAAATCTTCAATCAATTAACAAATCAATTAGTCTAATTGATTTGCTACTAATAACATTTTATTCTCGGAATTGTTTGACTTTCTATATTTCTTTCCAATGAAGATATAGAGATAATTCTACATTAGGCAAGGTATTGCGAAAATTGAGAAGCTCAAAAGGGATTTGAACAAGTCTTTTGCGTTGAAGGATTTGGATTCAATGAAGCAGATCCTAAGCATGGAAATTACAAGAGATAAAAAGAACAGAACACTTTGTCTATCGCATAAGAATACATTGAGAGGTTTGTAATGAAAAATGCAAAATCGGTTTCAGTTCCACTTGTAGGTCATTTCAAGTTGAGTTCTAAATAATGTCCTATAAGTGAGAAAGACAAGGATGAGATGAATAATGTACTTTATGCCTCTGTAGTTGGTACTCTTATGTATGCCATGATATGTACCATACCGGACATAACACACGGAGTTGGTGTTGTTAGTCGGTGTCTCTTCAGCCTAGGAGAAGAACATTAGTTGGCTGTTAAGTGGATTCTTAGATATCTTTGACGCTCTTCAAAAGTACGCTTATGCTTCAGAAGTGATACTCCTATTTTGGAAGGTTTTACAGATTCAGATATGGCGGGTGATGTTGATTTAAGAAAATTCGTATCAGGTTTGTTGGTTATCTTATTAGTGTTGTTTCATGGCAGTCAAGATTACAAAAGTGTGTTGCTTTGTCTACTACAGAAGCTGAGTATATTGCAGCTACCGGGACATATAATGAAGTGTTGTGGATGAAGAAGTTTCTACAGGAGTTGGGCCAAAAACAAGAGAAGATCACTTTATTTTGCGATAGTCAAAGTGTCATTCATCTCTCGAAGAATTCAGTTTTTTATTCGAGATCCAAACACATCGACGTGAGATATCATTGGATACGTGATGTGCTTGAGGCAAAAAGATGAACTTGGAGAAGATTCATACAAGTGAGAATGGTGCGAATATGTTTACAAAGTCCTTGCCTAAGGAAAAGTTTGAAGATTGTCGAGAGAGAGGATTTATTGGAGTCTGCGAAGTTGCACTGACGGGGAAGATTTGTTGGGGTCAGCTCAAATGGTTTTGGGCTTGACAAAAAATAAATCCCATTAGGGCATTTCATTAATTGACATACAAAAAAAGAGAGAAATAATTTTCTCTCAGATATCTTCTCCCTCTTCCTTGTACACTCTATTCTCTCTAGAAAAGGATTCCAATCAGCCTCGTACCAGCTTCCAACTAGTCGACCAGGTTAGTTCGTGTAGGCGAGAACATCATCCGTTCTTCTATTCTTTTCTGATCAGCGACTTTAGGCCAAACACAGTTTTCTTTTGTCTCTGTTTTTGTTAACCATCTTTGATGATGATGATATATGTTGTGATGACAAGTTAGGATGAAGTTATTTGATGTTTCTTATTACATCTAGGCTTGTATTTGACAATATTTGTATACCCATTGATATAATGGATGGTTTAAGTGGCCTAAGGGTCCCGTGGTTTTACCTTAATTAGGTTTTCCATTTAAAATCTCGGTGTCTTGTTTCTTTGATTGTTTAATTGTTTGACAGTTATTTTGCTCAATTGAATTGGCTTCTCATTTGATAATACAGAAGGAGAAAAAAGTTTTAGGCCTTTGTTGTAGCTTGTCTAATTGGATGGCTAAATAGATGCTTTTATTTGTTTTCTCTAACATTTAAGCATGTTAGTTTGTTTAGCTCTCACTCTTATTATGTTCATTAACTCTTGTGAGCTAGCTTGTGGACATAAATATTGGGAGGATAATAACCATGGGAGAAGCAAGATAAATCGCTTGTGCTCCAAGTCATCCGATGCGACCCTTTGCCTCAAATTGTTAAGTAAAAGTGACCATGATTATGACGAAGACAGTTTTCGTGACATTACCCGGGTGGTTATAAACCTAAGAATCTCGAAGGCTAAGTGGATTTATGAGAGAGAAGTTGAATTCCTTGGCAGAGGCTAGAAGGAGGAATTGGGAGATGAAGGATAGGTATTATGCATGTTCTAAGAACTTGGAAGACTCTATGAGACCTAAAACTGGTTAAGAAGTATTTTTCAGAACATGATAACAACAAAGTCGAGTCTCACATAGAGTTGAACGACGTCTTACAAGAGGAAAGTGATTGTGTGGCATCCCTTCATAGGGCGACACATAGTGTGCCAGATTAATTGATGGAGAACATTGGGGAATTTGAGTTTGTTGTGAAAGTGATTAAGATTGCTATGAGGTTAGCACATAAAGATTTATGGATTGTTATAGATCTCTTTATACAACTTTTGCGTGTATGGTTTTGAATTTTGAATAAATCGTTATTAACTTAAGAAAAAATACTTATTAGTTCTTAGAAATAAAACTTATTACTGTCTTCTCTCTTTGTTGTGTTTTAATAATTAATTGAGTTTGTTTTACATTTATATGTCTCTTTTTAAACATAATGTTTTTAACTACTCATTGAAATTGAATATAATCAAATTAATAAAACACATTGAAAATTATCCCCTTTTATAGCAACTTTACTGTTCTGAATAATCCCTCATGTGTACAAAAGGTTGTTTTATGACAGTTGGTAGGTTTCATTTTTATCTGATGGTAACTTGAGCGAATGTCTAATTTATAAAAGAATCTAGACCCGTGCAACTCTTCCAACTGCTCCTCAATAATGGGAATTGAGAATTTATCCTTGATCATTGCAACATTTTATTGACGATAATCAGTACACAACCTCCATGTTAAGTCTTTTTTCCTCATAAAGACCACATATGCTACAAAAGCGCTATGGCTAGGTCGAATGATTCCCTTGTCTAACATTTTGTTTACCATTGTCTCAATTTTTGTTTTCTACGGTGCTGAGTTTCTATACGATCTTAGGCAAACTGGTTTTGTTCCTACTTTTAAAGGAATTTGATTATCCTAATCTCGAATAGGGGCAACTCGGTTGGTTTTTGGAACAAGTCTTCAAATGAGGCTAAGATGGTTATTAGCTCCTTAGGTATTTCATGAACATTTAAAGACGCAATTGCAAAAAAAACTGACATTTACCTTCTTATACATTTTTTAACAACACTGTGGCTGCCTTTTTGCCTTTTCTAGCAAAGTATGCAATTTATTCCCTTATAGTATATTTATATTTGTCTTATTTATACCTTACAGGGATTTATTATTCCCTTCTATCTTATATGTGAGTGTAAGCCGCTCAAAATTCCAAGAAGACGGGACTAACGTAATTAACCATTCTATGCCCAAAACCACATCATAATTAGACATGGTCAATACCCTCATATCAGCTTGAAACTCTTCTTCATTCATAGTCCATTTTACACCTTTATAACAACTTTCACTGATCAACTTAGAACTATCAACTACTTTCACTAGTAAGTCGGTGGTAGGTAAATTTAGGTGGTTGATATTTTTCAAAATCCCGTTGTTAATTAAATTGTGGGTACTACCTATATCAGTTAGGATAGTAATGGGCAAGAGTATAATTTTGCCTGATATTATGAGAGTTTGATAATGTTTAGAACCTGATAAGGCATGGATAGAAATGGAGGTATCATTGTTATCGGATTTGGTTAAGGGAGATGTTTTGTTAGAGGCTTCAACAATTTATGGTTCTCCTACATCATTCATCATAATCATGAACAACTTGGCCTTACACTTATGATTACCTTCATATTTTTCTTTGCAGGTGTAACATATATATTTTTTTTCTTCCGTTCATCTAAAATTTGGGATCCATTTGATGCATGTACCTCTGTCTTGGGTTAGGATTAAAAAGAGTGGAATATGAGTGATTGAGATAATGAGGTTTAGGGTAATTTGGCCAGGTAAGTTTAAGTTGATTAGGCATAGGGAGAAGGGGTGGACTAATATTGTATAAATGTCTACTACTCAATAGTGACTTGTAAGTAGTTTCTTGCATCTTGGCCACTGCCATAACAACATTTAAAGTGTCGGGTTGTAACAGTCTAATGGAGTTAGAGATTTCTTCTCTAAGGCCGCTTAAATAACAATTTATCACATAAATTTCTGGCATATGTGTCAGCTTTTGTGAAATAGCTAAGTACCTCAAGTTGTATTCATGAACTAACTTATTTTGTTTTAGGTCCATCAGTTGGCTTATAGGTGTATCGCAAATCGAAAGACCGAATTACTGTAAGAGTGCTTTCTTGAGGTTCATCCATGTCAATGCCACCGGATGGTTCCTTGTCTGCAAAAATGAGCCATACCACGTTCTAGCGTCTCCTGAGAAATGAATAGAAGATATCTCCACCTTGGTAGCATCAACGGTGCGATCCACCTTGAAAAACTATTCAGCCGAAATAATCCACCCTTCCACGTACACTCCATCAAACTTTGGGAAATTCACATTCGTCATTTGCGTTGGTGGAACATAATGTATGTCTCTAAGGGGAAATGTTCGTGAGGAGCCCGCTACATCATCGGATAATCCACATCAAACTCTCGACTTGATAAAATGTGTGGTTGTTCTTCAATGGTCTCAACCTTTCCTTCCATCCATCTCTTTACTTCCTCAATCATTTGAGTGATTGTTGTCATGGACACACGCAAATATTCGTTATCCGATTAATATCTCGTTTCGACCATCATAAGAACCGTCAACTTTGATACAGAATGATAAGTTTAAGAGGGGATGTGAGAAGAGAATCCAAGGCACTCGCCGGAACGTACAAGAAATGACGATCAAAGGTTTAAGAATTAGATGAAAGATAAGAAAGATGAGATATGCTCTTAGTCCTTTTATAATTCAATAGTGATGAATCCAACTAAGGATATACGACTCCACAAAATCCAGCACGTAATTTTGTTACAACTAATTGGTGAGGTGACCAAAAGGCCAAGGCCAAATAAAAATAAAAAGAAAGTTTAAGGACAGACAAAAAAAAAGAGTCTAATAGAAAAGAAATATAACGGTAATTATAAAAAGAAATAAATTTTAGATCAGATGGTCCCAATGGCTCCACGTGTCACGTCCTCCTCTGTCTGATCAAGTATATATTGTAACCTAAATAAAAGCTTGTGACATACCTAACAAGAGTTGGCATTTACTTAGGGTAGAGGATCTTTGAAGAGTAAAGAGGGTTAATTCGAGTTTTTTGCTAAAGTTTTTCTCAACTCAAAAAGCAATAAGCCTTCTTGGTTGGGTTGAGGGTGTAATCCACATTGACTACCCCAATCACATAAATTATAGATGTATAAGTTTCATCCAACGATGTATACTTATACACCTTCAAATATGAGCTTTAAGTCTCTTGCAAACAAAACAAATAATGTTATCTTGAAGTTTGAATAAATCATAAAAGAATTCATTTGGCCAAAATTTTGGGGTCCCTAACTATGGGGTAGCTAGGTATTTATAGGGGATGCTAGAAGGATATAGAGGTTCAAGAGTTATTTCTATCTAACTTGCCAAGTCTTTGAGAAGTTGGTGTGCATTTCAAATGCCACAAGCTCCCTTTAACGTCACTCCATTGAAGGGCTGCATTTTAATTCTTTTCATCATGTTAAAGAATTAAAAGGCCAATGATCTTCTGACATGTCATTAAAAATAATCAAATGTCATTTTACCAATGGAATTAAAGATAACCCATGACTTTGACATCATGCATTGTCATTTGAATTTTGAAATTCTTATTTAAAATGATATAAATTGTTTAACCAAAACGATAAAACATTACATGAAGAATTTTTTTAATAGATTATCGAACTCGTAGGTCATCGAAAAAACTGATTAACTCATTGACCAATTACACCAGCTTTCCAGAATGAATATCAACGTCATAATAATGACATTATGAATGATATGCATCGTACGAGTACGATAATTGAAAGTTCGACGATTTTTCTATAACTAGATATTGCACCAAAAAATAAGTAAGATGATAACTCAAATATGTAGGCATATCATATATATCAGCCACATCAATTCAAACTTCTCATTATCTACCAAAACTCTAACATCAACTAGTGAATCTGAGTAATACTCCACAAAAACTACATATATTAGTCAACCTTGACAATGTAAGAGTAAGTGATTTATCGATTCAATTTCCTCATGACACATACGACATCGACTTACCATAATACGATATTTTTTCATGAACATATCATTTTAAGAATTTTACTATGAATAATGCTCAGTAAAAAAAATGAGAACTTGGATAGAATCATTGACTCTCAAAGCTTTTTGCAACAAAAATCATATAAAATCATCTTATTGAATAAATTATAGCAATGTCTCAAATAAAAACTATCAATATCTTATTAGAACATAACGTTTTGTTCAGACAGGGGCATTTGCTTGCACCTTACATAAAGTAGACTCTATTATGAGAATAACTCTCCATAATGTTTAATCTCCTTCTGTATCTAATTCGGTTAAAGAAATAATTAGATCGATGATCAAGCATGTCCTTAAATGTATAATTTCTACATATAACAATGAAAGTAAGCTTATGATACGTCGTATCTAGAATTTTGACACTATATAAAATATTGTTCCAAAAGTTAATCGAAGATCAATCCCCACAATGAATCTGGACTGCTCATAAAAACTTTTCCACATAGAATAAATTCCCTTCCAAATGTTACAACCACTAGATAATTATACATTTTAGTGAACCAACGAGACCAATTTTGACCATACTTACATCTGATCATCGATGCCCAAAGACTATTCGACTCCTTTACAAATCTATTACACTATTTCAAAAAAAGAGCTTAATTAAAGAAACAAGATCTCAAATATTTAGACCTCATTGATCTTTAAAACATTTAACCTTATCTTAACTAACTAGATGATAAAACAATTTATTAGAAGATCCCCATATAAATTTACACATTATTCTCTCCATTTTCACCGTCACACTCTTGAGGAGAATGAATAAAGACCTCATATATGTGTGCATAGATGACAACATACTCCTATTGAGAATTAACCGACCTCATTTCAAGATTATTTTATTTTTCATTTAGATAACTTACATTCCATTTTAGTGATAATCGGGTCTCAAAAGTCCTTGAATCGTTATTTGGTATTAATGGAATATCAAGATATGTGGACGGAATATCACCAATTCTGAACCCAAAAATTTGTCAACCTCATTCTTCTCCTATTCAAAACAGAATCTGAGAAAAAAGATGTGCAATTTATTAATATTAACTCAAAAACTTGAAAATACACCAAATAACCATAAAATATCTCGAATGTGCTTAAAATTCATGTAGGTGGCTTGAACCAAATAGTGCGTGTCATCAACGAAAATAAAATGTGATATGACAAAAAAAATACATTCTTGTCCCACAACTCATTCTACGAATAAGTTTTGAGTTTTCTACGATTGTCATCATTTTCTAGAGGACTTTCATAATAGTGGTGAATAAAAAGGAGAGAGTGAATCACTCTATTTGATTCCTCAGGAGCTCTCAAAAAATCTATGGGAATTCAAATTTACAATGACATAAAATTTAACCGTTGATAGACAAAATCTAATTCAACTAATCTATTTAACACCATTCTCATTATGTCCATGAAAACAAACAAAAACTCCTAATTGACGTTATCATACATTTTTTCGATGTCTAGTTTGACAAAATACATTTTTCGTTCTGTGAATTAACTAAGTCAATGCACTATTGTTTATTAATATCGCATCATATATTTAAGGAGTTCATCAAGTACAAACTTATTACTAACTTTCATATTTTAAAAAAGACATTTGTAAGTTATGAAAACTAACATATGTTATTAGAAGCATTTTTTTGTTATTATTATGTATGCCATTCAAAACAAAAATTATTCCACAGTGTATTTGGTAACAATGGAATTGAAATTGGAATTGGAATTAGAATTGAAGGGTCCAACTTCAATTCTTATGTTTGGTAGACACTTTAATATTAAGAATTAGAATTTAAATTAGAATTTCAATGGACTTCAATATAGTGTAATTTTAGACTTCCCAATTTCAATCTTTTTAGGTCGGAATTGTAATTCTATTTTTTTTTAATATATTTTTTCAACAAAATAATTTATTTTTATTATTATTTAAAACACGATTAAAGTTTTCAATCGATAATATTTGTTTTTGGAATTTAAAATATTGAACCGATATTTTTTTAGTTGAGTAAGTTTAACACGTTTTTGACACGTTTAACACGTTTTTTCACGTTTTTGACATGTCTAACACGTTTTTCACACATTAAACACGTTTATCACGTTTATGTAACGTTTAACATGTTTTCACATTTTTGGCACGTTTAACATGTTTGTTACATGTTGAACACGTTTAACACATTTTTGGCACGTTTAACACATTTTTGACACGTTTAACACGTTTTGACATGTTTAGTACTTTTTTTATACGTTTACGTTTTTGACACGTTTAACACGTTTTCACACATTTTTTATATTTTGGCACGGTTTTCACGTTTTGGCACGTTTAATAAGTTTTTCACATATTTGACACGTTTTTGACACGTTTAACACGTTTTCGCGTTTTTGACACGTTTAACATGTTTTCGCGTTTTTCACACGTTTAACACGTTTTTCACACGTTTAACACGTTTTTCACACATTAAACTTATTTATCACGTTTTTAGCACGTTTAACACATTTTTGACACGTTTAAAACGTTTTTCCACATGTTTAATATTTTTCATATTTTTCACACGTTTAATATGTTTCACGTTTTTAGGACATTTAATATGTTTTTTAAATATTTAACACGTTTTTGACAAATTTAACACGTTTTTGGCACGTTTAACAAGTTTTGGCATGTTTAACACGTTTTTGGCACGTTTAACACATTTTGGCACGTTTGATAAATCTGGGTATATTTACCACATTTTGACATGCTTAATATATTTTGGCTCGTTTAACACACTTATGACACATTTAATATTTTCAACCTGTTTCATGAATTAATTTAATTTTGAAAATTAATAGGGTTTACCATATTCAAAACTTTATTTAGTATGAATGATTTAAATATTATTTAAATAATTCATATTGATCTCAAATTTTATTTCTTCAACTAATTTAGTAATTAAAATATGAAAATAATATCAAAAAATCAAAATTATGTTAAACGGATCAAAAAACGTATAATAATGTCAGACATATTAGACAGAGCAAAATATAAATTAAACGGACCGAAAATTTTAAATCTTTCACAAATATGTTAAACGAGCCAAAACGTGTTAAACATGTTTAAAACGTATTAAACATGTCCAAATGTGTCAAAAGTGCCAAAACGTGATAAATGTGTCGTTAAACATGTCAAAACATGTTAAACGTGCCAAAACATGTTAAATGTGGCAAAAATGTGTTAAACGTGCTAAAAACATGTTACAATCAAATGTGTTAAATGTGTCAAAAATGTATTAAATATGCCAAAACGTGTTAAAATATCAAAACATGCTAAACATGCCAAAACGTGAAAAACGTGTTAAAATATTAAAAACGTGTTAAATGTGCAAAAATCGAGTTAAACGTGCCAAAAGCGTGTTAAACGTGTCAAAACGTGTTTAATGTGCTAAAAATATGTTAAATGTGACAAAAATATGATTGGTTTGTCAAAATATGTTAAACATGTCAAAACGTGTTAAACATGCTAAAAACGTGTTAAACGTGTCAGAAATGTGTAAAACGTGTGAAAATATGTTAATCATGTCAAAAACGTGTTAAACGTGCCAAAAATGTGAAAAACGTGTGAAAACGTGTTAAACGTGTTAAATGTGTTAAACATGTCAAAAACGTGTCAAATGTGCCAAAAACGTGAAAAATGTGTTAAACTTGTCAAAACGTGTGAAAAACATGTTAAACGTATTAAAAATGTCAAAAACGTGTTAAACGTGCCAAAAACGTAAAAAATGTGAAAAAAATGTTAAACGTGTGAGAATGTGTTTTAAGTGTAAAAATGTGTTAACATGTCAAAATCGTGTTTAAACGTGCCAAAAACGTGAAAAACATGTTAAACGAGTAAAAACATGTTGAACGTGTCAGAAATGTGTAAAACGTGTGAAAATGTGTTAATCATGTCAAAAACGTGTTAAACGTGCCAAATTGTGAAAAACGTGTGAAAACATGTTAAATGTGTTAAACATGTCAAAAATGTGTCAAACGTGCCAAAAACATGAAAAATGTGTTAAACTTGTCAAAACGTGTGAAAAACATGGTTAAACGTATTAAAAATGTCAAAAACGTGTTAAACGTGCCAAAAATGTGGAAAACGTGTGAAAACATGTTAAATGTGTTACACATGTCAGAAATGTGTCAAACGTGCCAAAACCGTGAAAAATGCGTTAAACTTGTCAAAACGTGTGAAAAACATGGTTAAACGTATTAAAAATGTCAAAAACGTGTTAAACGTGCCAAAAACGTGTTAAACATGCTAAAAACGTAAAAAATGTGAAAAATGTTAAACGTGTGAGAATGTGTTTTAAGTGTAAAAATGTGTTAAACATGTCAAAATTGTGTTTAAACGTGCCAAAAACGTGAAAAAACATGTTAAACGAGTAAAAACGTGTCAAACGTGTCAAAAATGTGTAAAACGTGTGAAAATGTTTTAATCATGTCAAAAACGTGTTAAACGTGCCAAAAATGTGAAAAACGTGTGAAAACATGTTAAATGTGTTAAACATGTTAAAAATGTGTCAAACGTGCCAAAAACGTGAAAAATGTGTTAAACTTGTCAAAACGTGTGAAAAACATGGTTAAACCTATTAAAAATATCAAAAACGTGTTAAACGTGCCAAAAACGTGTTAAACGTGCTAAAAACGTAAAAAATGTGAAAAAATGTTAAACGTGTGAGAATGTGTTTTAAGTGTAAAAATGTGTTAAATATGTCAAAATTGTGTTTAAACGTGTCAAAAACGTGAAAAACGTGTTAAACGTGTAAAAACGTGTTAAACGTGTCAGAATTGTGTAAAACGTGTGAAAATGTGTTAATCATGTCAAAAACGTGTTAAACGTGCCAAAAATATGAAAAACGTGTGAAAACATGTTAAATGTGTTAAATATGTCAAAAATGTGTCAAACGTGCCAAAAACGTGAAAATGTGTTAAACTTGTCAAAACGTGTGAAAAACATGGTTAAACCTATTAAAAATGTCAAAAACGTGTTAAACGTGCCAAAAACGTAAAAAATGTGAAAAAATGTTAAACGTGTGAGAATGTGTTTTAAGTGTAAAAATATGTTAAACATGTCAAAATCGTGTTTAAACGTGCCAAAAACGTGAAAAACATGTTAAACGGGTAAAAACGTGTTAAACGTGTCAGAAATGTGTAAAACGTGTGAAAATGTGTTAATCATGTCAAAAACGTGTTAAACGTGCCAAAAATGTGAAAAACGTGTGAAAACATGTTAAATGTGTTACATATGTCAGAAATGTGTCAAACGTGCCAAAAACGTGAAAAAATGGGTTAAACTTGTCAAAACGTGTGAAAAACATGGTTAAACGTATTAAAAATGTCAAAAACGTGTTAAACGTGCCAAAAATGTGTTAAACGTGCTAAAAACGTAAAAAATGTGAAAAAATGTTAAACGTGTGAGAATGTGTTTTAAGTGTAAAAATGTGTTAAACATGTCAAAATTGTGTTTAAACGTGTCAAAAACGTGAAAAACGTGTTAAACGTGTTAAACGTGTCAGAAATGTGTAAAACGTGTGAAAATGTGTTAATCATGTCAAAAACGTTTTAAACGTGCCAAAAATGTGAAAAACGTGTGAAAACGTGTCAAACGTGCCAAGAATGTGAAAAATGTGTTAAACTTGTCAAAACGTGTGAAAAACATGTTAAACGTATTAAAAATGTCAAAAACGTGTTAAACGTGCCAAAAACGTAAAAAATGTGAAAAAATGTTAAACGTGTGAGAATGTGTTTTAAGTGTAAAAATGTGTTAAACATGTTAAAATCGTGTTTAAACGTGCCAAAAACGTGAAAAATATGTTAAACTGGTAAAAACGTGTTAAACGTGTTAAAAATATCAAAAATTTGTTAAACGTGTCAAAAACGTGTTCGATTGTAATGAAAATCAACGTAATAAAAATCAAGAGAATATATTGAGGTGAAAGATAGTTACTTTACATTGAATTAATAGAGAATTAAATTTATATAATTTGGATAATTATTTTTATTATATTCTATTTTACAAAAATAAAGAATTAAAATTTAATTAAAATTCTATAATTTTTTTAAATATAAAAATTAAGTTATAATTTCATTTTAATTCTTAAATTGGAATTCCAATTTCAATTCTAATTATCTAAGTATACCTTTACATATATTTATGCTCTAATTTAAATTTAAATAGATTCAATTAAATAAATAAATATTATAAAAAAATGTTATTCTTTCTTATTTTTTTTTATATTCCAAAAAAAGAAAAGAAAAAAGAAAGATTAAAAACAATTCAAAATGATAGTTAAAATGATATAGATTTGAATAATGTATTCCAAACAAGCCATTTTCTCTTGTTCCTGTTCTTTCTGTAAGCATTTCTGATTTCACCATTTTCATCATTCCTCGCCCCCGTCGCATTCCGGGCGTTCTCCGGCCGACGTGCACGTCTCAATCTCTCTAACTTTCCGTTGTCACAAGTCTTGATCGACATTCGAAAGACATTGAAAAAAAAGGAGGTGAATGAATCGCAAGACAAATATCTTGTTTTTGATTTTGTGATCACGGTTGCTTTTATACTGAATACCTTCTAAATCTCTTTCCTCGAAAATATATTGCGAATGAGTGTGTATGTACATGCATGTCCGCTGCATGTTCCTGAGAAATCGATCGTATCAATGTCCGAATGGAAGAATATTTGTATTTCACTACAATCGTTCTATTTGTTTGAATGTGGATTCCCTCTCTTCGTACGCTGTGATTTGGAAGTTTGGTTGATAACATATTCGAGCTGAATATCGTTGATATGTTCTCCACAATGTATTCTACAGTATCGACGATGACGATAATCCATCGATTCACCTACGTTTAATAGATATCCGAGGTTCTTCTCTTCCGAGAAAGTTTTGAAATTTCATTGGATTGTTTATCATGTCGAAGGTGGTTTACCAAGGCTGGATGGTTCGACACGGTCGAAGGAAGATCGGACGGTCGTTTATTCATATGAGGTACTTTGTGCTCGAGACTAAGCAACTTTCTTACTACAAGAGGAAGCCTCAGGGCAATACGGTGAGCGTCACAATTCGAATTCTTGGTTCCCCCACTTAAAGACCTTGACAGTTTTACTTTCAATTATTTGGGTTATTGATTTCCTTTTCTTCTTCTTTTGGCTATATGACGATGATGATGATAGACTCCAGTGAATACCCTTCTTATAGATGGGAATTGCAGGGTTGAGGACCAAGGATTAAAGACACACCACGGACATGTGAGTTTTTGCTTCCTCTTATCACTTGTTATTACCATATGTCTTTAGTGAAGAGAAGGAGAAGAGACTTTCTTATACACATGTTTAGAATATCAAATTTAGAATCAAAATCGTTTTACCCACACTAGGTAGCTCAGTGGCAACATACTTGTACTAAAGGGGCTTACTATTATTAGGTTTCAATTTCAATTATCATTGAAAGCATGAGATTGAAGTGGGATGATTTGGGAATTCAAATTTTTAAAAAAATAACAGACTTTGTTTTAGGAACTGATTTTACATTAGGATGATTCTCGTTCTATTCTTGTCATATCTTTCATTATTGAGAATGTCTTTGGAATGTAGATTTTGGAGTAGAACACTTTCTCATTAGGACAGTGTCATTTCTCTTGTTTTGTGATGAGAAGGAGAAAGAAATTCCTTATACACATGTTTAGAATATCAAATTTAGAATCAGAACCCTCTTACCCATACTGGGCAGCTGTTCGATTCTCATTGATGATAAAACATCGTATTGAAGTGGGAGGTCATAGCCTGAACTTTCCTATTAAAAGAAGAACAAAAAGAAAGAATCAGAATCCTTTATTGTAGGAACTGATTTTACATTAGGATGATTCTCCTTCTATTCTTCTGATATATTTGATTATTGAAAATGTCTTTGAGATATAGATTTAGGTAGAGCACTTGCTCATTAGGATAGTGTTCTTGTTTATTTTAATTTCTCTTGTTTTCTCAGTTGTTTCTAGAGTTGAGTCTCTAACATTATCATGTTCTTTCGTGATAACTATGTTGGTTGAAGCTTGCTATCTAGTGCAAAGTGTAAGTTGTGAAGTTAAGTCTTGTTTTGGCTGTTTTTTTTCACTTTCCATTCTCTAGATTCTGTCATTTATGGTCATATTGAAAGAGGGACACATTTCCTTTTGTCATTTATGGATTCTCTAAAGCACACTTTTCTTGTTTCTTCTCTTCCCTAACAGAGGCTCTATGTTCTGTCTGTCTACAACAAGAAAGACGAGCATGATCCAATAATGGTGGGTAGATCTAGCCTAATGGAGAAAACATAAATATTTCAAACTAATTAATTCTATTCTCAGATGGCAGCATTCAACATACAGGAGACACATACATGGAAAGAAAAGATAGAATCTGTTATTGATCAGGTTATGATAAGTGCTCTTCCTTTCACTTGACGAAGCATATCTGAAAAGTTGGAATAAATGTCCAGAAAAATAATTAACGGTTATATATACTTTAAACTGATCGTTGACAGATATTTCAGCATCAGGGATCGCAGGTTGCTGCAAATGGAAAGAAGTACATTTCTTTTGAATATAATAAGTCTGGAATGGATAATGAAAGAAAATCCTCTTCATCAGATTATGAAAGTCAGTAAGTGTATAAATTAGTAAGATTTTATATGTTTGTGCTGTTCATGCAGCACAAACACCGAGATGAAATACGAAAGTTGGTATTTATTATGTACTTTTGATTGATGCTCTTGAAGACTATGGTTCTTATCTGAATAGCTTCATAATTTTTCATAATTAAAAAAACTCTTCAGTCTCGTGTTACTGTGTAATGACTTACAAATCATTTAAATTCTTTTCTGAAAAAGTCAATAAGAAAAAAAATCCCAAAATGGCTTGATTTTGAGGTAGAAGATTTTTTATTATTATCAGAAACTACTACTAACTGGATTGGACATCCATAGATGATTTTCAATTAAAAGCATCATCACCACATATATATTTTTTTCCCATTTGTCCATTTCCATGAAAAATAAAATTCAATATTTTTCCATAGATGTTTTTTTTACAGAATTCAATTTTAGAAGAAATTGTACTTACAAACAACTTTTAAATGATAAACAGCTTGTGATTGTCAAATCAATCCAATTCACCATAAAAATTATTCGGCTTCTCTCAAGCTGACAAATCAATATCAGCTGAGAAGAAGCTAAATCCACTATGACGGATTAATGAGCTTCTGGAATGCTTACACAAGTTTATTTGTTTCTGTAGATTTAGTGCCCCTGAAGATGAGGATGACTCTAATAAGCCATTGTTGCCGAGGGCAACAATAGGAAAAGGTTGTTAATTTTTTTCTCCATCTATTTGATGATATATAGTTTTTAGGAAAAAAAAAAGCTCTTTTTGCTTCAACTCAATTTACTTTATGTTGTCATTTTTTTTTATTAAATCATTTAAGTTCATAAATATTGCATCTCCTTATTCTGGATTGTTGATTAAAATATAATTCTTATTTCTAAATTGCATAGCTAGAACTTAACGAAAAAATGGAGACAAAATGTAATTTGAGTATTTTTATAAGTTTAGGAAGCAAAACGAACCTTAATGCAAGTTCAAAAAGCAAAACAAACTTCTTTCCTATTTTTTAATGTATGTTAGTTTATTTTGATGCTAAAAACTACTTTGATAGGTCCTCTTGAACCAGCACTTGACTGGACAACAAAAATAGACTCAGACTTCTCAAACAAGAATTCTAATGATCAAGCATTCTCTAAAAAGCATTGGCGCCTTCTTCAATGCCGAGATGGTTAGATATGTCAATTCTCATGTTCTCAATATAATAGAAGACGTCGATTCTCATCTGTGAAGGAATATTTATTTTTTCTTACACAGGACTTCGCATTTTTGAAGAACTCATTGAAGTTGATTTTCTTGTATGATCATTTATTTATTAATTTTGCATCCAAAAGAATTTGTAGACACATTGCTTGGATTTTTCTACTGGTTTGATGTAGTTTTCTTCTGGCAGCCAAAAAGCTGTAGTAGAGCAATGAAAGCTGTAGGGGTGGTGGAAGCTTCATGTGAGGATATATTTGAGCTTGTTATGAGCATGGATGCAACACGGTTCGAGTAAGCTCTCTTTACTGCAACAATTTAAACTATATATGCTCTATGATGCATTCAAGTAAGCTCTCTTCACATGCTTCCTTTAAACCGTGCACCCTCTACCTCCCTTCAAGTAGAAATCGTCCTCATAAAACACTTACTACCTTTAACTTCACTGATTATGTTTGTGGGAGCTTAACAATGTGTTGATTGGGAGTTGTTTATTCCATTTTATTGTTTATTTAGGTGGGACTGTACCTTCCAGTATGGTAGCTCAGTTGAAGAGGTAGATGGGCATACAACAATACTCTATGAGAGATTACAGCTGGATTGGTTTCCTACGTAATTCTTCCCCAAGTCATTTCAGTTTTCAGATTCTGTTCATATTTTTCTGATCTTCAATTCCAAATATGAGTTTTAGGATGCAATAGTCATTTGATGCAATAAATAATGGGGTACAACAGAAGTTCTAATATATAAAAAATGGCAATCATATTGGGTAGCTCAAGTAGAAAGAGTCTTGCCTAAAAGACAAGTCTCATGTTCGACTCTCACTAGAAACGCCCTGAATGGAAGTTGGCGCCTGTGCCAGCTTCCTCCAGGGAACAAACCCTAATTTTCAAAAAAATAAATGAAAAGTGGTAGACCTACAGCCATGATGATTCATCTGCTTATTGCTAACATTTGTCGCAAACATACATATTGCAGGTTAGTGTGGCCACGTGACCTCTGTTATGTGCGTTATTGGCGCCGAAATGATGATGGAAGTTATGGTATATATCTCCAACCATCATCCTATATATATTTGAAATGCTGAGTTCTCTTCTGTACACAATTTTTTCTCTTCTGTCCACAGTTGTTTTGTTCCATTCTAGGGAGCATGAGAAATGTGGTCGCCAACCGGGATTTGTCCGAGCTCATATTGAGAGTAATAATTTTCACCATGTCCATAGAATAGATCTTCGCGGTTACGATTAATTGAAAAATTAGTTCTCCTTTTTCTGTGTGTTTCTCTTCTACCTTTTAATCCTAAGCTTTAATATGATACTGTATATGTTGTGATGTTTCTTAGGTGGAGGGTACAAAATCTCGCCTCTGAAATCTCGCAATGGGAGGCCAAGGACACAGGTGCAGCACCTAATGCAAATTGATCTAAGAGGGTGGGCAGTTGGTTATATTTCATCTTTTCAACATCATTGTCTCCTTCAACTGCTAAATAGTGTTGCTGGTGAGCTCTTACCTTTGATGTTTCATCCATAGTTAAGCTTTATGTTATAATTGCAATGATTTTCTGTTTCACATCTGAAGTCAGTTGGGTTATATATTTTTTTTTTGAGGAAAGCTAAAGGATGTTATATTATTGATAATGTTTTTTATTGCATGATAGAATTCATCTACTAATACCATATCATAAGATAGTTGTTTCCTAATAAAATTCATAAAACATATATTGTATTATGAGATATTATTTATATTTTAGGAATGTACAATAAAATACTTTTGTCGGCATTGTAGCCTTCCTTCTTCTTTGAGGGTCTATTCATAGGAGAATCTAATAATTCTTGGTTGTGAATTTGAACGAGTTGTTTGCTTTCTTGTTTAGACAGTTCATACCACCCATATATAGTATTTTGATTTCAATTCTTCCATGTTTCAAACATCCTCCCTCAAACCCAAATTAAAAATTAAATGGTTGATTGAGTTTGCAACTTCCATCTTCGTTGAATGTTCTTGAGAACACTAGTTACAATTGCAAGAAGAAGAATAGCCTAGTCCCGATGAGAATATAAATTCCATTCAACATTTTTTACATCATTTAAAAAAGACAAAAACTTTCGTTACCACCATAGTCAATGCGAAAGTCGCATCTTCCATGGGGAACATAACCATATAAAACAAGTAATGATAATGTTTGTCATTATTTACACAAACAAAAAGTGATAACATTAAAGGGTATGCAGTACCAAACAAAATACCACTGAAATCCCATTTGTTAAGACTTTCTCCCATTCTCAATGATCCATCGCTTGGGTTCTCGAATGTGGTTAGGTCCATGTGAAGACATGTTTCAATGGGTTTGAATGGTCACTTCTAGGTTTTCCTCGTGGTAATTAACATTTCACTTTTCTTTCTCAAGCCTCCACTTGACTATTATGGATCTGAACATAATATTTATAAGCTTCTAACTTACTATTCTTATGATCCATATGTCATTTCACTGTGGCTAATGCTTATCATTTATTTTTTCTATGTCTTTTCCAGTACCATATCCATTTTTTTGGAACAAATTCTTACTCGTCTTTATAGGAAAACAAACAATACATACTTGATTTTTAGCATTTTTAATTTTTTTTTATTACATTTGATTGCAGGACTGCGTGAATGGTTTTCTCAAACAGATGAAAAGATTGCTCCTCTAAGAATCCCAGTAATGGTCAACATGGCTTCTGCCACTACTCCATTAAAAAAGAGTCAAAGTCTCCCACAGTCAACCTTTCACATTCATAAATCTTCTTTTGATGGTACAAACAGAAAAAGTAACGTAATGCTGGATGATTCTGATGAGGAAGATGATCAGCAAATTAAGGAAAAAGTGGTAGTAAGACTACTGTAGCTCCACCATCAACTTCTTTTCTTTTTTCACAATTTCTGAACAGGTGATGTTACAATCTCCAGGTATCAGCTGCCACCAATGAGAATGAAGAAAAGAAAGCAGGTAGTAAGTGGTATCACTCCTTCTTTCATTTTTCCATTCACAAGGACACTTTTTAAAATTTATATGCATGTACAGAAGAATCCTCGGGTCAAATTGATTTGTCCTGTTTCTCTGGAATTCTACGGCAAGATGACCATGATAATGCTCGTAACTGCTGGAGGATTTTAGATGGGAACAACTTTAGAGTTCGTAGCAAGAACTTCTGTTATGACAAATCCAAGGTTAATAATTTGCTTCTTTAAATTATTTCTGTAGCTTTTAGAGAATTTGAAGATTTTATTGACATATTTAGATATGTCAAAACCCACCACCAAGGTAGCTCAAGTAGAAATAGTCTTGCATATAAGAGACCAAATGGTCTCAAGTTCGATTTTCACTAAGAAACGCTATGATTAAAGTGGGGAGCCACAACTTTGAGGCATTGTGCTAGCTTCATCCAGAGAATAAACCCTGGTTTTAAATTTTTTATTTTTTTTAAAGATAAGTCAAATGATGAAAAGGAGTTACTTAATAAACATAAATGATCAACCAACAGCTAATAGGAATAAATGAGGAGAGAAATAACTCTCCTTCAACACCAGCCACTTAGGTGTTAATATGCCCTGCCTCCAAGTGAGATGACCCAAACAAGATATGGTGCAAAGGGTCATTTTTTGTCTGGTTTACTTCATCTGTTTTTTTTTGTGGTTTTTTTCATACAGTTATCTTTTGGGTTTTTATATACATTTTTTCACAATGACAAAGATTCAAAAAACAAAATCATCTGGCTAAAATGTTTGATAAAAAAAATTCTGTAGCACAACCTATCTTTTTCTACAACTTTTCACACTAAAAATGTTTAATCACACTTTTCATACAAAATGCAAATAAAATCAGTTTCAGTTTATACTTTGGCAATTTTCCAAAGTGATTGTGACAAAATAATACATCCAAACAATATCTTCCTTCTCACTTTTTTGGTTGCAATGCTTTGCTTTGAAGGCTCCTGCTGGTAAGCATCTAATGGAACTAGTTTCTGTTGATTGGTTCAAAAATACAAAACGTATGGATCATATTGCAAAGCATCCTCGTTGCGCAGCCCAAGTATGTATCTCTTTTTCATCCTTTTCTTTCTGATGTAAGCTGTTAAACCCAAATCAAACAACCCCCAAATCTTCCCTCATATAAAACATTATGATTTTTATGCAACTGCTTTGGTTCCAATGTTACAAATTATTAATTTATTTCCTTATTTAGATTGCATCAGAAAAAGGATACTTCTCCATAGTCATAAACTTGCAAGTAAGTTTTTCATTTGGAGTATTTTTTGTATGCATATATATATATTTATCACCTAGAAATTGGAAGTGATTATGCTAATTTTCAAGGTGCCCGCTACAACGCAATACAGTATGGTTTTCAATCTAGTAACGAAGGAGCTAGTACCGGGATCTCTCTTACAACGGTTTGTTGATGGTGATGATGAATTCCGTAATAGTAGACTAAAGCTGATCCCATCTGTTCCCAAGGTAGTTTTTTCTTTGGGAAAATATAAAGGGATAGCACACAAAAATCACACTGTCGCTTGAAAAATGAGAGCACAAATAAATTACTCTTGTACTAAAGAAATGAACAAAGAAATTACAGTTCAGATAACCCACCAAGTTCGATTCCCACTAAGAACGATCTGAATGAAGTGGGGAACCAAGGCACTGGGGGTTGTGTTAGCTTCCTCCAGGGATTATTCCCTGGCTTTAGAAAAATGGAAACTACAGTTCAGATGCAAAATTCTAACCCACAAAAACCTCTCATCCAGGATATTGAAAAACCTCCCAACCTGAAAGATTTTCCCTTGAATCGTTCTTTGATCCTTTCGCCTCATATAATTCACTAAAGAGAAATCAATGTCAATATTTATTGAGTTTAATGGTTTTCATTCAACCAACAAATCCATTGATCCCAAAAATCCCCAATTGACCTTGACATATGACCAATTAACCTTAGTAGCATCTGTCAAATCATATCCCACATAGAGACAAGATGACAAACAAGCAACTGGTGTTGAATTGATTGTTGTGGGCTCATTCATGATGTTTTTTCTTGCTCAATCCATTCAATATCTTTATATGATCTGGTTTATGGAGGCTCTATTCTTTATTGACATAATGCATTTTGGTACAAGATTATTATACGTTATGACACTACTTCCTTTCTCATTTCTACTTATTCAATTTATCTCCTTTTTTCTTTCTAAATTGCAAAAATGGGAAGTTGATTAGCCCTTTGCTTTTGGTCATGGAAATAGGGTTCATGGATTGTACGCCAAAGTGTTGGAAGCACTCCTTGCTTATTGGGAAAGGCAGTAGATATCAATTACATACGGGGCCCTAAATACTTGGAAGTAATATCCCATCTTATTCCTCTTTATCAATACAAATTCTTTACTAGGTTCACCTTCCCCATTGTTTACATCATTTAGAACACTTTTTTTCTGTATGTGGATTCAGATACAAAACATTTGGTTAATCATACCTATTCAAAAAATTGTTGGTTATAGAAACAAATAGTGTTTTCAAATAGGCCCGATTGTGGGCTATTCTAGTGCATGTCGTCAATCATTGAATTGTTTTCTGCTCCATTTTCACAGGTTGATGTGGACATTGGATCTTCTACCGTGGCCAATGGAGTTTTAGGCCTTGTGGTTGGTGTTATTACTTCACTTGTTGTTGACATGGCTTTTCTTATACAGGTAAAAATGTCTCAACCCAAGATCAATACCTTATGCTTGTTTATCTATAAAATAAATCATGTAGTATATTCATATTTGCATCCATTTCAACCAGAATAATTTATTATTTTTTTTTGTAAATCAAGTCTTCTAGTCCAATATTCACTATTGTTTGACAAGGACAGCCTGATTCTTTTTTGGTAACTAGGGTGTCTGTGCCAACTTAGGCAGGGTCGGCCCTGAAGTTTGGGTGCCCTATGCGGAAAAAAAAATTGTTCTTATTTTTTATTTAACTTGCTATATTTTATGTTATATTGAAAACATATAGTTTTCTATTATAATTAACAAAAGTAATCTAGTCTGGTTAAATATTATATTCTCAGGTTCAAACTTTGGTAGAGTAGATTTAAATTTTTATACATTAGGGGTGCCCGGAAGGGTTTGGCCCTAAGCGTCTGCCTAGCTGGCCTCACCTAGGGCTGACCCTGCTTATAGGGCAACCTTATTATTTTGTGACCCGGGTTATTCTCTCGGGTGGTGGCTAGTATGACCCCACAATTATGTCCCCCTTTTAAATCATATGTTTTTATTGGAATTGAATTGAAAATGGGTAACCTTATTCTAAGTTACATTTTTTTTCTTTATTGAATAAAGTATCCACTTTTCATTATTAAAGAACTCAAGTTACATTCGGTGGATTACATAGGGAATTGGAAAATCGTAACAAATTTCAGAACTAGATTCCAATCAAATCGAAATACTCCCATCCCGTACAAAAACCCCTTTTTAGTGAATTATCCACATATCCTCTACCAACTAATTTCACACTTGTTGATGTATTATTATTAAAATTATTGTATGGAGGGGGCAAAATGGAAAACATATTACTACCAATGAATATTACTTATGAATTCTAAATAGAGTTAGTAGAAACTAATAAGGAAAAAGTTGTTTCTGGTTCAAGCTAATGGTAATCTTGTGGTTGTATTGTTTGGTTGTGTTTTCTATTCTGTGTAGGCAAATGCTAGCGATGAGCTGCCAGAGCGGTTGATAAGTGCAGTTCGGTTGTCACACATAGAGCTGTCATCGGCTGAGGATCTACATCTTGATCAAGAATCGCCAAAATCTGAAAATTCTTAATCTCTGCTAGTTGTAAAAAGAAAAACATATATACTTAAACATCACATTGACTCATTCATTCACCGGTTATGACCACCCATATCAATCTCCCGTCTTCCTTTGTTATAAACCGACAAGTCGAGGAAGAAGATATATCTACTTTGGGAGTTTTGCTGGAAATTTTGGATGAAGAATTACTTGATTATTTTTCTTCCCATTTTGTTTATAGGTATATTGAGAATATCTGACCACACAATACAGTTTATGTATGGTTACAAATTGCCATTAGTTTTGAGGCTGTTAGAATTATGTGATTGTATTGATATTTATATACACACTTTAATTTTTGTTTATGTATCTAGTCTTGTAGTAGAAAACAAATTTAAGAAGTATTAAATCTCGCGAATCATCAATTGTGGGTATTGGTTTGGTGATTTTTGGACGCTCGGATACATGTGTAGACATTCGTTTTCTACACTCGGTTTGTAAAGTTTTAAAAATAATTTTAGAAAATGTCTGAATACGGGTTCTTCATTGCAAGGTATTTAAATAAATATTTGATTTGGAATCCCCTTCTTATAAATCAGTTTCTAAAACATTTAAAATCGAGACAATTTAAAAATAAAATAAATGAGCTTAAATTTTTTAAATTAATGCTTAAATAAAATAAAACAAAAAAAGGACTAATTTCATTTATTTTATTAATGGACAAGTTTTTTAAGAAAGATAAATTAATTAGGCCAAAACCAATTAAACCAGACAAGTTAATGGTGAAGGGAATGAGGAATTGAATAAAATTAAAATTTTGAGTTTGCATAAAATTGATAAGTTATAACTGGAACAAATTGAGAAATCTTAAAAGTTGAAGTGTCAAAAAAATATTAGATATATACTATTATTATTTATATATATTATTAAATATTTTATACATTAATTATTTTTAAATATTTATATATTTAAATATAAAATAAAAAAATAAAAAATAAATAAATAACACTAGATTATATTAATTTATTTATTTGAATAAATGATATATTTCTTTTAATTTATAAAAATAAATTTATTTTTGTATTGTAAAATTATATAGAACGGTAAAATCGAAAATATTTAAAAACTCATAAAATTTTATTATTGTAAATTTAAAATCGTGAAATTTATTTAGGTCGGTGCAAAATATCGACACATCAATAACCGAACCGATAGCTTAACAATTTCATTTTACAGGTTTATCGGTTATTTGGTTTTAATTCGGTTAAAATGTTTGATTTTCGGTTAAATTGTTTTTCTACTAGTTTAATAGGTAAATCTGCCATTAATTTATTTACAAATTTATATTTGAAAATTTATATTAGTTAATTTGTGTGTGTAAATTTAGATATATTATAATATTTAATAATATATATTAATTATTTTTAAATTTTAAATTATAATTTATATAAAATTGTTTTTATAAACAATTAAATTTATATAAAATTATAAAAAATAAATTCAAAAATAGTTGAAATATGTAAAATTATTTTTATAATATTACAATATTGTGAAATTATAAATTATAATTTAAAAAATAATTATTATAATAAAAACATTAAAAAGTTGAATTATCGGAACCAATATAATTAGAACTAATACCGGTCCGTTAACCGGTTTATAAATAAGAGACAATAACAAAGTTAACTAGAACCGGTTAACCAAATAAAATCACTTAAATTTAAAAAGGAATTCGAAATTTAAAATCACTTAAACTCTTTTTAAACAAAAAAAAAATAAAAATAAAACTAAAACGGGTCGCATGCCCATGGATCAAATCCATGGCTCAACATGATTAACCAACACAAAAAGCACAAACTGCTCTTGGAAGACGCCGGAAGAAGAAGTGAACGGACGGCCAACGTTTGGATCGTCAGACGCCACCACCGAAGACGAGTAGCCAAAAATTGAAATTTCATCAGGCATGCCTGTCACTTGAGCGTTACTTATTTAAGAATTACAGCAGCTAGTACCGCAAGAGCACCGACTACAATGTCATCATCAATGCTCAACATTTGATTGAGCATGGTTTACTTTGGAATCCGATAGAATTTTGAGCTCATATTTTATTTGAGTTTATATATTTTAACGGGTTTGAAGTCTTTATTGAATTTTTTTTATTTTTTTTTTTGAAAAAAACGACTTAACGTCATTTCATTAAAAATTCCCCAAAACGGAAAAAAAATCACGAGTTTAAGAGATTATTCTAGACAGGTCTAGAATGATTTTGAAGTCGTAACATTATAAATAAAAACTAAAAAGATAAAAACGTAAATGAACTATCCGATTACAATGTTTTCGATTCTAATGATTTCAGTAAACGGTAAATTCCAATTCCTACTAATATTTCAGTTTTGCTCCGTATTTGGAATTCTTTTTCACATTCCCGCTAGGACGTCGCAATCCGAAACGATGTCTCTCCATATATAGTTCTTCAACAATCCTTCGGGTTTTCCATAGACTCTTACATTTCGTTCATGCCAAATATTGTAAACTATTGCTCTAAAGCCGCCGCACTTGAATACGTTTGTTGCGAATATAATTCCTTTGACTTTGAGTAGTGATGCGTCTTTGATTTCTTTTTATTTCTTCGAGAAACTGATTAGCTCCAGGGTTTTAGAAAATATGACACAAATCTCCAATGCTATGCTACAACTCCCAAATAAATGATCTATGGTTTCTTCAATTCTGTTGCATAGAAGACAACTAATGTCCGGGATGCTCATATACTTGCTAATACGGTTTTTATTGAACTTAGGATTAATAGTTTAGTATTTTTGGTTTTGATGTGTTAGGATTTGAATCCCCAAATCTGACATGCTTGAAATGATATATAAAAACGCAAGAAAGAAGAACACAAGAAGGCACAAATTTATAGTGGTTCACTCAAATGAACTACGTTCACTTCAGCCGCCACTAAATTTCACTATAAAAAAAAGAAATAATACATAATTTTTTCCTCACATTTTATCTCTATAAAATTCTGTCTTATCAATATAAACCCTTAATAATATATTTATAAGGTAAACATTCAGGTAATAAAATCTAAATAACTCTTGGTCAGACCCAAACCCAAACCCAAACCCAAATACAAACCTAACAAACTTTATTTAATTTTTTGTAAAGTTTATTATAAGTGTAGGCTGCATAACTCAATAATTCTCTACTTTAAGACTAAGTTCATCATCTCTCAATTGGTAGTGGCTTTTCATCTAGTGTCTTAACGAAGAAGACCAACTGAAGTTGCACACAACTTCAATTTCTCATTTGTCACAACTTTCGTCAACATATCAACTGGATATTTACTCCCATGAATCTTCTTAAAAGCTAACACTCCATCTTTTAAAGTTGATCGGATGAATTGATAACAAACTTGTATATGCTTCATTCTTCCATGATAAATTGGATTCTTTGTCAAATGAATGTCACTTTAACTGTCGCATCACAACACACTTCTCTCATAGTCTTGACCCAATTCTCGCAAAAAGGGTTGCAACCACATCATCTCCTTAGCAGTTTATGTCACATCAATATACTCTACCTCACAACTAAAAAGAGCAACAATCTTCTGAAATTTTGAAGTCTAACTGATTGCAGTACCTCCTAGAGTATAAATGTACCCAATTGTGTTTTTCCTACTATCAACATCACCACGATTGTCAACATCAACATATCATTCCAAACCCATATTAGACTTTCGAAAACACAAAACGAGACTCACACTTCCTCTTAAGTATCATTGTATCCACTTACCGCTTCTCAATGTTGTCTATCCAAGTTGCTCATGAATCTGCTAACAACTCTCACTACATGTATTATGTCTGGTCTTGTGCAAACCATCACATACATAATATAACCAATGGTAGAGACATACGAAATGGTGGCCATGTAAATTTTCTCCTCCTTTGTTGAAGATGACTGATCTTTAGATAATCTGAATTTAAACTAAGGGGGTAGTAACTGGTTTTGTTTCATACAAGTTGAATCTGCTAAGAACTTTCTTCACATATATATTCTTCTTATGAAAGCTTGAGAACTTCTTTATCCCTAAAAAATCTCATCCCAATGATTTGTTTTGCAGCACCCAAATCCTTCATTACAAACTTTTAGACAACTCTTTCTTTAACCTGTTAATCTCATACAAGTTTGCTCTAGCAATCAACATGTCATCAATGTAGATGAGCCAAATGATGTACGATTTATCAAACCTCTTGATATATCAACAATGATCAACTTCACACCTCAAAAAAATTGTTACTTTTCATGAAGCTATCGAACTTCTTGTACCATTGTCTTGGAGTCTGTTTCAAACCATCTAGACTCTTTTGAAGCTTACACACAAGCTCATATTTTCCTTTAATTTCAAAGCCTTATGGTTGTCGCATTTAAATCTCTTCATCCAAATCACCATGAAGAAAATCAGTTTTGACATCCATTTATTGAAGATGAATGTCTTCTTTCACAACTAAACTCGAAATAATTCTGATTGCCATCAATTTGACCACTGGTGAGAAGATCTCAATGTAGTAAATACATTCCTTCTGTAAAATTCTTTCACAGCCAACATTTCCTTGTACCTCATGGTTTTATCATGTTCTTCTTTAATTCTGAAGATTCATTTGTTGTAAAGTGCTTTCTTTTTCTTTGGTAGCTCAGTGAGCTTCCAAGTCTGATTCGACGTCAAAGAGTCCATCTCCACTTTTATCGCAGACTCTCACTTAACTGATTCATCAAATTGTATTGCTTCCTCATAGCATTCAGGTTTGCCTTTATCTTTCAACAAGATATAGTTCAAATATGGGGACCACCTCTCTACTGGTTTTTTATTTCTTAAAGATCTTCTCAATTATAACTGGTGTTTGTTGATTTACATTTGGAGCCACATTCTCAACGATTTCATCTTTAATAACACATTGATCTTCTTCGACAATCGGTATATATTAAGCAAAAAAATATCTCAAATCAATTGTACCGGTCTCTTCCAGTTTGAAATCAACATCTGATGTTTTCCAAACATAATTTTGTAGAGAACCTGTTCATTGAAGATAACGTTCATGCTACGAATAATCTTCTGATTTTGATTATCCCAGAAATAATAACCAAACTAAATATCACCATAATCAATGAAAAACATTTATTAGACTTTGGATCAAGCTTGCTTCTATCACATTCATAAATATGAACATATGCTAAACAACCGAACACTTTCAAATAAAAAATGTTAACTTTTTTATTGCTCCAGGCTTCATCAGGAATTCTGAATTCAAGAAGAATAGAGGGTCCTCTATTTATCGAGTAGACAACAATGTTGATAGTTTCTGCCCAAAAGGTTTTAGACAACCCTACATGAAATCTCATGCATTTAGCATTCTCATTTAATGTTCGATTCATCAGTTCAGCTACACAATTCTCTTGAGGAATTCGGAGAACAGTCTTCACCATACCATTCACATTCACAGCACAATACTCTTTATAATCTGAATTGATGTATTCACCTCCATTGTCAGATCTCAATCACTTAACCTTAAAATTTATTTCATTTTCAACCAAAGTCTTCCATTTCTTAAAAATAAGAAATACTTCAGACTTGTGCTTCATAAAATATACTCATACATTTTTTGTCGAATCATCTATAAACGTCACATAGTATTGTGATCCTCCAATAGAAGAAATATGTGCAAGTCCCCACACATTAATGTGTACCAACTCTAGCCTTTCTTTCTTAAGATTTTTCCCAATTTTTAAGAAATTCACCCGTTACTATTTTCCAAGAATATAGTTTTCACATGACTGATGTTCAACAGACTTCAGTTTTGGAATCTGTTCATTCTTCAAAAAAAATTATCCTTTTTTTGCTCATATGGCCCAACCTGTAATTTCAAGCTCACTATTCTTTGAGTCATCAACTACATCAACAATTGTTTTTCTACAAGTTAAAGTCGTGTATAACGTTCCAGTTTTGTGACCTCAAGTAACAACTATTGTTCATTTAATCACCTTCCACGCACTATTTCCACAATTGAAATTGTGACCTTCTTCATCAAGTTGTGTAACAAAAATTAGATTACGCATTAAACTTGGAATATGTCTCACCTTATTAATCTTTCAATAAGAACCATTTTCCATCTTCAACTTGATGTCCCCAATGCCAACAATATCTAGTGGCTCACCATCTGCGAGATAAACTTTCCCACAGTTTCCAGCCACATAATTTTCCATTAATTCTTTATGGGCAGTGGTGTAGAAGGACGCTCCCGAGTCTAAAATCTATAAATCTATCGGGCTACACTAGTAAAAAATGATTTTTAACGAGAGCAATAACTCTCGATGAAAGCCAATATTTTCTCGGTGATAATTTTCACCGAGGGCGACAAATGTTCTGGGAAGGTGTCGGTAATATGATTGTCGGTGAAAAAAAAATTAATATCACCGAGAGCATTTGTTGCTCTTGGAGATAAATAAATATTTTTTACCGAGAGTAGAGACAATGCTCTCGGTGATAATCAACCTTTCTAAAAAAATTATAATCTAAAATCTTCCAACACCATTTCACCGATTCCAAACTCTAAACAAATTTCACCCAGTATCTTATTATTCAACAACTCTCACAATTCTAAAAAGATTATTCTAAATACATAGATGGATAAAAAGGATGCATTAGGGCTACATCTTGAAGCAGATCCAATATCCTCTATCTATTTGATCGACAATGAGTAGATGACGGTTTTGGAGCCTCGTTCAATTTGCTTCCATGCATTAACGTTTTTTTATCCTTCTGTGAAGATTTGTTGTAAAATGATTTCAAATTTCAATAACCAGATACCTTAACCGCACTTGATAGAACGAGAGAAATATTCGAATATCAAAATTGAAATCAATCAATTCCAAATGCATGATGAAATGCAAAATTTAGAAGAGAATTGAAACTTACTTTCTGATTCTGAGACGTCCTCTCGGAGTAAAAGACAGTCTAAAATCTTCAGATCTGCATCCAAACAAAGCTTCAGATCTGCATTTAGGAAAGCTTCAAATCTGCATCCAAGCAAAGCTTCAATTTTGAATCCATGGCCAAGCTTCAGATATGTATCTAGCCAAAAGATGGAAGTAATTTATATTGAAGTTAGAGAGAGTCATTACTCGTTACAGTTGTGATTGCACACACACACGCAAAGAGAGAGTGGAAACTAAATTTGAATAAAATGAGTATTTGAATGTAGCTCTCATCTCTCAGCAGGAAACAGAGATGATGTTCACGAAAAAGAGAGAACAACCAGGGAAACCTTTAGGACATGTAGAGAGAAAGCTGAAATGTAATGTGATGAAAGAGGAGAGGGAGATTTGCAGAAATGAAAAGGAAGAAGAGAGAGTATAAGAGAGGAAGAAAGAGTTGGGCGGCTGGAATTAATTTAGGGAAAAAATATAATTTTTTAATGTGAACAACCCTCTGCTCTCGGTTATAATTATAATTATCACCGAGAGAATTCTTTCGCTCTCGGTGATAATTCTCGGTAATTGTGCATTTTTTTACTAGTGCTATCAACAAACAGAAGCAATGCATTAGTGTCTGTTTCTGTAACTGCATTGGCTCCATTTCTGTTTGGTGCTTTACAGTTCCTCTTCAAGTGACCCTACTTTTACCATAATTCCAGCAATCAAATGTCCACCCGGACTTGGATGGACTCCTCATGCTCTATCTTGGTTGAAAATTTATATCATTACCTTTGTCCCTATTTTCAACATTCAGAGCAGAACCTTTGAACGTTTTACTAGAATCAATTTTATGAACCTCTTCAGCAAGAATACGATCTCTAACTTCAATACATTTCAGTTTAACATTTCCAACTGAATTACTTATTACTTCCCTCATAGGTTCTCATCTATTTGGTAGAGATGTTAACAAAATCAGGGCACTAACTTCGTCCCCAAAATTATTCTCAATAGATAATAGTTGATTCACTAGTATTGAATTCATTCAAATGAGTAGTGACAGAAGTACCATCAACCATTCATTAGTAAAATAGTCATTTCATTAGATTTACCTTTTTGTTAGCAGATGATTTCTCATACATGTTAGAGAGAGCTTTCATCAGACCCATGGTGGTCTTCTCCTTTGCTACGTTGTGAGCAATGTTTTTGGCTAGTGTATATAAGACAACTACCAATACTTGTATATCAAAGAGTTTCCATCTAGCTTCATCCATCTTCTCTAGTTTCTCACTCAAAAGAATACGAAGTTTCTTTCCATAAATATAATCCTCAATTTGCATCCTATAGAATGCATAATTTGTTACATCAAATCTTCCAATGTCGTGTCCTATACTATTTTCGATTGTCATGTTTATAATGCTCAAATCTGGCATAACAGCTCTGATACCAGTTATTAGGATTTGGATCCCCCAAATCCGACTTGCTTGAAACGATCTATAATAACACAAGAAAGAAGAACACAAGAAGACACATATTTATAGTGCTTCACTCAAATGAGCTACGTCCATTTTAGCCGCCACCAAATTTCATTATGAAGAAGAATAAGGAATACATAATTTTTGCCTCAAATTTTATGTCTCTAGAATATTGTCTTATCAATGTAAACCCTTAATAATAACATATTTAAAGGGTAAACATTCAGGTAATAAAACATAAATAACTCTTGGTCAGGCCCAAGCCCAAACACAAATACAAACCCAATAAACTATAATTAAGTTTTGTAGAGTTTATTATAAGTTTTGTAGTACACTCGATTCAAAAGGTTATAAGTACATTGTTGAGGTGGAGTTATGAAGGTTAGTAGAGGTGTTCTTGTTGTGATGAAATCTAAAAGAAAACTTGACATGTTATATGTTCTTAAAAACTCCACAGTTTTAGGTGATGTTGTTGATACCCCCTCGTTATCTAATGAAGATGTCACAAAGTTTTGACATATGCGACTTGGTCATATAATTGAGAATGACATGACCGAATTGAGCAAGAGAGAATCTCTGGATGGGCAAATTATTAGTTAATTAAAGTTTTGTGAGTATTGTGTCATCGACAAACAGAAAATAATCAAATTCTCTAAAGGCATCCACAATACTGAAGGAACACTTGATTATATTCACTCTAATTTTTCGAGACCGTCTAGGGTGCCTTCTATGGGAGGTGCTTATTATATGTTTACATTTATCGCTGATTTCTACAGAAAAGTTTGTATTTTCTTCTTGAATAAAAAGAGTGATGTGTTCACTAAGTTTAAGGAATGTAAGACTATGATTGAGAAACAGACAGGAAACCCAATAAAACGTTTATGTACTAATAATGGTCTAAAGTTTTGTTCTGAAGAATTTAATGTTCTATGCAGAACTGAAGGAATCGTAAGGCACCACACGGTGCCTAAGAATCCATAATATAATGGTGTGACAGAGAGGATGTATAGAACTTTGATGGAGAAGGTGCGTTGTATGATCCAAAATGTTGATTTATCAAAGTCTTATTGGGCTGAAGCTGCAACTTTAACTTGCTTCATCGTCAATCATTCTCCGTCAACTACAATTACTAAATAGACTCCGCAAGAAGTATGTTATAGTAATCCTTCAAGTTATTCTAATTTGAGAATTTTTGGTTGTTCGATGTATGCTCATGTTGATGGATGAAAATTGGAGGTTCGGTCTATGAAGTGTATTTTTATCGGCTACAAGTCCGGTGTAAAGGGTATAAGTTATGGTGTCCTGAAACCAGAAATGTTATAATTAGTCAAAATATTGTTTTTGATGAGACACATATGTTACATGCTACACCACTTATACCTTCTTGTGATCAGATTGAGAAAAAATCTAACCCTTTTCGAGATAAAATTCAGCAAGAATTTAACAAGTAGGTGGAGTTTGAGAGCAGATCAGAATCTAAACCTGCAATATTACTGTCCACTATACCAAAGTTGTCAAATACTTCACCGTTTGTACCACAATATAATATTGCTACAGATAAGCCCATATCTGAAATTAGACTTCCTCGAACACTCGATGAGAAAGGTTATAGTCAAATTTCGGAGATTGATTGTACTGACGTTTTTTCTCTGTTTGTGAAATATATTTTGATTCGAGTATTACTTGATATCGTAGCGATGCATAATTTGGAGCTTGGGGAGTTAGATGTAAAGACCGTATTTCTACAAAGAGTTTTAGATGAAGACATATATATGCATCAACCTAAAGGATATACAGTCTTAAGAGAAAATGATTTTATATGTTATTTGAAGAAATCTCTTTATGACTTAAATCAATCTCCAAGGCGGTGGTATACAAGTTTTGACTCTTTTATAACCTATCATGACTTCAAGATAAGTGATTTTGATAGTTGCGTCTACTTCAAAATCCTTTATATGTTCAACATCTTTATGCTAGTCCTATGAGTTCTCCATTAACAACTCGTTTTAAACTCTCTCCAACTATGTCACCTCAGTCTAATGAGAATATCGAGTATTTGTTATGAGCTCCATATTTCATTATATTTGGTTCACTTATGTATGCAATGGTTTATACTCGATTAGATTTGACATATTCAATAAATGCAGTTAGCAGATATCTGGAAAATCCAAGTACAGAGTATTGGAGTTTAGATTGGTGGATCTTACGATATTTAAGAATTTTAATTGGCGTTCACCTACAGTTTGGGAGGACTAGAGATGAAGTTTTTTGTTATGTCGACTTTGATTATGTAGACGATCTCGATAGAAGAAGATCACTCACATGTTTTGTTTTCTGTATTAGCAGTTTTGCGACTAGTTGGAAAGCTACTCTATAGAGTGTAGACGCGTTATCTACTACTAAGGTAGAATACATGATGATTATAGAAGTTTGTGAAGCTGATATTTGGCTAAAAGACCTATTCTGGGAATTCAAGAATGATTTACAGATGACAAAAGTCTTTTGTGATAGTCAAAATGATATTTTTCTAATGAAGCACATTGATGTGCGATATAATTTTGTACGTAATGTTATTTCTCATGGTGATAATTATGTGAACAAAATCAGTATTGTTGATAATCTTGGTGATATGATGATGAAGACACTCTCATTACTAAGTTTGAGCATTGCTCAAACTTAGTTGGTCTTGGTTGTTGAAGCTCATAGATCTTTTGGAAGAGGTGGAGACTTCTATGGTTATTGTGTATTTTGAAGATCAATTTTTTTGACATATTAAATCCGTGTCAAGGTGGAGATTGTTAGATTATGGTGACCCATATGAGTTTTGATCAGAGCCTAGGCCTAGGCTCACGATATAATAATATAATACAAAATAAAATAAAATCATATCTATTTGATATTGAGTCCACTTGGCCCAGTTATATGACTTATAAATATATGGTCTTAGTTAAAGTTTTATTCACAACAACATAATATTTTTTTTATTATTCTTCTCTCTCTAAATTCTAATCTTCTACTTTAACCATAGTGAATTTTTCCTTCTCTACTCGTGATTTTTTCCGTCTTGAGTTTCTACGTAAATATTGTGTTATTTATTGTGTTTTCTTGGTTGATATTTCATCTCTTTTTATCTTAATTAGTCTTAGATTCATATTCTGTTTTTTAAACAAATACCTATAATATTGTGAGGCATAATTCCATGATATATTTTAGTTGCACCAATAATAACTAGTTCAGTTGAACCAACATTTGTATACATGCACCTTAACCAACAAACAAATGAATTATTTATATAAGATTATGCTATATATAATATGTTATAAAAAATCTGATATATAAAAAAACAATTCCTATAATATTTTGAAGTAAAATAGAGAATTCGTCTTTAATATTTGCTCAAACTAAGATTATGCTAGATATGATGATGAAGACGCTCCCATTACTAAGTTTTTGCATTGCTCAAACTTAGTTGGTCTTGGTTGTTGAAGCCCATAGGACTTTTGGAAGAGGTGGAGACTTCTATGGTTATTGTGTATATTTTGAAGATCATTTTTTTTGACATATTAGATCCGTGTCAAGGTGGAGATTGTTAGATTATGGTGACCCATATGAGTTTTGATCAGAGCCTAGACCTAGGCTCACGATATAATAATATAATACAAAATAAAATAAAATCATATCTATTTGATATTGAGCCCACGAGGCCCAGTTATGTGACTTATAAATATATGGTCTTAGTTAGAGTTTTATTCACAACAACATAATATTTTTTATTATTCTTCTCTCTATAAGTTCTAATCTTCTACTTTAACCATAGTGAATTTTTCCTTCTCTACCCATGGTTTTTTCCGTCTTGAGTTTCTACGTAAATATTGTGTTATTTATCGTGCTTTCTTGGTTGATATTTCATCTCTTTTTATCTTAATTAGTCTTAGATTCATATTCTGTTTTTTAAACAAATACCTATAATATTGTGAGGCATAATTCCATGATATATTTCAATTGCACCAATAATAACTAGTTCAGTTGAACCAACATTTGTATACATGCACCTTAACCAACAAACAAATGAATTATTTATATAAGATTATGCTATATATAATATGTTATAAAAATCTGATATATAAAAAAGTAATTCTTATAATATTTTGAAGTAAAATAGAGAATTCGTCTTGAATATTTGCTCGAGAAGATGAACTAATATTTATGCTTGGCTAGATAGGAAGATATTTTCATTATTTCTTTGTCTCCACTGATGAAGATAAGATCAATAGTTAATCCAATACCAGGTATACAGTAATATAATTTATTATTATCGTCATTTGTGTACCCCAAATTTCTAATCATATCAAGAATAGCTCAGTATGAAAATATGTCCAAATCACTTATAATTTCTGAGTGTTCCGATCCATTGACATATTATGTCTCTTCATCATGACAAATGTAAAATGTTACTCCGTGATTTATACACAATATAAATATATATATATATATATATATATATATATATATATTCTCGCGAACTGAAAAAGAAAAACAAGAAAAAAGTTAGTATACATATAAATAACAAACAAATTTAATTGACTACAAATAACAATTTTCAAAAGACATAAACATATTGAATAACTACAAATCTAGATATCTCATAACTAAGATTTAGATAACATGGGTATCCTCAATATAAAAAAAGTAATTAAGACGCCATATTATTGTATTAAGAGTTGTATTTGCATCCATATGAAACGATAGATACTTCTTGATTAATGTAATGCCCGAACAAGTTATTCTAAAATAGAAGAAGAAAACTCAAATGTAGCTATTAGAAAATAAAACAATTGAAAACTCTTAATTGATGTAATGCCCAAATAAGTTTATGTAACTAGTTTTCCAAACAAGTTTTTGTATCTTGTTTCTAAGCATGGTAGGTTTTTATAACTACTTCAATCTGTATTTGTTTCTATATGAACAATGGAAGTTTCTTGATTTATGTAATGTCCAAACATGTTATTCTAAAATAGAAGAAGAAAACTCAAATGCAACTATTGGAAAATAAAACAATGAAAAACTCTTGATTGATGTAATGCCGAAACAAGTTTCTGTAACTAGTTTCTAAGAATGGTAGGTTTCTGAAACTATTTCAATCTATCATATTAAACTTCATACCACAATAATTCCTTTAAAAACAAATATTAATATTCAAAAAGATTTTATATATTTAGATATAGTCAACAATTGGATGGAATGAAATATTCATCAAGGGAAATTAGGTATGATAAAACTAAATTTTCTTCACGTCCGTCCATATTAGGGTTGCGAAGAAGGTCGCGATGGACCAATTATTGTCGCGGTCAAGAGAATGGTTATGATGACGGCGGTTGGTGAAGTGAGGAATTGAAAGGATGGTTAGGTCACGATGGTAAAAAAAGACAAGGTAATTTTATTTATTTATTTACTTTTATGTATTAAATGGAAATAGCCTAGGTTTGTTTGAAATGAAAAAAATAGCTTTATATATAAATATATATACATGTGGATGTCATGTGGATACAAATCTAACCCCGTTAGATTCTTACATTATCTTAAATATTTTTGACACATTTTGAAAATTTTATATAAAACAATAAAATTTCACGACTTTATAAAAAATTTGACACCATATAAAATTTGACATCTTCCCAATTAAATTAATGCACATTCCTAGCATCCATGTGTACTAAGTGTCACATATTTAATTTACACCTCCCTCATTAATTAATCATTTATATTATAATAATATTTGATTATTACAATTTCTTTCTTTTAAATTGGGTTTTTCTTGAGTATCTAAGTCACATCTACTATTACTAGCATAATGTCACTGCGTTGAGGATAAATAAAATTCACATTTGTAAAATTGAAATAGACAATATTCACATCTTTGTCGTCGCCCTCATCATTATCATTTTCATCGCCTTCATCATCTTTTTCATCGATAATATCTATGGTCTGAATATGATGGGCTTTAATGGTTGGGACAATCTAGTGGTCTTCTTACTTCTCTCATTCAACATTGTTTTTGTTATTCATAAAAAAAGAGAAACATAATAACAAATTTGATAAGGAGAGATTTATTTAATTTATTAGTTCACTGATTTTACCATCATTTCTCGGTTAACCAAAAGTATCATTTCTTACATAATAGACATATCATAATACTAATCTTGTAACCTCATTTTTACACCCATCTATTTTAATAGTACCAACTTCTTTTAGTTTCACTTTTGACAAACCAACAATCTCATCATATCATTAACCTCTTTACCTTAACTTCTTTAGTAGACCAACAATCGCATTCATATATTTAACCACCAATATTTGTTGTTTTCCAATTAGTCTCTCATATTACTAATCTCCCATCTTATCCATTGGCAAATCAACAATAAATCTCTTATCATTGACAAACCAATATTACCGGCCTCTTTTCCCTCAATAAATCAACCACAAATCTTAATCACACTTTCATATCTCTTATCTCTCGACAAACTAACCATCAAACTCAATCACACTTTTACACGTCTCTTATCCCTTGATAAACCACATCTCAATCACACAATTTTGCAAGTCTCTTATTCTTGGCAAACCAATATTATTGGCCTCTTATCCCTCTTACCAAACCAATCACAAAATCTCAATCGACATCTTATTCATCAGCAAACCACATTTCAATCTCAATGTTATTGATCTCTTATCTATCGGTAATCCAACCATCAATCTCAATAGACCTATAATCTCGTGACCTGACGATCCTTTGTTACTAACCTCTTATCCCTCGACAAACCAACAACAAATCTCTATCACACTTTCATTGTTTCTTAAGTCTCTTATCCTTATAGAAAATAAATATTATCGGCATCTCTTATCACTCGGCAATACAACCACCAATCTCAATTGACCTCTGATCCGTAATCTCATGATCCTTTGTTACCGACATCTTATCCATCGGCAAAGTAATCACATCACACTTTCACAAATTTATTATCCTAAGCAAACAAATATTCCCGCGTCAAATCAATCACCTCTCATTTATTACCGACATCTTTTCCACACATATAATTTACTTAAATTTACATTTGCAATGATTCGAACTCTTGTCTTGAGTAAGGGTCTCTTATCCACAAATATAATTTACTTAAATTTGCATTTGCAAAGATTCAAACTATTGTCTCAAGTGTGAAAATGATCACTTTAAACATCCGACCACTTATTATTGATGTGTTTTATTTATAAATTTGTGTATGCATGCTTCTTGTATATATATTTTATAACTAATAAAATTTCGAAATTTTGATTTATTTTGATAAAATTTATTAATAATATTATATCATTTTTATTAATAAGTTAAAACTATATTTTTAATATAAAAAATATTATTTATCATTTTGTGTTAAATATATAATTTAGATAAATAATCAAAAAGTTTAAGTTATTTTTTTCAGTATAAAAAATATTAGTTACCCGTCAAATATAAATTGTAGACAAATAATTAAAAATAATAATTTATTTTTATTTAAATATATCACAAATTAAATTTTAAATAAATAGTTATATATACAATATAAATTTAATTATATATATATATATATAAATATTTATTAAAAGTTCTATAGAAGAACACTTGTTATTGTTAATATAATTAAATTATTTTTTTAATCTTAAAATTGATTAATTTTTGAAATGTTAATGTTTCATTTATTAGTTAAAAATAAAAATATAAAAGAAATAAAAATATTTATATAATTTTAAATGGTGTAGAATTATTGATATATAAATATATTATATTAATGAACACTTATTATTCTAATATAGTTAAATTAAATTTTTATTTTTAAAATTTATTAAATTGATAATATTGATTATACATGTTATTTATTAACTAGCCGAGAGACAAATGAGAAAAGAAATATAAATGTTTTATTAGCTTTCTTATTTAAACTGCCACACAATCGTACTCATTTATTCTCACGACAATATTTAAATTAATCAAGTGTCTCGACTCGACCCAAAAATTTATTTATTGCAACTCTATTGTTCCATTTAGCATTGTGCACCATAAAGACCGAAAGGTATTAACTATAAATTATTTAGTTATAAATTTTTAGGGTTTTAGCGTGGTTTTGATTATTCTCCAATTTCGATAACCATATTTAAACCGCATCAAGGGAACACCCAACTTTTGTGAATGATACACCATTGACTCACCATGATAGGTCTTGATAATGTCCGAGTAAGAAAAATTCTGCAATCTATAATTTAAAAAAAGAAAGAAAAAAAAGAGACTCGTGGCATGGTTAGTCATCAAAGAAATATGTACATTATAGGTATGACTACTAATGAGTTAGGTACAACAACAAACACACCTTACCTTGAAAGAATTCAAACATGGCCACCAACTTTATGAAAATTTCAAGTCCCTTGTATTTTAAAATTAATATTTTGTATAACGTTAATAATATATTTAATACAATTCTTTTCTAGCTAACCTATCAAGAGTAATGATCTATTTATATATTGACGTTTCAAAATATAGTCAATTTTACATAAGCAAATCGTTGCTTATAAGACAACAATTTTTAATTCTTAAACCAATGTGTTCACTCTTTATAAATTATAACAAAATTGATAAAATAAGGAAAAACATCCCAAAGAATTTTATTACAATTTTGATTATCGAATCGTACCTTGCCATTGTCATCAAGATAAACTCATAAATATATTTATTCTCAAAAAATAAATTTGAGGTAGTCAGGTAGGATAGTAATAAATTTTACTTTTTTAGCAATATTTTTATAATACACAATACAATCCAATTCAATCCGAAAATCTCACACATTTTTTATATGTATGATGTATCACTCAACATATTTCATATTTTACTCCCAATTTTTTTTTAAAAATAAAAGGAAGAATTTGATGAATTTGTATGGCGATTCCACAATCCACGTTACCATGATATGATATAAGTCCATTCTAGACATGCCAAAACGACATAATTATGAATTGAGAGGAAATTGAAACCCACTCATATTTTTAATAAAATGCTATAATACACTATGAATAAAAACTCATTAATATTTATTTTAACATTCAATTATATAAAATTGATAAAAAAAAAATATATTATTATTCAACAAATTAAAAATCTAAATAATATAAATCAATAAAAATTTCAAATTACGCTATAGAAATAATACAACAAAAATTAAATATGTCAATTTCTAAACAATTTACAAAATGTTTTAAAACTTCAAATAGAACAAACCAAACCTGGCAACGCCATGTGAACATCTCAGAGGTCCTTCTGTTTTTATCTATCTATTTGTGCTTTGTTTGGTTTGGTATGTTGATGTGTTAGTCTCATTTTCATAATTTCATTACAATTTACACATAAAAAAATCTCATACTTAGTGAAAAAAAATTATAAGTATTTTTTTTTTTACGAAAATGAGGGTTATAAAATTTATTTTTTAAACGGGTTTATTTTTACGGTAGCCTAACATAATTCAATTAACATCTAATCTTTTGTTTTTTTTAAAGGGTAACTTATCCTCACTCACAATCATAATTTTTCAAAATAAACTAATAAGGAATATTAAATAAACTCAAAGGGCTTGTTTGATCCAGTGGTTATAAGGTATTTTTAAGTTTTATCTCAAAACTCAACTATCATTTCAACTGAGACATGAAATGAGTGAAGCTGCTCGTGAGCCACTTGCGAGTCGCTCGGTCAAAGCTCGACTCCAGTTTGATTTTAATCAAATTTGAGCTGAGCTCGAGCCGGCTCGTTTAATATTCGAGTCGAGCTCGAACTCATATAATACTTGCTCGATGTCTTGTCGAATTTTTTCGAACCCGATAATAATAATATATTTTTTTATTTATTTAATATTAAAACTTAAAATAAATATTTTTTTTTAATAAATATTTGAAAATTTAATTTTAATTAAAAAATTTTGGATCGAGTCAAACTTATAGGTAAATAGTCAAGTCGAGCTCAAATTTATAAAATCGTTCGAGCTTGAATTCGAGTCGAACTAATAAATATATAATCGAGTCGAGCTCGAGTTTAGAGCTGACTTCAACCCATTACCACCTAATTTCAACCCTTTAATCCATTTATTTATTTATTAAAATATTAAAAAATTTCTCTATTATTTTTATATAAATTAATTTTAAATAAAAACATAGAGAAAAAAATAATTCGGTCAAATTTAGACTAAAATCTATTTAACTTTTTTCAACTATTCTCAAACAAGTGTCATGTAAACGTCAGTTTCTCTCTCTCAACGGTCAAAATTACTGTAATAATTAATGTTGAGTAGAAATGAAACAACTTTATTTAGAAAAAGATTAAAATCTATTCAGGTTCACCAAACAACAACCCCTAAAATTCAAAGCTGATTCAAAGTTCAAACCTTTTTTTTAATGTCGTGTTCAAACTTTAGATGTTTATGTAATTTGTGTTAATATAATATATATTTTAAATAATTATAACCTTCTAGATATAAATTAATTGTAGTTAGTTCCTTAGTACATGAATTATTATTAAACTACCAATAATTTTGGTTGTTGATGAATCTACATAGGAGTTGTATACATATACTTACAGAAGTCCCAAATTTTTTTTTTTTTTTATACAATATATATATATATATATATATTCAGGGACGGACCCAGGATTTTGAATTAGGGTAGGTTTGAAAAAAATTTAAGATAAGTTTAAAATAATAACGAGAAAATTTTGAAAAAAATAATTATATAAAAATAAAGTTTTACTATTTTTTTAATAATTAAATAAAAAAATAATTAATTATATTAATTTTTTTAAGAAATTAAAGATAATATTACATTTTTACCGTAAAAAATAAAATTAAAGTTAGACTTCAGCCACCCAAACCATAAATAAATTTGTGCTTATTAATTTGTTTATATATATAAATAAATTATTGTATAATAAGTGGAGCATGTTTCATAAATCCATTAATATGCTATCTTAAAAGATTTTTTATCAACACAATCCTACCAACATGGCCCCACAAAAAAAATTAATTCTTTAGGTGTATTTAAATATGAATACAAGTCAAATTAATTTCAAATTGCACAATTTTCCAAGTGAAGCATTCAAAGCAGGATTGCTGACACAAACATTCAACCATATTATTGGTAAATTTCAATTTATTTTTATGTGAAAATAAATTAAAAGAGAAATGATTTGAGGAGATAATTTTGGAGAAGGAATAACGTGAAACAATTTGATTGGTCAAAAAAATAATAGTTTTTTTTTTCTTTTAACTCTTTTTTCACCTTCTATCATTTTCCAACCATGATATACTGACACATCATTTCCTCTACTAAATTCCCTTCTCATATCACTCTTCAAATTAAAATGTTCTTATATTTAAGTTACTTTAATGATAGGGCTGTAACTAGTCTAGCGGAAGCCGCCTCAAGTTCAAGTTCGGTACGTTTAACATATATTCGGGTTCGAGTTCGGTTCGAGCTTTCGTATTAGAGGTTGAATTCGTATTATTTAGTTGAGCTCACAAACTATTAGAGCTCAATTCGTTTAGAGCTCATCTCAACCTACAAAAGTTTTGTGTTGGCTGAAAAGCTTTATTTTTGGGAATTAAATATTAATAAATATTAATAGATGTTTTAAAATGAGTCTCTACATAAAAATGTTTGTGAGGAATGTGAGCCCATAAACGAGCCTCAAAACAAACATGTTCGTGAGTCTATTAATGAACCTCTAAATGAACATATAATCGAGCTGAAGAACCAAATATCTAAAAAGTGTTTAACGACTTTGCTCGTTTAAATATTCAAGGTGTTAAACGAGCTGGAATTTGACTCGTTACAACTAACGAATGAGCTCAAATGAGTTTTTGTATTGAGCCGAGATTCAAATAGCTCCCGATTAACTATGTTCATTTATGTTCTTATTTGAATCCTTTAGATATAACCGTGACACAAATAAAATAAAAATAAAAATTGTAATGCAAGTATTTTTACTGATTAAAAAGATTTAAGATTATTAATATATAGTGAAAATATATATTTTAAATAAATATAAGATATTTTAATATTTTAATTAATAAATTAAGTAATTTAATTAATAAATTAAATAATTTGATTAGTAAAAGAAATTTGATTATATTTTAAAAAAATTAAACCCAACTAGACTTCATTTCTTAAAAAAAAAAATTTACTATTTTCATTTCCACTAATAATTATGTTTTAATACAAGTTCTTCATATTAAATTAATATTATATATATATAAAAATTAACCATTATTAATTCAAATTAAGATTTACTTATAAAAATATTAATTTATAAAAATAACATGAACAAAATAAGAATTTTGAGCAGTTTAGCAGGAGTTATTTAACAAGTTATGATTTGTGGAGATTTGAAAGAAGTAATGTATTTTTTTTTTTTTTAAGTAAAATGACTTAAATAATATTAATAATTAAATAATAATTTAAATAAAAATATTTTAATTAATGAGCTGTATTATATAGACAATAAATGAAAAATGAAAAATATAATGTTTGATTAAATTAAATTATTTAAATAAAAAAAATGAATTTATATATAATAATATGATAAATTTGTAAAGAAAAAATTCTATTAATTTCTTTTTTTTAATGAATATTATATTAAAAAGAAAGGCCATCCCCAACTATATATATTTATATTAATGTATCATGAATGTGTTGAGAGAGAGAGAATGGAGAAGAGTAAGAGCAAGGTTTTGATAGTGGGAGGGACAGGATACATCGGAAAGAGGATCGTTAAGGCTTGTTTGGAAGAGGGTCATGAAACCTACGTGCTTTTGCGGCCGGAAATCGGTATGGATATAGACAAGCTACAGATTTTGTTAAAGTTTAAGGAAGAAGGAGCTCATCTTGTGGAAGGTTCTTTTTCCGATCACCGGAGTTTGGTGGCGGCGGTGAAACTGGTGGATGTTGTCATCTGTCCTATGTCTGGAGCTCATTTAAGAAGTCATAATATCTTGATGCAACTTAAACTTGTAGATGCCATCAAAGAAGCTGGTAATGTCAAGGTATATTTTATTCTATGATAATTAAATAAAAATAGAAAACCTTTTTCTTTTTGGGTTAAAATAAAAATAAATAAAAATCTTAAATAATTTAAGGGAATTTATTAATTTTATGGTTAGGAGTTTTTGATTGAATTTATTTCTTAAATATTTTAAATATTATAAAATCGTTAATTTGTATTGAAAATAAATATTAAATTTCTTTAATATGTTATTTAATCTCAAACAACGATGCTGCTACCGCTTCAATTTCAGATAACGATGTTCAGATTAAGAAGACGAAAAGCTGTTGATCATTACGTCGTAGTCTTAGTCTATAACATGTTGTCATGAAATGGAGCGATACAATTTTGTCGTTGTTTGAGAATGAAACTAAAAGGTTACAGAGACATCCGTGAGAATTTTTTATGCACTAGGATTTTGAGGGAAATTGAAGATGTCATGAAGAATCGCTTTTATATGTTTTTAACAAAATAAAATAAAATAAAATAAAAAATTAATCTGTTATAATATTTTAGATGTTTAAAATTTTTTTAAAAAAAATTAATGTATAAAAAGTTGAAACACACTTAAATGGACATATACCTATCACCCCTATTTTATTTTATTGCTTAAAAAAACTCATTTGTCTCCTTCATTAATTACTTTAAATAAATAAACAATTAAAGTATAGCTAGATTTTGAAAATACTCCTTCAATTTTTTAATAATAATAAAATTATAATCCCACGTGTTATAGACTGTTACCACTTAAAATGTTTAATAATAATATGAATATATATAAAAAAAAATTAATCTAAAAAATTTAACTAGAACATGTCTACTTTCTTAACATTTATTTTATATTTTTATCAAATCAATTCATCTGTATTTAAAATTCAGATACTTTTATTAAATTTATGATACATATACTTTTCGGACACTATTTTAATGCTTCATTACTTAAATAGTCTGTATTTAACATTTAACACTTATTTTTTAATTTAATCAAATACCTACTTAATATTTTTGTTACGAAATTGCAGCGATTTATACCATCAGAATTTGGAATAGATCCCTCGACAATGGAAAATGCTCTAGAACCTGGGAGAGTGACATTTGACGAGAAGATGATTGTTAGAAAAGCCATCGAAGAAGCTCAAATTCCCCACACCTATATCTCGGCCAATTGTTTCGCTGCTTATTTCGCCGCAAATCTTTCTCAGATGGGTACTCTTCTTCCTCCTAAAGATAATGTTGTCATTTATGGGGATGGAAACGTCAAAGGTATATATTTATTTGTATCAAATTACATTATCTTCACTTAACAATAATACTCAAATCATGTGTTGAGTTTGTGATGAATGCATGCATGGAGTTGTTTTTGTGGATGAAGATGATGTGGCAAAGTATACCGTTAAGACTATAGATGATCCTCGTACCTTAAACAAAACAGTGTATCTTCGACCCTCAGAAAACATACTTACCCAGAATGAATTGGTTGATAAGTGGGAAAAACTCGTTGGCAAAAAGCTCAACAAAATCAACATCTCTTCTACCGACTTTCTAGCCTCTTTGAAAGGTAACTAGTTAATGTTCGAGTAACTTTGTATTGATTGACATCTCTTCTTATGAATAATTATAATTTCACATGAAACTACATAAGTATTAAATTGATATCCCAATATAACTATTTAAGTTAAAAATTGAACTATTTGTGTTGGATGATGATATTGTAGGATTGGAGTTTAATGAGCAAGTTGCAGTAGGCCATTTCTACCACATCTTTTATGAAGGATGTTTGACGAATTTTGAGATAGGGGAAGGAGGTGAAGAGGCCTCTCAACTCTATCCCGATGTTAACTACACTCGTATGAACGACTTTTTGAAACGTTATCTCTAATTATACATGATTTCTTTTTTGTACAACTAAACAAACGATTTATGGTTTGTTTTATGCATTTGTATTTCGGTCTTGACGTTTTGTGTGTGTATTTTCATGAATTCCATCTATACCTTTTGTAATAAGTGGCATATCTTGTTATTTATAGTGCCTACAATACTATATTACAATATTTCTATAGTCAATAATTTTATATAGAAGAAGTATTGAACTTAATCATTTGCTATTGTTCCTCTTCCGTCTTTTTTGTTGAGGTATTGGATCAACGATCAATTTCTAGGTTTGGTAATAAACATAATTGATTACTTTCAATTTCTAGGTTTGGTCGTAAATATAATTGATTACTTCAAATTATGTAAATAAATAATTCGAAACCGCACTTAAAGTAGTGCATTTCTCATTTTTATAAAAAAAAATTGTAACAAAAACAATGGTATCTCCAATTATATTCTCTACATGATATACAATATAGAAAAAAATCAGGTAATTTTTCAGATTAAGAACATAAGCTTGTCACTTTTGCTTTCTCTGCAATTAATTGAAATCATATGTTCTATCCATTTATTCGCTCTACCCAATTTGTCATTTTGTTCCATTCCAAACATGATTTTGTTAGAATCTAGTAAGAATAAAATATTCTTTGACTATTGTTTAGCAATCCTTACAAGTCCTATATCAATTGCCGCATGGACTAGATTCTCATGATTAAAATATTTAAGCGGCAAAAGATTTATTAACAAAATTGTTGTGAATCACACTATCTAGAATAAACTTTGGCAGAAAAGGTTACACATCTTGAATATATCAAAATTCTTAAAACAAACAAGCCTGAGAAGAATATATCATATAGATGAGAAAGAAAATAACTTAATAACACTCTCAAATACTTTAGTTGTATATATGTCGTCTCCCAAATTCTTTCATTTCCCCTCCATTCTATCCGTCGAGTTATCTTGATTCATTCATTTGTCGAGAACTTAATTCGTCACGAACTCGCTCAAATTTACTAAAATATTTGTGGTCAGTGAGAAGTAGGTTTTTAATTTGTTGAAGTTTAAGTTCATTCCAAGTCATCAGTGAATCGATTTCTTTGCATTTCGTGCAACAGAGTTGAATTTTTTCTTAGTCCAAGTTATTTTAAAACCTTTGTTGATTTCTAGACATTTAAAAAATGTCTGTTTTGTCGGTCTCGCCTTCTCATATGTGTTTAACTTTGACGTTTCGAGATTTCTAATAGCCAATTGACAATTAGAGAATATTATAACATCATTGTGATGTAGTTCCTCTGCCATTTTCTTTGCTAGTCTTAAAGCCTCCATTTCAGCAATTGTGACATAACACCCATAGAAGATTTTGTCCCTCCTGTAATAATTTCTCCACTTGGAATGCACAATATCACCGCAACATAACTTTTTTGCGTACTCTTATTGATGACTGCATCCACATGTGTAATGATTTGATTTGGGTGAATCTCTTTTTGTGCTTCTTCCAACCCATTTTCTTTTTTCGACTTTTCTTTTTAAGTTAGCGTGACCATATACTCGAAATCCTTGTGCGACAATTGTAATAATTCGGTTCTCGTCCATATTTTGATTTCTGAATGTAAGATTATTTCTAGCCTTCCATATCTAAAATAATGTTAGATTTCAAAAATGTGTTTTTTAGATTAAAAACATAAATAATTGTGGAATTAGGCCTAGGGTATTAATGCTTAATTTGGTGTGCCTCAATGTTATGTACAAAAAGGAGAAGGTAGATACGTGTGATTATTTATTGGATTCAAAAGGCATAAAATCACATAATCGTGAAGATGTCAATCAAATCGTATAATTATGGAAATGTCAATCACCACGAGATCATATCATGGTGGAGATGTTAAAGATATCACATGTTCTTTACCTTAATTATGAATTCTAAAAACTTATATATATACATTGTAAACGAGAAGAGTTGTGTGAGACTAAAACCTAGAATAAACAGAGAGAGTTAGAGTCTATAATCCTTACTATAACTCTATTAAATCGATTCTCTAAAAGTATGACGTAAGAAATTGTTGGTCCGAACCTGACTAAGATTCTTGTGTCGTTATTTCGTTCTTTCTTACTTTTACGCTATTGTTCTACATTCCACTATGGTTGCTATTATTCCGCTTTCATTCTTAGGGTGATAGTTTTCACCACAAACTGGTATCAGAGCCAAATTGGGATAAGATGGTCGCGGTTCAATTTTTTTTTTGTGAGTTTTTTTCTTTATTCGGTCAATTATTTTGAAGATTTGAGATTGTCGACTTCTAGAGTTGATATTGAGAAGTTCAATGGGACGAAGGACTTTGGGTTGTGGAAGATGAAGATGAGGGCACAGTTAGGCAACATGGGAGTTGCTAAAGCATTCTAGGGAGAATCAACATTACTGGCCTCGATGGATGTGGATAAAAATATGGAGATTTTGGAAAGGGCCTATAACACCTTGATTCTTAGTCTCAATGATAAGGTGTTGCGAGAGGTTATTAGTGTCACGACAGTAACAAATGTGTGGATTCATTTGGAGTCTTTGTATATGACTAAGACATTGTTGTCTCGAATATACATCAATTATAGATTCTTCATGTTCATAATGGCTAAGGGGAAGGACTTGTAAACGCATCTCGACAATTATGTCAAAATTCTCCTTAATTTGGAAAACATCGGTGAGAAATACAAGGACGAGGATAAGACACTAATGCTTTTGAATTCTTTACCAAAGTCGTATGAGATGTTCATAAACATACTCGAGCATGGGAGGGAGGAGCTTACCCTTGATAATGTGATGAGTATGTTGAGATCAAAAGACCAAAAGAAGAAGAATGAAGAGAGCAATCTAAGTGGAGATGGACTCTTGGTTCGAGAGAGAATGGAGAGGAGAGACAATAAAAGTAAAAAGAATAGGCATTCGATGTCTTTCGGGAAGAAATATACTAAGTTCTACAATTGTGACAAGGAGTGCACTTTAAGCGAGATTGTCCAAATTTGAGTAACGATGGAAAGAAAAGAGTAGAAAAACGACGGTTGTTCAATAGGTCGAGAATGGGTACGAAAGTGCAGACGTTCTCGTTGTCTCCAATAATTAGTCCGACAAACGTTGGATTATGGATTTCGGGTGTTCGTTCCACATGACACCTAATGAGAGTTGGTTCGAGACCTATGGGAAGACTTCGGTGGGAGATGTTTTGTTAGGTAACAATAACACTTACAGGGTAATGTGGATCATAATAGTGCGTTTGAAGACACATGATAGAATCAAGAGGGTATTGACGGACATACGACACGTCCCAGATCTTCGGAGGAATTTAATATCTCTTAGCTCACTAGACTAACTTAATTTTGAATGGAAAGGTGATAATAACGTATTGAGGGTCATAAAGAGGTCGTTAGTGGTAATGAGAGGCATGCAAGAAAAGAGTCTTTACGTCTTTCAAGGAAACACGTTGGTTGGTGATATGGCGACAATGGAAAAGCCTTGAGATGTATCGCCCATAAGTTTATGACATAAAAGATCGGGGCACGTGAATGAGAGAGGTTTGAAGGAGTTGAGTAAGAGAGACTATTTTGGTAAGGAGAAACTTGATGATTTGGAGTTTTGCGAGAACTACATATACGGTAAAGTTACGAGGGTGAAGTTTGGGAGGTAAGTTGAGGTAACTCGGGAGATTCTCAGTTATGTTCACTCAGACTTTTAGGGGCGGCGAGGACTGCAACTCCAAGTGGAGGTTGATACTTTATCACCTTCATTGATAATTGTTCGCGTAAGATTTGGATATACATCTTGAAGTATAAGGATGAGACATTTTCTAAGTTCAAGGAGTGGAAGAAGATGATAAAGACTCAGACCGGGAAGAAGGTTAAAAAGCTCCGAACAGATAAATATTTAGAGTACCTAAGAGAGGAGTTCAATTAGTTTATCAAGGAAGAAGGGATGATTCGTCATAAAACCATCCGATAGATACCACAACAGAATGCCTTGGTGGATCGAATGAACAGAACGCTACTTGAGCATGTCTAGTGTAGGTTGTTTAATGTCGGTCTACCGAAGCGGTTTTTGGGTGAGAAGGTTAATATTACGGTTTATCTGATTAATCGTTGTCCATCGAAGGTATTAGAATGCAAGACAGCGGAAGAAGTTTGAAATGACGCTCCTCCAAAACTCGACAGCCTGAAGGTATTTGGATGTGTGGCTTACATGCACCAACGGAGTGGAAAGTTTGATCCGAGAGCGAAAAAGTGTATGTTCGTTGGATACCCTAAGGGAGTAAAGGGTTGGAAACTATTTTACAAGGACAAAGAGACGACAAAGTGCATCATTAGCCATGACGTGGTCTTTAGGGATACCGAGTCCTATTGTGGAGCAACATAGTTAGTTGAAGTTGGAAAAGACACTGTAGAAAGGACCGAATTTGAGGTGGAGTTCATAGGAGGGATTACTAAAGAATTAGTAGACACAAGGGAGGCTAGTGAAGAGGATGAAATAGACGGTCAGGTAGAGGAGGAAGGTACGGATCCGGAAGAGAACCTTAGCTCCTATCAGTTAGTGCGAGATAGAACTATAGGACAACCCGAGCTCTAGAGAGATTTGACTATTCCGATTTGGCGGCCTTTACATTCCTTGTGGATGATGAGGTACAAAATTTAGAGTAGAAATCGTTTATAGAAGCGATGGAGAGCAAGGAGAAAACTGAATGGAAGCATGCTATGGAGGAGTAAATGACATCGCTTGACAAAAATAAGACGTGAGAATTGGTGGAAAACTCAAGAATCAACGGGCGGTTGGTTCAAAGTGGGTGTTCAAGTGCAACGAAGGTGTAGAGGGTAGTGACAAGCCAATTTTTAAGGCAAGATTGGTAGCTAAGGGCTTCACATGACGCGAAGAGGTTGACTTTAACAAAGCACATCGACATTTGACTTCACTACATTCGAGATGTCATAGATTGGAGCACTAGTTGTGGAGAAGGTTCACACAGATGAAAATCCCACAATGGCCACGAAGGTGGTGATAGGAATCAAGTTTCGGAAATATTACGACTTGATTCACGTCACAAAGGTTGAAACATAATCGGATAAGTAGGAGGGTCGGTTCTAGGGTGTTCTTAGTGATGATGCTCCTTCATTTGACAATAGACATAGAGGCAATGTGGAGAATTAGTAGAATCGGGCATAGAGTTTTGAGGCCCAATTTGGTGTGCCTCAATATTATGTAAAAAAAGGGGAAGAAAGATATGTGAGATTATTTGTTGGATTAAAAAATGCATGAAATCACATAATGGTGAAGATGTCAATCAAATCGTATTATTATGAAAATGTCAACTAAATTGGCACGAGATCATATCACGGTGAAACTGTCAATCAAATCGTATTATTATGAAAATGTCAACTAAATCGCCACAAGATCATATCATGGTAGAGATGTCAAATATATCCAATGTTCTTTACTCTTTTTATGAATTCTAAAAGCCTATATATATATGTATTGTAAATAGAAGAGAGTGTGAGACTAAAACCTAGAATAAACAGAGAGAGTTAGAGTTTGTAATCCCTATTATAACTCTATTGAATCAATTATCTGAAAGCAGGACGTACGACATTGTTGGTCTGAACCTGTGTAAAATTATTTTGTCGTTATTTCGTTCTTTCTTACTTTTACGCTATTGTTATCCATTTCACTACGGTTGCTATTATTCCGTTTTCATTATTTGGATGATAGTTTCACCACCGAAATTTTCCTTATGTTGTTCTTTTTGTTTATTATTCTACTCATCGAATACAAAAGTCAAAGAGTAAAGACAGTTATAACGGTTCAAAAAACTAATTAATAAAATTGGAAGAATAATTGTCCTTTCCCTCTTTGTATGCCACAATGAGATCATCAAGAAAACCAAACCAAATACATTAGAGACTCATTAGATTTAACGTAGAAAATCCAACAAGGATATAAACCATATGACTCGTAAGCCTCTTAAAAGCCGCTTCACTATATTTTTTATTTTGAATTAATGAGAACTATAATGACACTCCACATGCATCATGCATGACTTCCGCTTTCATTTAAAACGTTTCTAGTGAGAGCAAACTTGTGATATTTTAGTTTCTTAGGTCGACTTTTTCCATCGAGCCACCTTAGTGGGGATAAGAAACTTTACACACAAATGTTCTTTAACATCCTAAAGTTCCCTAATAGCCATCTAAAACCAATCCATTTGTTGCCTTCATTCGACGAGATCGACGTCGCTCCCTACTCAAGTAACTATGACGCTTGCATTTAATTATTTCATCTAGTTGTCCCTAATCCCCTTCAGACCAAGATTCTTTTTGAAATATCAACCGCAACAATAGTTGGTTCCCGTAACCATTGTCCTCTAAGCTCTTCAACTTTGACAAGAAGAATCGTCAACCCACTTATGTTGTCATCGAACTGTTCCAACTTCCATAGATGATTGGGAAACCAAAGTCGATCATATCGAGTTCAGGGCCGACTTGTAGCTTTTGGGCCCTTATTGAAAAAAAATTATTCTTATTTTTTTTTTTTAACTTGAATGATATATTGAAAACATATAATAATTTTGTTTTTAAATTAACAAAAAAATAATATAACCTATAAATGTTTAACATTACTTTTAAGATCACAAAATTAAATCTTGTACTAATCATTTTTAACTTTTGTAAGGGGCCGAGGAAGAGTCTCAGGAGTCTGTCTAATTCGACTCACTCTAGACCTAACCCTGATCAAGCCCACACAAAATATTTCCAATTTGACTTTTTTTTCTTATTGAATCTCTAGCGACTTAATCACAAATAATTCAGCACGAATGAATATTTTATTTTCTTTAGAGGTCTTTCACATTACTTATATTTAAAAAGTCAGTATAAATTAAAGATGAGTGATAGAGGGAAGGAATTTGGTGAGGGAATGACGTGGCATCACCTTCATTGGTTGAAAAATGTAAAAGTAGGAGGAAATAGAGAAAAGAGAGAAATTATTTGATTTTTTCAGCGAATAAGATTATGCCACGTCATTCCCTCACCAAATTCTCTCACCTAATCATTTCTCTAAATTATATTTGAGATATTTGATCTAGACTCTTATCCGTCTTAATAAGTTACGATCAAAATGATAGTGTAGTATATATTAATATGTTTTAAATAATAATTTATTAGCCATCCAACAAATATAAGTTTTTCCAATTATAAAAAATAAAATTAATTTGAGAATAAATTACTATATTTATAATCTCGATGTTTGATTTGGTGCGGTAAGGTATTGTGGTAGGTAAACCTATCACCAAGACTTTCAACTTCCATTTCCTTCTTTGTCTTTCTTCTTGCCAGCCGTCCATTATAAAATTAAGTAGTTTATTGACTCAATTTGAAAGCAATTTTTTTAATAGATTTAAAATTTATTTATTTGTATTAATTTATATAATAGTGTGACTAAATCAATAATTATATCATATTTTAAAAAAAAATAATGATACGATTTTATAAAATTGTATTTTTTTTATGTATTATAAATAGTGTAATATATTAAAAAATAATATTATTATAAAAAAATAAATTTAAAATTCTCACAAAATTTAAAAATTAAATAAATATATTTATAATACTATATATTTAATTGTGTTTATTAGTGTTAAGGCTCTTACAACGCTGACCACACGGATTCCAAACTTGAAACAGTCCAATTTTCAAAAACTATCAATCAAATCGAAATGGTCAAATGTTTGGACAATTCAAAACCGATACCCCAATGCATATTACATTTAACAACTCAAATAAATAAATAAATAAATATATATATATATATATAATCGAATTTCATATTTTACCCCAAAAGTAAAAAAATTAATTTAAAAAAGGGAAGAATTTGTGTAGCGAATTCCACAATCCACGTTACCATGATATAACTCCAATCTAGATATGCCAAACGACATAATTATTAATAGAGAGGAAAATTAAATCCACTCATAATAAATAAACAGTTATAGTGCACTCATAATAGATTATATATATTTTTAATAAAAAGTTATAATACATTAAAAAAATATAAACTCATTAATATTTATTTTAACATTTAATTACTAAAAAATTGATAAATATTTTTTATTATAATTCAACAAATTAAAAAACTAAACCAATTAAAACCCAATAAAAATTTCAAATTAATCTATAAAACTAATACAACAAAAATAAATATGTCAATTTCTAAACAGATTGCAAAATGTTAGAAACTTCAAATAAAATAAATCAAACACGTGAATATTGAGAGGAATAATTAGTGGAGGAAAAATGTGAAAAATTAGGGAATAAAAACAATGGAAAATTAGAGGATGAAAGTGATAGAAAAATGTGGAGGAAAGTGAAAAGAGGAGACTATGTAAGTAATCGAAACAACTCAGACAGAGTTAAAGCCAATGAATGCGCAGGTAAATGTGAAGTTTCTTAAATAGTTAAACAAAACTCATTTTATCTGATAAGTGCTGACTCGACTAAAGAGAAACTAACCCAAGAAAATGATGTAAACACAACTCACAAATAGACATCATCATATGCAATAGTTCAATCAACAATAGTAAATCCTAAAGTCAAACATGTGAGGATGCGATGTGAATATAATTGTTGAGATTCGAGAAATGCATATTGGGATTATAAAACAGAATAAGAGTAGTCAAAGAGGAAGCTCACAATAGAATCAAAATTTTAAAATTGTAAGTCTGGTATGATTTTGTTGTTTGTAATTGTAATCTTTATTTGTTTGTTTGTTTCCAATCAGATCGTTATTTGTAATCCTTTAATTAAAGTTAGGGACGTTGTTATTTGTCATCCTTTAATTAAAGTTAGGGACTGTTTAACTTTGATTTTAATAATTTCTCTCACTTTTGAGCTTTTGAAAGAAATGACTCTAAGCTATTTTCCAAAAAAAAAAATGTTAGTTTCTCTCTTTAAATGGTCAAAATATATGGGAGTTCTTCTTAGCGAGAATTATTTTAATAAAATTATGGCGAGGAGGATTTGAAAAACACTATGGCATTAAAATTTCCATGGTTTAGCCAAAGCTTAGCCCAGGACCCTACTAGTCTTCGTATTTGGTTTGGTATTGCTACCGCACATGACTTTGATAGTGATGCGATTTTTCTTTTGAATTCGATTATTTGATCGATCCACTTATTTCTATTAAGTCAATATTAATTATTAGTGTTGAAATTTTGTTTTTTTATTAACTGATTTATGCATCAGATTTCATTCCCCACTGGTGGTAACTAATGATCGGTTCTATCTTCAATGATTTTGAATTTGTTCATTTTAAAACATTATCAAAGGAAAACTAAAAAAAACTACAAATAAAGACAAAATAATTATTATTTGTGTGTTCCTGAAAATATTTTATCGTATAGATGCCGTAGAGAGTTGATAATTCTAATTTGTTTCACTAGAAATCAATCGCGCACTGTGAAAAAAATCTCATATCGCACTCGTCTGGAAGAAAAACGATGAATTTTTATACAACACATTCATATTCATCAAACAACAACCCCTAAAATTTAAAGCTGCTTCAAAGTTCAAACCTTTTCTTTTGTGGGGAGGGGAAACGACTTAGCGTCATTTCATTAAAAGTTTTCCAAAAAACGGGAAAAAAACCACGAGTTTAAGAGATCATTCTAGACAGGCCTAGAATGATTTTGAAGTCATAACATTCTGAACAAAAACTAAAAAGCTAAAAACATAAATGAATTATCTGTTTACAATGCTTTCAATTCTAGTGAATTTAAAAAACGATAAATTTCAGTTCCTGCAGATATTCGTTCAAATCTTTTTTTTTTAATTGAACCGTTTTATATGTTCATACTTAGATGCTTCTAAACTAATTATGTAAAGTGTTAATATAATATATATTTTAAATAATTATAAGTGTTCAATCTCATGACCTTTCAGATACAATTTAATGGAAAGAATATTAGATTTATCATGAGGTTGAAGCCATTTTTTTTTTTTTTAAAGAATTGAAGTTTAATGAGAAAGTAAGAATATGTCACTTCTAGCCATCTTTTATGAAGGGTGTTTGGTGAACTTTGAGATAGGGGAAGGAGGTGAAGAGTCCTCTCAACTCTATCATGATATTAACAACACTCGTAAGGACGATTTTTAAAACGTTATCTCTAATGATTTAACATGATTTCATTTTCCTACAAGTAAAAAACGCTTTTTGGATAGATTTAAGTTTGTATTTCAGTATTGCAATTGACATTTTGTGTGTGTATTTTCATGAATTCCAGCTATAGCTTTTGTAATTAGTTGCATGTCTTGTTATTTATAGTGCCTACAATATTATATATATATATATATATATATATATATATATATATATATATATATATATATATATATATATTTATTGGATTTTGTTAAGTACAATGTTCTTTTTGGACACTCTTGTTTGTTTAGTAATCTTTAGAAGTCCCTACATCAATTGCCGGCATGGACTAGATTCTCATGATTAAATTATTTATTAACAAAATTGTTGTGAAAATCACAAGATGAAGAATAAACTTTGGAAGAAAATCTAAGACATCTTCAAAATATATAATATATATATATATATATATATATATATATATATATATATATATATATATATATATATGTGAATATCTTATTTAATCAAAGAATTTTTGGATAAAATCTAAGGCCTTGATGGGATGTGAATTTTTTTAGATAAAAAATTTTAAATAATAATATATAATAAATTGGTAGTTCAAACTTTTAATTGGTTGAAATTTGATAATTAACTTAGTAAAATATTTTTTTAATATATTTATATATAAATGTCACATAAATAATAAGTTCACATATTTAAAATTGTTAATATAAAACTTTATTTTGTATAATTTTAATAATAAGAAGCATTGTGAGGTCTGAAATATCAACTACCATAGGAAAGGATTGATCCCAAAATTATAGTTAGGGTGAGTTTAAAATTATTTTGGGGTGAACTTAAAAAATAAAGGGAAATACGGATAAAATGATTGTATCAATGTAAGTTTTTCTATTTTTGAAAATTAGATAAGAAAATAATAAATTAAAATCAAAATAATTATGGGATAATTTTATATTTTTACCGTAACTATTTTTCGGAATTGGTTAAAGCCTACTGAGTCCCTTAATAAATCCACCTCGATAAAGAATAAAAAATATTTTAATGATTTTATTAATACATTAAGTGATATAATTAATTAGAGAATGCATAAAAAGAGGATAAATTTATGAGAGGTAATTTAAACAAAATTAAAAAAATGGGGATGGGAGAGTTTATGATGAAATTAGTGTAAAATCAACCTTCAACCAAATATATTTTTTTAGACTTAGACTTTCTTAATTAGTGTAAAATTTTTAAGTCCTTAACATTCTTAATTATATATATAAATTGGTCTTTAGACTTTATATTATGATAAAAATATTTATCTACTTTAATTTCACACACCCTTCAAGAAAAAGATTTTGAAAATAGATATCCCCAGCTTCTTTGAGAGGTCCTGGGTTCGAACCCGTCAGGCGGCAAATTTTGCGCTTGTTTGCTGGTTATGTACTTAACCCCTTGTGGCCACATTTTAATTCAAAAAAAATAAAAATATTTTGAAGATTATCTTTGACAACAAATGTTGAAATTGGATATGTTCCAAAGATTTTGTGAATAAATCAACAATTTGAGATTTTGAAGGAATGTGCTTAAGAATGATAAACCATTCTATGAATTTATCCCGAACCAAATGACAATAAATTTCTAAGTGTTTGGTTCTTTCATGAAATACACTATTTTTAAATATCTATATTGCATATTTATTATCACACCAAAGGGTAATAAGGAAAAAAATAGTTTTATTCAAGTCCTTGAGAATGTAGAAATTCCAACAAAGCTCACAAACAATTGATCACAATTTTCTATATTCAGCTTAGCACTAGATTGAGACAATGTCATTTCTTTTCTTTGTTTTCCAAGAAATGAATGAATTTCCCAACTTTATACAATAACCTGATAAAAACCATCTACTATTTGAGAAATTGGCCAATCAACATCTAAAAATGATTCTAGGCTTGTACAACTATTGGTAATGTAAAATAGAGGACATCCTTTCAAATATTTAACCACTCACCAATTAGCTTGTCAATGATGTGTATTAGGGAATACATAAATTGACTAAATTGTTTGACACTAAAAAGTAATATCAAGTCTTATAAAATTCAAGTAAGTAAGTCTTTCAACAAATCTCCTATATATATCAAGTTCTTTTAAAAGTGTATGACCCTTCCACTTCCAGTTTTAAGCATATAAGTTTTTTTCTAGTTTAGAAGTTATGAAACATGTTTCTTTAAAAATATTCAAAAAATATTTTCTTTTATTATCAAAGATCCCAATACTTTTAAGTTAAATTTTAGAGTTATTAGATCACTCAAATGCAAAAATTTAGAAAAACTTTGGAGATTTTTTACAAGAATTTTCTGGCGACGTAATCTTGAATTTCTTCCCCAAAGAACGTGCATATTGTCATATTCAATAAGAATCGCATTAGAATCAAGATCATTGGTACGTCTGGCACGTTCGGCACAATTAACACGATTGACACGGTCGGCACATTCGGCATAGTCAGCACAATTGCGGGATTCAGTTGATTTGGTAGTCAGTTATGGGAAACGTGGTTAGAGTAATGATCGTCGACACGCCTGGCACTTTCGGCATGATCGGCATGAGCGGCATGTCTGATACGTTCGACACATCGGCAAAAAATTGTCTAGGGTTATAAGGTCGTCGTTCAAGATTGTTGCTTTTACTTTAATCCCCTATTCTGAAGTCTCAGTGGAACATGAGTAAAAGGAAAAGAAACAAGGCAAAAAAAGTGCAGAACTTTGTTCTTAAAGGAATCAAAAAAACTGTAGAGAAGGAAATTAACAGAATAGTTGAAAAGGTAATTAATGAAAATGTGTAGGAAAACAACAAAGACCCAATTTTTGCTCAAAAGGCTTTGGAAAATATTGCAGGGATCAAGGAGAAAAAAGAATGAGTTTGAATGATAGGGTATCATGAAATGGCCAATTTATTTGGATTAAAAAACTAAATCATCAAACTCCTGGTGCATGCTAAGAAATGAGAGATTGTACTTAGCAAGGAAAAATGCAAAACACGACAGTTCAACTTAATATTCATTATCTCCAATATTAGAATTTACTTAAGAAGAATAAATATGAAGTGATAGTAAAATGGTCTATTGCAACAATGAGGGAGTTAATGAAGACTCATAAATCGAAGACCTATACTATCATAAGTAATTCTACATAGAAAATCAATAAAGTATGGAAGAACAACATTGGAAAAAAGACTGAAGATCATGCATTACAAAGGAAAAATCTACTTAGGCAATGTATAGACAAAAGTGGAGGTACTGAATTCTCCTTTTGAATTTAAATTGACTACTATAGTAGAAGAAAATTGTGTTAAGAAATAGGAAATGTAGTGGTGGGAAACTACATAGAAAATATAAAGTTTCATTTTAGTCACTAAAGCGGCACTTATGAAGCAATGTGAAAACAACTCAGTTATGGTTCAAACTTTGAAATATCCCTACACACATTTAAATGTATAAGCTCTTAGTCATTTTGCAGGTTTAATTGGTAGACCATTATATATTCACCCAATTAATAAAGGAGGAGAACATCTTTCCTTTGTTAGAATTAACATTGAGATGCGTCCTCAAAAAACATTGCCAAATAAAATGACAATGATTGATAAGAAAAGAAGATTTATTATCATGGGAATCACTTATGAGTGGAGGCTATACAGGTGTTCATTGTGCAATATTTTCCAACATGTCAGCACGAAATGTTCTAGTGAAACGTTCAAAGATTCTACTCTGAATGTGGAAAACAGGAGTAGAGGTAATGATAGAAATTTCAACTGAGGTAAGAGCAGATCTATGTCGAGGAGTAGGAGTAGTCATTCTAAGTTTAGGAGGACATTTGAGTGCTGAAATTGTGGTAAACAGGGTCATTTGAAGAGGAACTGCAAAGCACTAAAGAGAAACGGTGATGATAAAAATGATACAGACAATGCTGTTACAGAAACTGTCACTAATGCGTTACTTCTATCTGTTGATAGCCCGCTATATTCATGGGTTTTGGACTCAGGAGCGTCTTTCCACACCATTGCGCATAAAGAATTAGTGGAGAATTATGTGGCTGAACACTATGGGAAAGTTTATCTCGCAGATGGTGAGTCACTAAATATTGTTGGCATTGGGGACATCAAATTGAAGATAGCAAATGGTTCTGTTGAAAGACATTCCAAGTTGAATGCGCAATCTAATTTTTGTTACACAACTTAATAAAGAAATGTCACAATTTTAGTTGTGAAAATGATGCATGGAAGGTGACTAAAAGAGCAAAAGTTGTTGCTCGAGGTCATAAAACCGGAACGTTATACACGACTTCAACTTACAGAGAAACAGTTGATACTATAGTTGATGAATAGAAGAACAATGAGTTGTAGCATTGCAGGTTGTGCCATATGAGCGAAAAAGGATGAAAATTCTTTTGAAAATTTGACAGATTCCAGAACTGAAGTCTGTTGAACATCAGTTATGTGAAAATTGCATTCATGGAAAATATAAATAGGTGAGTTTCTTAAATATTAGGAAAGAGCTTAAGAAAGAAAGACTAGAGTTGGTACACACTGATGTGTGGGAACCTACACCTATTTTTCTATTGACGGATCACACTATTACATGACGTTTATAGATGATTCGACAAGAAAGGTATGAGTATATTTTATGAAGAACAAATCTGATGTATTTGTGGTTTTCAAAAATTGGAAGACTTTGGTTGAAAATGAAACAAATTAAAAGGTTAAATGCTTGAGATCCGACAACGGAGCCGAGTACATCAGTTCAGATTTCAAAGAATATTGTGATGTAAATGAGATCAGTATGGTGAAGAATGTTCTCCAAACGCCTCAAGAAAATGGAGTAACTGAACGAATGAATCGAACATTGAACGAACGTGCTAGGAGTATGAGATTACATGCAAGGCTATCTAAATCCTTCTAGGCAGAAGCTATCAATATTGTTGCCTACTTGATAAGTAGGGGACCCTATATTCCACTTGAATTCATAATTTTTGAAGAAGTCTGGAGTAATAAAAAGATAAATCTTTCTTATTTGAAAGTGTTTGGTTGTTTATCATATGTTCATATTAATGAATGTGATAGTAGAAAGTTTGATCCAAAGTCTAATAAATATTTTTTCATTGGTTATGGTGATATCGAGTTTGGTTATCGTTTCTGGGATAATCAAATCTGGAAGATTATTCGTAGCAGAAATGTTATCTTCAATTAACAGGTTCTCTACAAAAATTGTGTTGAGAAGACATCAGATGGTGATTTTAAGTTGGAAGAGACTAGTATGGTAGATTTGAGAGAATTTTCAGCTGAATATATACCGATTGTCGAAGAAGACTAGTGTGTTGTTGAAGATGAAATCGTTGAGAACGTGACCCTAGAGACAAATCAGCAAACACCAGTTATACAGTTGAGAAGATCGTCAAGGAATCGAAAACCAATCGAAAGGGGGTCTCCATCTCTGAACTATATCTCGTTGATAGATAGAGGTGAACTTGAATGGTATGAGGAATCAATACAAACTGATGAATCGGTTAAGTGGGAGTCTACGATGAAAAATGAGATGGACTCTTTGACGTTGAATCAGACTTGGGAACTCACTAAGTTACCAAAGGGAAAGAAATCACTTCACAACAAATGGATCTTCATGATTAAAGAAGAACATGATAAAATCATGATCTATAAGGAAAGATTAGTTGTGAAAGGATTTCAAAAGAAACAAGGTATTGACTACAATGAGATCTTCTCTCTAGTAGTTAAATTGATGACAATCAGAACTATTATAAATTTGGTTGTGAAAGAAGACCTTCCTTCATCTTCAACAAATGGATGTCAAAACTATTTTTCTTCATGGTGATTTAGATGAAGAGATTTACATGCGACAACTAGAAGGATTTGAAATCAAAGAAAAATATGATCTTGTGTGTAAGCTTTAGAAAAGTCTGTATGGTTTGAAACAAGCTCCAAGACAATGGTACATGAAGTTCTATAGCTTCATTAAAAGTAACAATTTTCTGAGGTGTGAAGTTGATCATTGCTGCCATATCAAGAGCTTTGATAAATCGTACATTATTCTGTTCCTCTACGTTGATGACATGTTGATTGCTGGAGCAAGTTTGTATGAGATTAAAAAGCTCAAGAAAGAGTTGTTTGAAAAGTTTGCAATGAAGGATTTGGGTGCTGCAAAACAAATCCTTGGGATAAGAATTTCCAGGGATGAAGAAGTTCTCAAGCTTTCACAAGAAGAATATGTGAAGAAAGTTCTTAGTATGTTCAACTTGTATGATGCAAAACCAATTATTACCCCCTTAGCTAGTCACTTCAGACTATCTAAAGATCATTCGTCTTTAATAGACTAGGAGAAAAATTACATGGTCATTGTTTTGTATGTCTCTACTATTGGTTGTATTATGTATGCGATGGTTTGTACAAGACCAGACATATCACACGTAGTGAGTGTTGTTAACATAATCATGAGCAACCCGGGTAGACAACATTGAGAAGAAGTAAAGTGGATACTATGATACTTAAGAGGAAGTACGGGTCTCGCTTTGTATTTTCGATAGTCTAATATGAGTTTGGAAGGATATATTTATGCTGACAATGGTGGTGATATTGATAATAGGAAAAACACAACAGGGTACATTTATACTCTAGGAGGTACTGCAATTAGTTGGGTTTCAAAATTGTAGAAGATTATTACTCTTTCCAATTGTGAGACAGAGTATGTTGTTGTGATAGAGACTGCTAAAGAGATGATGTGGTTACAATTCTTTTTGAGAGAATTGGGTCAAAGCTACGAGGGAAGTATGTTGCGATACGACAGTCAAAGTGTTATTCATTTAGCAAAATATCTAGTTTATCATGGAAGGACAAAGCATATAAATGTTCGTTATCATTTCATTCGATCAACTTTAGAAAATTGAGTATTAGCTCTTAAGAAGATTCCCGGGAGTGAGGTAGTCCCGGATGGAAAGCCGCTACCGATCGAGGTAGTCTCCAAGTGGGAGATTGTTGAGTTATGGAGTCTACACTTATAATAAACTCTAAAATTGTTAATTAGAGTTTATTGTGTTTGTATTTAGTTTTGGGCTTCAGCCTGACCAAGAGTTATTTAAGTTTTATTATCTGAATGTTTACCCTATAAATATGTGATTATTAAAAGTTTATATGAACAAGACAGAATTCTAGAGAGATAAAGTGTGAGACAAAAACTCTATATTATTTCTTCATAGTGAAATTTGGTGGCGGCTAAAATGGACGTAGCTCAATTTGAGTGAACCACTATAAATATGTGTCTTATTGTGTTCTTCTTTTTTGAGTTTTTTACAGATCGTTTCAAGCATGTCGAATTTGGGAGATACAAATATTAAGATGTGTCGTGTCCAATTTACGGCATGAGTGAGATAATATTATATTATTTTGTTCCGTACTAATATCGTGTTGAATCATGTCAATCCTTGTTGATTTAATCCATAACCATATCTAGGTGGGACAAGTTAGAAATTCAATATATTCATATATTCATGGTTCTCAAGAACCACCCGGGTCTCTTGAAGAGTTAGACCATAGGGCCTCCTCCAGTCCGCAAAAGTATAATATTACTTGTTTTTTTTTTAAATAATGAAGGATAATATTTCTAGATTATTATAATTTATTAGCAACACAACAAATATAAGTTTTTCCAATTATAAATCAAATAAAATAAATTTGAGAATAAAGTACTAGATTTATAATTTCAATGTTTGATTTGGTATGTGGTAATTGTGGTAGGTAACCTATCCCCAAGACTTTCAACTTCCATTTCCTCCTTTGTCTCTCTTCCTACCAGCTTCCCATTATAAAATTTAGTAGTTTATTACTCAATTATTTGAAAGCAACTTTTATTATTTGATTTAAAATTTATATATTTGTATTAATTTATATAATAGTGTGACAGGTGAATAATACATTTTTATTTGACATCTAAATTGATGATTATTTCCATAATCTAATAATGTAACATTTCAATTCACTTTTAATTGTAAAATTTGACTTTAAATAAAAAGAAAGCTTAAAAACAAAAGAAAATCAAATAATATATAGTAGATGTAGTGTGGAACAAAAGTGATCATTACCAAACACCATTGTCTTTAAGAATGCTTTTTTATTTATCTTCATATATTTTAACTGTCTACCTACCTTTGTTTCTATGCATTTTATATCATATCTACACAGGCACACACACACATATATATATATAACCCTAGTTTTGGTTATACATCAAAAACATAGAGAAGATGAAGAAGAGTAAGGTTCTTGTTGTGGGAGGAACTGGATACATCGGCAAGAGAATTGTGAAGGCGAGTTTAGACCAAGGTTATCCAACCTATGTTCTTCAGAGGTCTGAGCTTGGCCTCCAGGACATAGAGAAACTTCAGATGTTATTGTCTTTTAAGAAACATGGGGCTCACCTTGTTAGGGCGTCCTTCTCTGATCATCAAAGTTTAGTTGACGCGGTTAAGATGGTAGACGTCGTCATATGCACCATGTCTGGCGTGCATTTCCGCAGCCACAACCTCTTGTTGCAACTCAAGTTGGTTAAGGCAATCAAAGAAGCGGGTAATATTAAGGTATATATTCGAACGCGATAAACCTTTTTTAGATTACTTAGGAGTTACATAATCTAGAGTCTTAGAAATCATATGTTGTCGTAGTTTGGTGGGGTTGTTAGTAGGATATGAAATTTACTAAGGTTTTCAATCTTTTAATATTCCAATTTTTGTATGGATTCTAATAATTTTAAAGGGTATATAAGGATCAAAACATTAAATTGAATCTATATATTATCCTAATTGATTCAACCACTATTTTTGGTTTTGATTAGAGATTAAAAAAATCACTAATGTTAATATTTAAGCTCATGGAAAATTAAAATAGTTATTTTTTTTAAATGATTTCTATTAAAATGATGGTAAAAATAATTGTGATCTGAAGGTAATACAGATGAGGGTTTTTAATGTTATGTTATATACTTATATTCTTTTTTTGAGTTATTGAGTCTCATATTTGAAAAGTATTATTTTATCATTAACAGTATTAAACTACTACAAAAATATATAAATATATTAAAATTTGACAAGATGTTTTTTTTTAAACAATATAATTGTATAAACAAAGCATCGAAAAAACATCTTATAAATAAGACTGAGCAATTTGATGTATAAACAAAATAACAGAAAAAATATATAAATATATTAACATTTGACAAGGATGTTTTTTTTAAAACAATACAATTGTATGAACAAAACAACAAACAACATATAAATAAGACATCACAATTTGATGTATAAACAAAACAACAAACAACATATAAATAAGACATCACAATTTGATGTATAAACAAAAACAACAACAACAACAAAAAAAAAAACATCAAAATTTGACGAGATCTTGCTCTATTTTTCTTCTAAATAATAGACTTGTATAAACAATTGATACAATGATATCCTATTACAAATATCATATTATCTTGTAAAGAAATATTTTGTTAGCTTACCATAATATGGTGCATCCTTCTTGTTGTAACTTGTAAGTATGGGATTAGTATCTTAATTGGCTTGTCGTCGCAGCGGTTCTTACCATCAGAGTTCGGGATGGATCCAGCGAGAATGGGGGACGCACTAGAGCCGGGACGAGAGACATTTGAAGAGAAAATGATGGTAAGAAAAGCCATTGAAGAAGCCAACATTCCCTTCACTTATATTTCTGCAAATTGTTTTGCGGGCTACTTTGTGGGTAATCTCTCGCAGCCGGGCACCCTAGTTCCTCCAATGGACAAAGTTGTCATTTTTGGAGATGGGAATGTCAAAGGTATTACTAAATTGTAACAATTAAGATAGTAGCATGAGGAAAGAAAATTAAGATTATTCTTTTGCTTATTTTATATTAATTGTGGAAATTTTGCAGTTGTTTATATGGACGAAGACGACATAGCAACTTATACGATGAAAACCATAGACGATCCTCGAACATTGAATAAGACATTGTATATTAGCCCATCCGAAAATATCCTTAGCCAAATAGAGTTGGTCCAAATTTGGGAAAAGCTCATAGGAAAAGATTTAGAGAAATATAACATTTCTTCTAAATCCTACTTATCGGCCTTGGAAGGTAATGAAAAATTGACAACTCATTTGTAAAGACTTGTTGGAGTTTCATATTTCGAGAAATCTAAAAAAGTTTGGAGATACGATAAAATATCATGAATATATTTCTAGTTAAGTTTTGTTCCAAACATTAAATTAACATCTAATTTGACATTTTTTCTTGTTCAAATTCAACATATGCAACTCCAAAAGTATTTTTCAAATGGGCTAAATTATTTGACTTATTTTTGTTGAAACTTTGTGCTCATCTTTAGAAATATCTCCACTATACTATAGAGATATTTCAACAAATGAGGGGTTTGTTCAATAGTCATAAAACTACTCCTATGTGGTGAGAAATTTCAAATAACTTATACTATTGACCAAACAACGTTGTCGTCATTCAACTTGATTTATCTTAATACAAAACATATGATTTTTTTTTATTATTGGGATCGTTTGGAAATTTCAGGCATGGATCACGCAATGAAAGCTGGATCGGGACATTTGTATCACATTTTCTATGAAGGTTGCTTGACCAACTTTGAGATCGGAAAAGATGGAGAAGAAGCTTCTCGACTATACCCAGAGGTTGTGTACACTCGTATGGATGCTTACTTGAAGCGCTATTTGTAAACGATAGTTTGAAACAATATGGAAAGTTGCATTTATTATCGATTTGCATTAAAAATATAATAAGCTGAATATTCATAATCTCCTTGAAAATATTTGATATCTTATATAAGATCATAATTAATAATTTGAATAATATGTAATATTGTTCTTATGAATTTAAGTTGTTTTTAAATTTGATACTTTAAGTTAAGAGAATGTTATAATTGCGTTTGTATACTCTTAAAATAATGAAATGAAGAAGTTGTTTATGAATATAATTTTAAATTAAAACAAAACAAATGAAAACAGGGCATAATTGTTTTTATATTTAATGTTAAACTATATTCACAGCTAAATTGATGAAAAAATAAAATAAGTTAACACATAATATATTCTAAGTGTAAAATAAAATATATTTTTTAAATAAAAATTATAAATGAGCTTTTGTAATCAATTAACTCAAATAATAAATAAATTATTTTTTAAGTAAACTATTAGAATTTTTTTTTATTATTTTGTAAAAACATAATGAGAAAGACCTATATCAATCTAAGAGGAACCGATCAACCTGCCCTAATTGAACCTAAAAAAACAATCATTACTTCTTAGACCAGCCGCAGCAGGTGTCATTTGGGTGTCCCAAAAGAGGAGGGTGGGAGGCAGCAGGGGGCAAAAGTGGGTGTCAAATTTTGGGTGTCAAAATTTGACATGGGTGTCAAATTTTGTTTGGCCCAATAAGAGGCTGCCATGTGGCAGGATAATATCTACCTTTTGAGTTTAGTTTTCTTATTTTAAAAATACATTTTAATAATAATTGATCAATAAAAAAAAATTATATCAATATTTTTTATTTTTCACGATCTATAAATAGAGACTTGGTTTGTGTCATTTGGACACCAAAAAATTTCAGAAATTTATCAAGTGATGAATAATATTGTTTGTGGTTAAAAAAAATGAAATTATGTATATGTTTAAATGATGTGGAAGTGAGAGAAAGTGAAAAAGTAATTTTGATACCTTGAATAACACGCTGCTGTATGACATGTTAAAAAGTGGGTGTTAAAAGAGGTGTTAAGCTGACGTGGCAGGGTGTTAAATGAAAAAATTTGACACCCTGCTGTGGGTTGTCTTATATTAAATCATTTAATCATCAGACAAACTATACCATTTTTTTCTTTTTATAATATTTTAATTTTCTGACCCATATAACCAAAACAGAGTAGTTTGGGAAAGCCTAAATGTCATTTTTTTGGGGTCAAATTATAATACTTTTAATATTGCTAGCTTTATTTCTTAAACTCTTTGTAACTAACTTGTTTATTTTTTAAACTCTTTGTAATTAACTTGGTTGATTTTCATTTTATTCTGAGTTTCATAAAATTTACTATAGTTTATCGAAAAAATTATTTTATTTATTATGAATAAAATATTTTTCATTTTTTTGTCTAATAAAATTATTCAAAATTATATATATATATATGAGGAATGGTAGGGCAAAGAAACCAAGACCACAAATTCGCGTGATCAGTCACATTTGAATGAGAGAGAAAATAAATAAAATTTATTTGGTATAATTTTAATCCCAAACGCTAATCCTCAAATTATTTCTCTCTCTCTCTTACTAAAATTTTCTCATAACCCAAAATCCTAGCTCATAGTATGTTTTTCAGATATAGTTATACACACCCTTTATTTTATTTTAATTTTGAATAATACCGAAGTTATTTATATTTATTGTTCAGGATTTGAACAAATCGCCCGTTGAAACCAGCAAAAACAACATCGAAACATTGAACAAATCGCCTGTTGAGCCTGAAAAGTACTGATATCTTTGACGGAAACCTATTTTCAAGATTTCATTTCGAAAAGTTGATGCAAGTCCAGTAACGATGTAATGGAATATGATATTAACTGCATTAACTTTTCGAGACGAAACTTGATAATGTAAGAGATTTTTTTGGGAGTTGATGCAAATGTACAAATGTTGGGTTATGGTACAAATGTTTGGGGAGATTTTTGGTTGGAGCTAGTGAGAATGTGCATATTCAGGAAAAAATGTCTCGAAAATGTGCATATTCGGGACATAAACATCCCAAAATATGAAAGTTTGAGACGTTTATGTCCTGAAAATTTTCATTCATTTTCGGGACATAAACATCCCAAAATATCCCAAAATATCCCAAAATGTCCCAACAAATGGAAAGTTCCCAATAATTTGAAAATTGGGAAGAAAACATCCTGAAAATGTGAAAATTTGGGAGAAAACTTCCCAAAATGGACACTTTCGGGACGTTTTGTCCCATAAATGAAAATTTTCGGGACGATTTTGTCCCAAAAATTGTTTAGATTGACATATTTTTTCAGTTCAAAATGATCAATTTGGAATGATTTTTGTATTCAAATTCTCAATGTTTGAATGACATTTTCCTTCGAAAAATATTGATGGTTAAAATATGCGAGAAATTGATATTGGTGGTTAAAATATGCGAGAAAATTAGATGTTTAACCGAAGTGAAAGTTAAGGTCACGAGATGAGAAGTTCGATTTAAATTGGTAGATAAATGTGGAATAAGATGGTTGATTAGTTTGAGTGTTTTAAGGTTGCGAGATAAGAGGTCGATTGAGCATTGATGGACTAAAATGAGGGTAAAAATGAGATTGATAATGTTTGAGATTTTTGATTTAACCAAAGTGAAAGTGTAAGGTAATGAGATTAGATGTTTATTAGAAAAAAAAATATGTGATGAGATATGTGAGAAAATGAGTTATTTTTTTTATAGTTATATTCCGCTTGTTTACCAAAATATTAAATGCCGTTGCCGGGGATCAAACCCGGGTCACCCGCGTGACAGGCGGGAATACTTACCACTATACTACAACGACTTGATATTCTTTTATCGAGAATATTGACATATTGTTTCACTGATAAGATAATTTTCTAAATTCAGGCGGGCTTGTTTCTTCAATCAAATTTTATTAATAAAAATATTCTTTGTTATTGGGGATCGAACTTAAGTCACATGTGTGACAAATAAAAATATTTACTACTATACTACAACGACTTTGGCTATTTATTTGATGAGAATAAGTATTTTTTTTCTCTAATAGGATAATTTAAAAAACACAATGTTACCACATACTTGTTTGTTTCAATCAAATTATTAACCAATATATTAACACCATTGTCATGGATTGAACTTTGAACATTCATGTGATAAGTGAAATATCTATCTATCACTATACTACAATAACTTGTTATTTTTTGGTGAGAATAAGAAAGTTTGTTTTTTCATTAATAAGATAATTTTCAAAAAATACGATCTCACCTAGGGCTGCAAATGAGTTAAATCGCTCGTGAGCCGCTCGATTAAAACTTGATTTGAGTTTGACTTTGACCAAATTCGAGTCGGGTCATTTAATATTCGAGTTGAGCTCATATAATATTTGCTTGATAATTTGTCGAGATTTTTCGAGCTTGACAATATGTTTTTATTTATTTTAATAATAAAACTTAAATTATGCAACAAATAATTTTTTCTTTCACCCTATTTCTTCAAAATCCATATGGTAGACCTATAATCTACATTATCATATCATATTTAAGTAAAAAGCAAACATTAAGTGGAATGATGTGTCATGCATTGAGTGGAATGAAAATCTGAAAAATTCTCTCTCGTATTAAATTTTTAATTCACTCAAGTGATGACACATCATTTTTCTACACTTTCTTGTCATTATTTTCCCGCTCTCTATCATTTCTCTAAACTAAAATACGATTTTCACTTCTTCTATTGTTATAATTTTTTTTTTTAATAAAATTCGACGACAAAGAAGAAAATGATTTTTTTTGTCGGTTAAATAATCGGTAAGTTTTGTTCATATTTTCTTAATGTATTATAAGAAATTTATGTTTACATGAATCGACCATAGAATTGATTTGAAAAAATCTGGATTATTCATTTGAAAAAATTGTTATTAGGTTATTGTTTTAAAACTGAACACTATTTTATATATAGAGAGTTAATAATATATTCATTGCCTGATCTTTAAGTTGACTTGATAATTAATTTACATAGTTAATCACTATTGAATACATTGCAAACTCTACTATGTGTGTGGTGACTATTTTGACATATAAATAAAATAAAATAAAAAAGACTAAAATAAGTTTTCATCTTTACTAAAAAAAGGAAGACTAATATATATAGAGAGTTAATAATATATTCATTGCTTGATCTTTAAGTTGACTTGATAACTAATTTACATAGTTAATCACTATGGAATACATTGCAAACTCTACTATGTGTGGTGACTATTTTGATATATAAATGGAATAAAAAAAAAAAAAAAAAATACTAAAATAAGTTTTAGTTATTAATTCTTATCTTACCAACTAAATTTTATTATTCATTTAATTGATTTTTTACAATATTATTTTTGTCGGTATCTATTTTTTAAAATAAGTTAAATTTTAGTTATTTGTTTTACCATTTAATTTTTATATAATTATTTTTAAGTTTAAATACTTCATATTTTTAAATGCAGATAGTTGTGCGTATATTAGGATGGAAGAACATGAATTAAAAAAATATAAATATATTAAAATTTTAAATCATTTATATAATTTGATACTTTTATTTTGGATTGTCATGTTTTAGCATTTTGACTATGCTTTAAAATTTTAAATAGTTATATTGATTTTATATATTTATTTTAAAATATCATGTTTTTGAATGTTATATATATATATATATATATATATATATATATATATATATATATATATATTTCGAAAATAAATTTTGGTTTAAGTTCGAGCTTTACAAGATTGAAAATCTAATTTTAGTTCAATTTTTAGGTAAATAATCGAGTTCAACTCGAGCTCAAATTTATAAACTCGTTCAAACTTATTCCAGTAGAGCTAACAAATACTGAATCGAGCTCAACCTCCCGCTAGTAAAATTACTCGCTTAAGTTAATAATATCATTACCATTTTTTAACCTTATGTATTTTTGTAACTCTGAATTTAAATGTTTTGTATGTCATTTTCTCACGTGGCTTGATACCTTGTAAAAGTATAGATAGCTGATAGACACCATAACAAGGAGGAGCTTTACTGGGCTTAAGCCGACTCAAAAAAAAAATATTACCTACCAAACCTTTATATATCCCGATATATTAAAAGTAATAATAAATTTGTATTGATTGTCCAAAATCAACGACTTGTGCAAGGTTAAGAGGCTCGCCTTCAAAGTAAACGATGGTAGTTGGTACACCTAAAACCGAGTCAGCCACCATGTCAGCATCATGATTTGTTGAGCCTTGAATTTGATCCCAACTTAACAGTTGAGTCAGCTGCCTCATCAGCATCATTAAACTCGCGCTCAACTAGTCCCTATTGTTTGGACTAGTTGCCTCAGTTTGATCTTGATGTGGCGACTAAACCACTTGCACATAATCAAACTCATGTTAGTCCTACTTTTTTGAACTTGTTGAGTCTGAGTTTGATCCTGCTGATGTGGCAGTTAGTTCAGTTACTATAAGTAAAGTCATTGCAGCATAATCAAACTCATGCTAGTCCTATTTTTTGGGGGTTTGTTTAGTTTGATCATGCTCACATGGCGGCTAATTCAATGACTACTGTGACACCATGGCCAAAGCAAGCTGGTCCCTACTTTTTAGGATTGTTGAGTCTGAGTTTGATCATGAAATGGCGACTAATTTTTTTTACATAAAACTTTACCCTTTTAACAATTACCATTATTGAATCAATACCTTAAATTCAGATGGTGGAATATCTAACAATAACATCATGGGTGGGAAGTGGGAATTGATGTCATTTCTACAAATTACAACACATACAAAAATAAGTTAGAATAATTAATATAGCAAAATATTTAAAAAAATTAAAAGATTCATTAAGGAAGAGTAACATTTTAATCTCCTCTTCTAGTCTAGCTGCAACAAGAGGTGAATACCCCAGACTTTCTGAGGTCCTGAATTTAAGTTCGTCAGACGACAAGTTTCGCTCATTGGTTAAATTGGTTGAGTATGTTTGCGGGCTAGTGCTTAACCCGCGGAGATTAATTGCATTTTAAAGAAGAAGCAAAACTCAGCGTTCTAAAAAAAACATTTTAGATTGAAATCCACTTCTTATGAATTTCAGTAAGCATTCTTGGCAACTCCTAAGACGAAAACAAACATCATCATAACAGAAAGATGATGAATTTGGTGATGGAATTTTATAACTAATCCAGTTGTTAATAATTGAAAGCAAGTATCTACCTCAATCTTTTAATAGGTTCCCAACTGTCTATAGAATCAACCACAATAAAAATGATAAAGAAAATCTTACCATCAACCACAAAATATGATAAATTTAATAAAAATTACAGATAATCTCACCTGTGCATCAGTTTCAAGGTATCACATGAAGACCTATTACCATCAACTGCCCATTTCTGATAGTTTTGTAAATGAAAAAGGAAATATTGGACAACTAAATTGAATTTAGTAGGAAAAACAGAATCATTTAGTAAAAATTTTCATCCAGCAACCAGAGTAAAGATGTAATAATGAAAACTCATCCCTAAGAGGTTCACAAATAAGAATTATCTCCAACTCAACATGCCTCCAAATGGCTCCAAATATTCATAGTTATTTTGAAATAATCAACTGGTTATCCAAATAACATAAGATCAAACAAGGCCCAGGATTCAAACTTCCAACTTCAAAGTTGACTGTCACGAGGCATTTAGAAACCATTTGAAGCCTGAATAGTGATCCACAAACGTTTCTGATGGGATTTTGTTTGGTTCCAAAAACAGGTTTCCGCTAAAAAAATATGCATATTATTATTGATTTCCAAATGAGGACATGTAGAGATTGCATAGATCTGATTCAGAAGAGTCTAAACTAATGTCTTTTCACCTAAATAACTCCCAAATAACCCAAGATCAAATATGGTCCTGGATTCAAACCTCCAACTTTTTCTAAGTTGAATGACAACAGTAGAGATGCATATATTTCAGAAAACAGTCGAACCCATTTGAAAACGGGTTGAAACCTGAATTAGTGATTCAAAACAGGTTTTTTATTGGTTTCTGAATCAGATCCAGATCTAGCTACACAAGTGTTTCCAAATGATGATTACAGACAATGAGATCTGAGCCTCTCCTTTCTTTCTTTCTTTCTTTCTTTCTTTCTTTCTTCTTTTACTTGTTCTTTGAAGCAACCAGAAATAGAAAGAAAACAAAAACTAGGACAATGATGTAAATTAAAGTACATGTGGATTTCGCACACCTTAAGTTCATATCGCCAACGCCCATTTTTCTCGAGCTTCCTCATCAGGAATTGGTTTGATATCTTTCGTCATTTTATTACATCAACAAACCAAATAACATTTTCCAGAACCCTCCTCGAGCTAGACATCACCCCCATAGATGTTCAAAAATTCAAATACTAAATAGTATGATGAATTTTGAAAGACTATATTTTATTCCAAGTGGATAATCTGCCTTGCATCACTAAATTATCGCAAAATTCTCATCTAACCTTCTTTATTCTTGACCTAGCCGCTTTAACAGAAAAATAGTATTAACCAAAATGAAAGCCATACCATACTCAACTAAGCATAACCTCATTCTCCAATTCCGTAAACGAAACTATATCACGCAAGACTCGATATATATCTTCCGTAAGAGGATGTGATTCATCCGCAGCTAAGAATTCATGAACCGCGTCACCAACCTCAATTGAACTACAACCAGGCATTTTCTTAACACCCTTTTCTCTCATCATACTTCTAACCTTAGTAACATCCAGCCATTTCTCCTTCTTTGAGTAAATACTCGTAAGATTCATGTAAATCCCACTATCGTTAGGATTCAAATTCAAGAGCTTCCTACCAGCAATCTGACCAAATTCGAGATTCCCAAACATCCTACAAGCATTTAGAAGTGCCCCCCAAGCTGCTTCATCCGGTTCCATTGGCATTTTCGTTATCCATTCATAAGCTTCTTCGATTAGACCGTTTCTACCAAGAACATCAACCATGCATGCATAATGCTCCATTTTTGGAGTCAAACCGAAATGTAATTCCATAGTTTCAAAATATTGCTTACCTTTCGCGGCTAACCCACCATGACTGCAGGCAGATAGAACCGCGATGAATGTTATGTCATCAGGGTTAAAACCGACATTTTGCATTGAGTTGAAAATTATGAGAGCTTTCTCGGCATACCCATGAGAGGCATAAGCCATGATCATCGAATTCCAAGTTATTAAATCTCTTTCTTTCATTCCATGAAAGATCTCTTCAGCCCCTTGAATATCACCACATTTAGCATACATGTCTATGAACGCGTTTGCTAAGATCAAACTGAGACGAATCTTGTTATTGTCAATGTAGAAAGACTTAATCTTTCGACCCTCTTCCATGAAACCCAATTGAGCACAAGCAGAAAGAACGCAGACCAAGGTGTTCTCGATAGGGATGAAACCTGCTTTCGTCATTTCATGGAAAAGCAAGACAGCGTTCTTCGGTTGGTTGTTTTGAGAGTATCCTGCAATCATAGCGTTCCAAGATACGATATTTCTATAAGGCATTTGATCGAAACATTCTCTTGCGAGCTTCAGATCGTTGTTTATGGAATAACCATTGATCATGCTGGTCCATGAGAATACATCCTTGACTTCCATCTTTCTGAAAATCTCTTCTGCAGTTAACAAGCAACCGCATTTTACATACATATCCAACAAGGCGTTCGTCAAATTCAGCGTTTGTTTCACATTTGTTGATTTCATATATTCATGAATAGATTTTGCAATAGTTAAATCCTTCTTTTGAGAACAAGCAGAAAGAACTGTGATCATTGTAATGTAGTTTGGTTCTATTCCACTTGATAACATCAGATTAAACAAATTCAAAGCTTCATCAGGCAAGTGATTCTGCGAATACGCATCGATCATTGTTGTCCAAGAAACAACATCTCTCTCAGGACTTTCGTCAAACACCTTAACTGCATTAAATAAACAGTCGCTGCGAGAATAAAAATGAATCAACGCATTTTGTACAAGTGAATCAGAGTCAAAACCCATCTTCCAACTCAAAGAATGAATCAATTCACCTACTTCTACCCTGCGAGATAATTCACATGCCTTGAGCGCAAAAACAAAGCTACGCCGGTCCATCTCAATTCTCTGTTCAAACATTCTGCGAAATAGAGAGAGACCAAGTTCGGGAAGATTAACTCTTGTGTAGCCTCTGATCATTGTATTCCACATATAAACATTGGGTTTAGAAATCTGCGAAAAGAGACGTATTGCGTGGTGTATATCTCCAGTTTCAGAGAGAGCGCAGAAAGTTAATACGCGGCTTACCGGGAAGAGATGAAAGATGAGGCCTGTTATTGTCATGTGACCTTGGATTTGCTTCAAATGTAGCATCGAATTGCAGGATTCGATCATATGAAGAACTGGATTTGTGATCAACAGAGTGGCGTTGGAGTTCCATTTCGGTTTTGGGTATGAGATTGAAGAAGAGAAATGTTGAGTGCGAGGCTTTAGAGTGAGGAAAGAGAAGCTTCGGATTGAGGTTTTGAAAGGAGAAAATCGTAGAGGATGGAAATGGAGAGCGGGTCTCATTCATATGATCTTAATTTTTGACAGGAATTTTTTGAAATCAAACATAATCGGGTCAGCATATCTCAAATAACCATTTTATTTTATTTTATTTTATTTTTATTTTTTTTAATAATAAAGGCTACCTTCCATATTCTCACCCTAACCTCACTCCATAATTAACTCCAAAATTACTTATTTATCCCTTTTACTTTTATATATTTACCTTTCTTATTTTATTTATTTTACTTATTTTATTTTATTTAATTATTAAGTTTTTTTTATTAAATATAATTAATTAATTAATTTTTAATATGTTTTTTTAACTTTATTTATTTAATTAAAAATACAAAATATTATTATTTTTATATTATAGTTATTTAAAATATATTTAATATTAAATTATTATTTAATAGATAATTTTATTTATAAAAAAAATTGAATCATTCAACTATTATTTTTATAAGTATTTTAATATATATATATATATAATTAATATAATAAAATATTAAATATTTATATTTTATTAAATCAAAACACATTTTAATATTTTATATATTTTAAACAATTATAATATAAAAATAATAATATTTTATATTTTTAATTAAATAAATAAAATAAAAAAATATTAAAAATTAATTAATTAATTATATTTAATGATAAAAAACTTAATAATTAAATAAAATAAAATATGTAAAATAAATAAGATAAGAAAGGTAAATATATAAAAATGAAAGAGATAAATAAGTAATTTTTGAGTTAATTAAGGAGTGGGGCGGGGTGGTAAAAACAATTTGCATAATAAAACCTCAATAAACTATTGTGTTTTATTCAATGTCATAATTATTTTTACAAATTTTCAAAATAAGAAGGTATTGATATCATGTGACAATATAATTAAAACTTTTGTAAATGAAAAATATATAACTTTTTCATAAATGTTTAGATCAAACTAATAAAATAATTTTTTTATATATATAGTAACTAAGCTTAGATTGTATGAGATGTAATTATATTTGTTGGATAGTATTTTTCTCAATTTTATATAAAAAAAAAAAATTGTAGAAGAGTTAAAAACACATTTCTTATTGACCTTTCATGATTTTTTAGCATTAAAGAAGGTCTCGTTTCTATTTTCTCCATCAGATTTGAATTATTGTTGTGTTTTGTTCAGCGTGACATGTTGGCTGTATCGAAATTTTCATCTCAAAATTTTGTGATCCGTATAATACTTTCAACCGTGAGTATGTTATTTGCTGCTCATACCATTCAATTGTATTGTTAATCATTTTTTAATATGTATGCGTCCACTCCTTAGCAACAAATGAGATAAAATTATCGAATTTATAACTATTTTTCATATTTTCAATAATGAGTTAGTTGATTTGATGTTTCATATACAGACGTCCTCTTACCAGTATCATCTTGTGATTTTTACGAATTTCTCACTATTTTGGTTATATATATCTATATAGATGGTAATTATCATTTGAAATTATCTTTTACAACATTGCTTATCAACTCTAGACTAAGTAAAATTTTAACTATTGCTAAAAAATATTGGATAGAGAGTTTTCTTACATTATTTTATTAAATTTTTTAACTTATCTTACTTCAACTTTTATTGTTTATGAACTCAAATTAATTTGTTATTATAGTGACCTCAACAAATTATTTGATTGTTGGATTTCTTTATAGAAGATTTTAATTTGTAAATTGTTATAATTTGATTTTAAAATAACCAATGGTTTGTATTGATTTTTGTAGATTTTATTTTATATTATTAATAAAAAAAAATTATATGTAATTAATTATTTAAAAAAATAAAAATTAAATCACACCCTCTAATTACTTTTGACATTTATAATGATAAATATTTTAAACAAGTGTTTAAAATAAATATAATATTAAAATATTTAAAATATCAAATTATCTATAGTTTACTAATAATACATTTCTCAAAAATAAGTTGAAAAGATTCTCAAATAAGAACAGGACCTTTCTTTCTCAAAGAGAATGGTCTAATGGCTCAGCCGATTTCATTTCAACGCCGCCCATATCCACTCCGTACGTCGGAGAACCTTCTTCTCCTTCTTCCTCTTTCACAATTCCAGCCGCCACTGCTCCTCCATAGTTACTAATATTCCCAAAAATCAACACCAAAACACCACCCAAAACAACCCAAAACACAGCACCAAAAGTTCTATCAATTCTCCCCACATTCCTCGTCGACGCCACGGCAAATCCCGCCCACGCACCGGCAACTCTTACCCACGAAAACCAAGCCGAAAACGCCCCTTCTTTCCCTTCCGGCGAACAATCCGATATTAAAACCCGACCGTACGCGTGAAGGATACCCGCCGCAGCACTCTGTACGGCAGCGAAAACCAGAACGTGCTTATTCTCCCAATGTTTGTTATGATGATAGAATCCAAATCCAGATGTGAATGCTGATAAGAGAAAACCCATAATCTGCATTTTAACTGCGTCTGCCCTAATTAGCTGTTGGATTGGTTGAATGGAAGGGAGAGAAACTAATTGGAAGATGAAATATGTTAGCCAGAATGATAGAATCTTGAACGGTGAAAAACATAACTGACCCACTAAAAACAGAATCCCGCCGGTGAAGATGCACATCGTGGAGAAGGAGGAGAGGAAAACGACGATTAGACTACCGGCGGCATGTGGGTATTTGAAAATGGAAATTGGGTGAGATTTTGGTGCTGGATATGGTACGCCTGGTCTATTTGAAGCGAATGTGTGAAGAATTCCGGCGACCCAAATCAAACCACTGAAAATCGAGACAACCCATAAGCTTAGGAATCCATTGGAGTGACGAAGCATATGGAAGGTGAAGGCGGAGATAACGGTGGAACCCACACAGCCGGCGGCAGTGGAATAGAGGGAAAGCCAGCCGGAGACGGCGGTTCTGTTTGGGAATTGTGATTTGGTGATCGGAGAACCGAGGAAACCGCGAACCATGAGACTGAGATGGCGGGTATGGGAGGCGGCGGCGACAGTGCCGGCGACGACGATGAGAGTTATGTATAGAGGGAAGATAGAGGCTGTCCGGAAAAACCCACTTGGTAGACAGGCGACGCCGCCGGCAGCAATTGCGGCGGCGGAGATGATTTGTTGGTTTCGACCGTAATCTAGGGGGATTGATATGATAGTTAAGATTGGTGCTGCAATTATAAGGCCGAGTAACCATGAAATTGATGTCCACTCTAATGGTGAAAAATGAATGCCATGGAATTTGATGGATTGGATTATTAGCCTTTCATATCTGCATTAATCAAACAAGAATATCAATTCTAAGTCTTACAAGTTACAATAGCTACAAATTGCTGTCATGTGATTTCAGGAGTTTATTCTAGTACATGATCATGCCTCGTGTAATCGAACTTGAGATATTTGATCTTATAGGTAAAACGGAAAGAACATTCTTTTTAAAGTATAACAAATGAAATAAATCTAACCCGAGTTGAGTTGAGAAAGTAAAATGAACTTACACTTGCATTTCCGATCTTTTGCAGGGTAAACCAATAGAAGTCATACCCCAATCATGGAGTTTTTCATCATCTTGTTTCGAGTTGAAGATTTGGCTAATAATGAGTGGGAAGACCATTGGAATAAGGACGGTGAAGATGAAATAAGAACACATTCCATACATGAACCAAGATAAGACTTCCCATTTTGTGGGTTTTTCTTGATTACCACCGTGAACACGATAAATCTCTTTAGCTCTTTGGATTTGCATTCCTACGCCATGAACATCCATTGCATTTGTGGTAGTCTCCACGCTTTGACTCTCCTCTTCAACCACCTCTAACCTAGGTCTTGGTGGAGTTGCGAGTTCCATGGTTGTTTTTCTTTTGTATTAATTATAAATGTTATGGGAAAATGAATGAAGGGTATAAGAAAGGTAAAATGAATTTGTGTCTTATTGGTGTCATTGTCTTAGCTGGATTGTGAAATTATCAATGAGTTTGCTGTAGAAAAGGCCTAGGTTTGATCAATATATATAGAAAGGCATATTCTTATTTCACTTCTTAGCCCCATAATGCATATATCTCTTAGTCTTGCTTTGATTGTCACGACATTTAACTTCATGTGAACAAAAATGTCAATGACGTGATTTTCTTTTTCAAAAGTAAATTGTTCAACTCATTTAAGAGTTATTTCGACAGCAAATGAATTGATCATGATATGAAAGTGGTGTTATGTTCTTGACGTAAACTTATTCAATAAATTAGTAATTATCTCTATAACATTTCTTAAAACAATACGATTAAAGGGAACATGAACAATATTTTTTGGGTACTAAAATTAGTATAATTGAAAATTTTATTCAAACATATATTCTTTACTAACATAAAACAATAGTAAAAACTTTAAATTGTTAAAAGTTATTATTTAAGAAAAAACTTATAAATACAAATGATAAATTTGATCACATAACATTCTAAAAATAGTGTTATTATCATTATAAAAAATATTTTTCAGATGAATTTAATTTGATAAGAAAATGAATATTCAGACTATAATAAGAGGTGAACGTGGTAAAGAATGCAAGAATATATTCAAAAATATATTTTCAATTAAAAAAACTAAAATTTTATTCTTTCAAGAATTTGAAAATAGATTGACTGTTTCTTATCAAAATTTTCATCTCCACATTTATCATTTAACATTCACTTAAATTAAGTTATTCTAACTTCGATTTGCTATCCTAATGAGCTATATATTTAACATTTTATTATTTTAATATATAAATAATATTTATATTTGATTTAAATCAATTAAATTATAAAATATTTAAAATTAATCAAATATATTTATTTAGGAAACATAAACTTAAAACTTAAACACCCATTAATCTTCTAAGAAGTATAAAACAAATAGAATAATTTTCTTTCTTTTCTTATACTCATTTTTGTCCAATGATCATACATTTCTTTTGAGTTAAAGTGTTATATACATTATGGGTTATTTTCCAGCAATTGTTAGGAGTTGTATCTCCTAAATCCGACCAACTTGAAACAATCTGTAAAAACACAAGAAAGAAGAACACAAGAAGACACATATTTATAATGGTTCACTCAAATTGAGATACATCAACTTCAGTCACAACCAGATTTCATTATGAAGAAGAAGAAAAAGGAATACAAAGTTTTTGTCTCACACTTTATCTCTCTAGAATTATCTCTCTCACTTGTAAATCCTTAATAATCACATATTTATAAGGTAAACATTCATGTAATAAACCTAAATAAATCTTGGTCAGGCCTAAGCCCAAAACCAAATATAAACTCAATAAACTCTAATTAACAATCGTAGAGTTTATTATAAGTGTATGCTCCATAACTCAACAATCTCCCACTTGGAGACTAACTTCATCATCTATCGATTGGTAGTGGCTTTCCATTCGGTGTCTTAACGAAGAAGACCAACTAAAGTTGCACACAACTTTAGTTTCTCATTTGTCATAATTTTCGTCAACATATCAGCTGGATTCTCACTCCCGGGAATCTTCTCAAGAACTAATACTCCATCTTCTAAAGCTGACCGGATGAAATGATAACGAACATGTATATGCTTCGTCCTGCCATGATAAACATGATTCTTTGCCAAATGAATGACACTCTGACTGTCGCATCTCAACACACTTCCCTCGTAGTCTTGACCCAATTCTCGCAAAAAGGGTTGTAACCACATCATCTCCTTAACAGCTTTTGTCACAGCAACATACTCTGCCTCAAAACTAGAAAGAGAAACAATCTTCTACAATTTTGAAACCTAACTGATTGTAGTACCTCCCAGTGTATAAATGTACCATGTTGTACTCTTTATACTATTAACATCACCACCATTGTCAGTATCAACATATCATTCCAAACTCATATTAGACTTTTAAAAACAAACGAGACCCGTACCTCCTCTTAAGTATTGTATTATCCACTTTACTACTTCTTAATGTTGTCTACCCTAGTTACTCATTAATTTTCTAACAACTCCCACTACATGTGTTATGTCTGATCTTGTGCAAACCATCGCATACATAATACAACCAATGACAAAGGCATACGGAACATTGATCATGTAATTTTTCTTCTCCTATGTTGAAGGCGATTGATCTTTAGATACTCTGAAGTGACTAGCTAAGGAGGAAGCAACTGGTTTTGCATCATACAAGTTGAACCTACTAAGAACTTTCTTCACATATTATTCTTGTGAAAGCTTAAGAACTTCTTCATCCCTAAAAATTCTCATCTCAAAGATTTGTTTTGCAGCACCCAAATCCTTCATTACAAACTTTTCAGACAACTCTTTCTTGAGCTTGTTAATCTCATACAAGCTTGCTACATCAATCAATATGTCATCAACTTAGAGGAGTAGAATAATGTACGATTTATCAAACCTCTTGATATAGAAACAATAATCAACTTCACACCTTAGAAAATTGTTACTTTTCATTAATCCCTCGAACTTCTTTTACCATTGCCTTGGAGCCTGTTTCAAACTATACAGACTCTTTTGAAGCTTACACACAAGCTCATATTTTCCTTTGATTTTAAATCCTTCTGGTTGTCGCATGTAAATTTCTTATCTAAATCACCATGAAGAAAAGTAGTTTTGACATTCATTTGTTGAAGATGAATGTCTTCTTTCACAACCAAAATAGTTCTGATTGTCATCAATTTAACTACTAGAGAGAAGATCTCATTGTAGTCAATACCTTCTTTCTGTTGAAATCATTTCACAACCAATCTTTCCTTATACCTCATGGTTTTATCATGTTATTCGTTAATCATAAAAATCCATTTGTTATGAAGTGTTTTCTTTCCCTTTGATAGCTTAGTGAGCTCCCAAGTCTGATTCAACGACAAATAGTCCTTCTCATCTTTTATCATAGACTCCCACATAACCGATTCATAGGATTGTATTGCTTCCTCATAACATTCAGGTTCACCTCTATCTGTCAATAAGATATAGTTCAGAGATGGAGACCACATCTCGAATGATTTTCGATTCCTTGACGATTTTCTCAACCGTATAACCGGTGTTTGCTGATTTGCCTCTAGGGTCACGTTCTCAACAATTTCATCTTCAAAATCACACTAGTCTTCTTCGATAGTCGGTATATATTCAGTTGAAAATTCTCTCAAATTGACTGTACCAGTCTCTTTCAACTTGGAATCACCATCTGATGTCTTTCCAACACAATCTTTGTAGAGAACCTACTTATTGAAGATAACATTCCTGTTACGAATGATCTTCCGATTTTAATTATCCCAGAAACGATAATCAAACTCGATATCACCATAACCAATGAAAAACATTTATTAGACTTTGGATCAAGCTTGCTCCTATCACATTCATTAATATGAACATATGATAAACAATCAAACACTTTCAAATAAGAAAGTTTTATCTTTTTATTTCTCCAGACTTTTTCAGGATTTCTAAATTCAAGAGGAACAGAGGGTCCCCTGTTTATCATGTAGGCAACAATATTGATAGCTTCTGCCCATAAGGTTTTAGGTAGCCTTGTATGTAATCTCATGCTCCTAGCACGTTTGTTCAATGTTCGATTCATCCGTTCAACTACTCCATTCTCTTGAGGTATTCAGGGAACAATCTTCACCATACTGATCCCATTCACATCACAACACTTTTTGTAATATGAATTGATATATTCACCTCCGTTGTCGGATTTCAAGCACTTAACCTTCTGATTTATTTCATTTTCAACCAAAGCTTTTCACTTCTTGATAATAACAAATACTTCAGACTTATGCTCCATAAAATATACCCATACATTTCTTGTTGAATCATCTATAAATGTCACGTAGTATTGTGATCCACCAATAGAAGAAATAGGTGCAAGTCCCCACACATCAATGTGTACCAACTCTAACATTTCTTTCTTGAGCTCCTTCCCAATCTTTAAGAAACTTACTCGTTTTTGTTCTCCAAGTATGTAGTTTTCACATAACTGATGTTCAACAGACTTCAGTTCTGGAATTTGTTGATTCTTCAAAAGAATTTTCATTCTTTTTTTGCTCATATGGCCCAATTTTGTAATGCCACAGCTCACTGTTCTTCGAATCATCAACTACAACATCAATTGTTTCTCTACACGTTGAAGTCGTGTATAACGTTCCAGTTTTGTGATCTCGAGCAACAATTATTGCTCCTTTAGTCACCTTCCACGCACCATTTCCACAACTGAAATTGTGACATTCTTCATGAAATTGTGTGATAGAAATCAAATTGCGTATTAAACATGGAATGTGTCTCACCTTATTAATCTTCTAAACAAAATCGTTTTCCATCTTCAATTTGTTGTCCCTAATGCCAACAATATCTAGTGGCTCACCATCTGTGAGATAAACTTTACAACAGTTTCCAACTACATAATTCTCCATTAAATCTTTATGGGTAGTGGTGTGGAAAGACGCTCCCGAGTCCAAAACCCATGAATCTACCGGGCTATCAAAAGACAAAAGTAATGCATCAGTGACAGTTTCTGTAACAACATTGACTGCATCATTTTTATCATCACCGTTTCTCTTTGATGTTTTTCCGTTCCTCTTCAAATGACCCAATTTACCACAATTTCAGCATTTCAATGTCCGCTCAGACTTGGACTGACTCCTCCTACTCCTCGATATAGACATACTCTTACCTTTGTTGAACATTTTCTCCTTTACTATTAATATTTGTTATGTCATTTACTATGGCTATATTTTTATTTATTAATTATTTGCTCTGTGATAAATTGTTTATATATTTTATTTATTAATTCTTAATAGATTGTAGATAAAGAATGAGGCATGACAATGAGTAATCCAGTTAACCTTTTTAAATAAATACTAACTATTATTTATTAAATTCCACCACGGTAGTGGCTGTCAGAATTGACTTAATCAAAATGTTATGGATTAAATTTTATTTAAAAATATTTTGAATTTAAGCAAGAGATGTCACTGTAAATATCATGCTAATTCTCCTTTAATACTAACAAAAATAAATAAAATTATTTATTAAAGAAAATAATCTTTAAATAATATAGTATTTTTATACAAGATTCTATCCTAATTAAATTATTTATCAAATCAAGTAAATTCAATTTACTTTAAAAATATCATCAAATATTAATACTTTATAAATAATTTTATTAAATAACTTAACTTTTTTTTATAGGTAATACCAAAAAAAATTATTTAAATAATTTAGATGAATTTATTTAAATTTAACCCGAATCCTAACCAGATTGATGACATCTTGATACATAATTAATGAAGATTGTTTGAGATAAAATTTTCTATTTTTCCAAGTTTTATTTATATGTATTAGAAATGGGATGTAGATTGTAGATAAAGAATGAGGTATGACAATGGGTAATCCAGTTATAACCTTTTAAGTAAACATTAACAATTATTTATCAAAGAAAATAATCTTGTATTCTTATAGAAGATTCCATCATAAATAAATTATTAAATTAATCAATTTATCAAATTAAGTACTTTTTATTTACTTTTTTTTTAAAAAATCATTAAATATTAATACTTTATAAATATTTTCATTAAATAACTTAACTTCTTCTTTTTTTATAAATAATACCAAAAAGATTATTTAAATAATTTAGATGAATTTATTTAAATAACTCAAATCCTAACTAAACTAATGACATCTTAATACATAATTATTGAAAATTTTTAGTGATAAATTATCTATTTCTCCAAATTCATTTTATTTATCTATTTTTTATTTTGAAAGTTAGTCCCGACTCTTCCTTAAACTTAAAACATTTTAAGTAAGAAAACTATTTGAATAGATTTTCAAGTTATTATTTTTTTTATTATTGCTTGGATACTCTTGGCATATATTTATTTTTAATTCATGTAGTATGATTTAGAACAAAATAATTAACATAAACATCATTATTAAAGAAACATTGGACAATGTATGAATGGGATGATATAGTTCATATTACCTAATTCTCTCCATATGTCAAGCTAATAGTAAATTGTCAATTTATTCTTCAAGACACAGCCAAGACTAATGAATGTGCTTACTCCTTTGAGCAATCCTTAGGTTTGAAAGATATAGTGCCAAGCTTAAGATCATATCCTATCAAGAAGTTCATTTGTGCCAAGTTCCCCAATATGGGTATTTCATCATTTGGGAGCATAGCCAAGCACGCCGCATTTCCACTCAAAACGAAAATATTCGAAGACAACAATTTCACGTCAGCGCCACCAGCAAAATGGGCAGTGATAGTTGGTGGTTTGAAGCTCTTGTTATTTTTGTAGCAAAGACTAAGAATTTGTTCAGGATCCTCAATTGGCACGGCATGAATCACACTTTTCAATGCATGCTCTAGCTCTTTCAACGTTTGTGATGGTAAGATAGTCAATGTAGTGCCTGAATCAATTATCATATTACCTTTCTCACCATTAAGAGCTTCTCCTGATTCAAATAGTCTTATCTTTTTGTGGCCAACACTAATCGCTTCCAATGTGAGGTAATAGAAAGTGTCTCCCCTCCTTCTGACCAAGGGTGTGGACACCACCCCGGAACCAAAAACACGCGCATTTGAGCCAAAGTTGATCGTGCTACTCACATTAGACAAACTGTTAGGCACAAGACAATATGAGAACTTTCCATCGATAGTTTTATCAAGCTGGGTAACGAGAGAAAGGGGTCCACCTCCAAGCCCGATGATGCCTGCAGTGTTTGGTTGGAATGAGCCTCGGCTATTGTGCGAGCACCCATAGGCCAAATTCGGGATCGAGACTCCTCCCATGGTATAAGTTTCCAAGGCTAGGACTCCGGTGCTTCTGGAACTATCGCCGTAGGCTAAATTGTATACGCAACTTTTTGTGTCCCTTGAACATGTATGCGATTCATCTAAGGATTCACATGCACTAGAACCACATGGTTGTGGTCTAAAAGTTGAAGATTTCTTCGAATTGAAAATGGGTTGATCTTGCTCGAAGCAGTTGTCGCATGGCATGCACTGGGTCCATGTAATATCGCTACCTGTGTCAACGATTGCCAATTGCTTGAAGGGCGGTGTGCCAATGAAAAACTCCATGAGGTACTCTCCATTACCTGGAAAGACTTTTGTGTTTATGTTTGAATTGTTTGTATGATTATGGGCCGACTTAAAATGAGACAAACGGGACATAGATCGACGGATAGCTCCAACCATGCGGTCTGAGTGGCTGATAGACGGGTCGTGAAATGGCGACTCGGGTGAATCTCTATGGATGAATTTGGTACTAAAACCATTCAATGCATTTGTAGAAAAGATGGCTGAAAATTGTAACAAGAGATATAAAACTAAGGTTGCATTGTAGAAAGAAAGGCTAGTCATATTGAAACAAGACCAAGAAAAAAAGAGAGAAGGTAAGTTGTAGATGTTGAGAATGTAGAATATATAAAAAGTAAGATAATGATAATATAATTAAATAATTAATTGAAGAGATAAATATATATTACTTAATTGTTTATTAGATTACCATGATCTTGAATACTGATTAAATTTACACAATCTCCTTAATTAATTATAGCACATTTAATGATTTGAAAGATAAATATAGATATTATCATATTGAATGTAACTTTTTTTAAAAAAAAAAAAAAAAAAAAATATTTTTAATGTTGTAAGTTGTGCCCAAATAATTAATTTGGTTCATGTAACCTCTCTTTTTAATTAAAAAAGGGTCAATATATTTTATATATTATTAAAATATATTTATAATATATATTAATATTAACAAAATCTTATCTTTCAATTAAAAAATTAAAATATTTACAAATTATTAATAAATCAATTTAAAATTTAAATATTATTATAGACACCCAAATTTTATCTCTATTTATAATTAACATTTGGACTCATTTGAATAAAGTAAAATATAGATAAATCAAAAAAATGAAAAAAAAATTAAAATGAATTTTAACTATTTATTAAAATGAATTAAAATGAATTAAAATGAATTAAAATTTGTGTTAGATTTTTGTTTTGCATGTAACAAAAATAAATAAATGTAAAACACATTAAAAAAGTCCTAGATGCAACCCAAAATTCCAAGTCAAATGAGGTATGCCCCCAAGAACGAGAAGAGATATAAAAATGGAGGTAGCTTTACTGGAGGAGGGATTTTTGGACAGAGGTTGGCACAACACCCAGACCCGAGAAAAGAAGAGAAAGAGAGAGATGGGAGGGGCAGTGAAAGTCTTGAGGAAGACCAAAGGGCCATTGAGGAACACGCTCGAGCTCGATAGAAAGTCCTCAATCTACGTGGTGTTAGAATCTTTAATCTACCTCTTTAATCTTAATATATATGTTATAAATTAAGATAATTTATAGTTTTGAAACATATAAATACATTGATCGGTAATGAATAACGGCTTATTAAGTCGTTATTCAGATATTCTCTACATCTTGGATCTCTCAATTTTAATTCTGAATCTGGATCAGAATGTCAGATATGAGTGAGGTTTATGCATTTTAATCCTTTGTGGATAGACCACGAAGGTTCTTGAGAGTGAACAAACATTCTACATCTAGTCTGATGAGTTTAACGTAATAGGTAGACTATTTATATGGGTTGAGGACCTAGCCATAATATATCAATTTACTATTAAATCAATCCACAATATACTACGATAATTTGTAGTTGCGAAAACATACATAGATTAGTAATAAAGAACGGTTCATGAAGTCGTTATTCAGATATTCTCTAGATCTTGGATCTCCCTTAGATCTCCAAATTTTAGTTCTAAATCTGAATCGGAATGTCAGACGTGGATGGGGTTTATGCATTTCAACCTTCTGTCGATAGCCCTCGAGTTTTCTTAAGAGTGAACAAGAATTCTACATTTAGTCTAATGAGTTTAACATAATAGGTAGACTATTTTAGAGCGGTCAGACGGGCCAACCCATGGCGGGGCGTTCCTACCCACCAAAACTATTGTTTGACGGGTCGACGGCGGGCCGACCCACCATCCCGGAGGGCTGAAAATTCCCAACCCAACCCAAGGTGGGTTGCGGGTTAGGCAGGACAACCCACGGGTTGTCTCACTACAAATAAAAATAAATAAAAATCATTAATAGTTCGATAAAACAAGAGTTCAAGAACATGATCAAATAATCATAATAAACACCAAACAATAGTTTTGTCTATCGTTACACATTAATTGACCAAACAGTTTAACAAAGTAACTAAAATTTGAAAAATTCATTTGAGAAAAGTTAAGTATTTTGTTGTTCAATTTCCAATCACTGTCAACAAAATGGACAGTCAAACAAATAACCCCTCATTAGTAAATGCTATCCACAAATCTGAAATTAAACAAACTATGTTTTTAATGGTAGCGAAAACATGCTTAAAATTCTCTTTCTCTCTCATGCATGTAGAATCGGTTAATATCAGAAACAACAATATTTCTAGAAATAAAAGCACCATCGTGATTTACATGCTTCATCTAGGCTCTAATACCAGAATAATCAACAAATACACATGGTAAATCACGTCTAATGATTGCACAAATCAGTAGCTCACGTGAAATCTTTTTGTCTATTTTCTTAGACTTCATCTTTCCATCTTGATCAAGAATAATTTTTCCTACGTCGTGAAACTTCAATTTGTTGCAAGTTTTAACATGATGCCACAATGTAGAAGTATCATAATGTTTACCCCCACATTTATATTTTTTTTACATCCATTACATTCAGATTTTTCTATATTATCAATTCCCTTCATTTTCTTAAAATACATCCAAATATCATAATATTCTCAAGACTTTTTAGATGACTCTTCATCATGCTTAGAACTTTCAAATTCATCAACATCCAAATTAATACCTTGATTTTGAGAGGAGTCCATTTCGAGAATGAATCTGTTATTTAACAGAATATTAAGTTTCAGACTTTCAGTGTGAAGCCTTTGGAACTGGAACCAAGTTTGAATCCACAAACCCTTCAAGGTGAGAACGAAAAAAAAAGATGGAACAAATATGTAGTCAGTGGTCAATGAGCGAAGTATTAAGTATTGACTGCTGTAGTCTGGAACCAAGTTTGAATCCACGAACCCTTGAAGGCGAGAACGAAGTGAAGAAATGCAGAATAAATAAGTAGTCAGCGACCAATGGCCGAAGTATTAAGTATTGACTGTTGTAGGTTGCTTGAGAGAGAAAAACAACTAAGGCTATAAATCAGATTAGATTTTTTTTTGCCAACCCACGGGTCAACCCAAGCTCGACCCGCCTAGGCCCACGACCCGAACGGGATGGCCCGTGTAGGCCCACTTTCAAATGGGTTGCTAATATTTTAATTCAACTCGTCTAAATTGTTTGGCGGGGCGGGCCAACCCAATGAGCCTAACCCAAATTAACGGCTTTGACTATTATATGAGTTGGGGATCTAGTCTTAACAGGCCCGGCCCAGGGGTAAGCCCAACAAGACTCTGGGCTAGGGCAGACCTATCCCCTGGGCAGCCCAATGATTCTAAAAAAAATTAGTCTATAACTGTTTTATACATTTCCTTTCCTTAGCCTCTAAAGAGTTTTTTTTTTCTTTTCCTTTTTCATTTACCTTTTCTCTCTATCATTTTAATACTCTCATTATCATCATAAATCTTTTTCTTTTATATTATTTTCTTATAATTTCCTAATTTAATATATTTCTTTTAAATTCTATAAACTTCTTATATTTACTTATAAATTGAATAGAGTATATTTTAATTTTATTAATTTTATTTTTAATTTCTGAATTAGTTTTCAATTTTATTAAAGAATTTTTTAATTTAAAATATATTTTAATATTTTATTATAGTTATATGATTTTGATTTTTTGAAAATTAAGTATTTAGGTTAAATATTACTATGTTAGTAAAATAGTAGTTAATATGTTATTGTTAATAGTTAATAGTTAATGTTAGTATAATAATATTGTAGTTTTGTAATTACTTAGCATCAATATAAGGAAATTAGGAATTTATTTTTAAAATACTTAATCTCCCTTACATTCAACCCTTATATTCAACATTGTTGTAATGACTATGGCCTATGTGTAGCTTTGAAAGATTTGTATTTGATAATTATCTCAATTGTAGATATATATAATTCTTAAAATAATAAAGAAACTATGTTTAGTTTTACAAAATCAATTATGTTAGCATGTTAGAGTAGTAAACTTGGTAAATAATGTTAGTTTATATTTATGTTAAATTTTGAGTTTGGAAATTAGGGTTTAGGAACTATGTATTTATGTTAAATATAAATAATGTTATAACATCGACTAATTTCTCATTGTTGTCATTTACAAATTAAGTATGTTACCTCACTTTTGTAAAAAAAAAAAACAATTATGTTAGCATATTAGGCTAATAAATTTAGTAATTAATATGATAGTTATTAGATTGCAAGTTTACAAATTAAAATTTAGGATTATGTTATATAAAATAATTATATAACTCATAACATTTTTGTTAAATTGTTATTTAAATCAAAATAGAGCAAGGTTTTTTAAAACAAATTTCCGGATCTTATAATAGAAGAAATAAGCATAATGCAATGAAAAAGTCACTAGTGGGATCCATTTCTAAACTATTCAATGAAAAAAATAAAGTTTTATCCTTCATGTTCGATTCTTAAAGTTGAAGACATAAGTAATGAAAAAAATGATACGATTAGAGATGAAGAAACAAGTGATGAACAAAATCATGTCATTAGAGATTAACGTGATAGTGAAAAAGATGATATATTCTTCAAGAGATTTTCAACCACCGACAAATGATATAATCTTAGAGATTAAGGAGTTAACGAATAAAATGAGCATAAAAGTATAAATGAAGAAAATGAGAAAAAAAAAGAAGATAATGATGAAGAAAATGAGAAGGAAGAGGAGGGTGTTAAGGTGATTATGAGGATGAATGTGTTATTAGATATGTGAAATCGGGACTGTGGAGAAGTATTAACGAGCAAAATGAGGATAAGGTTACTTATTTGAGGTCCAATTAAGATTATAAAAAAAATGATACATTTTCAAGAGAAAGTGTTCGAGAGGACACTTTTTTTATTTTATGGCTTAAGTATATTATTTAAACTTAACAATTATTATTTATACAAGTTAAATAAAATGGTGGGTCTAGGGCAGACCAATATTGTGGGCGCACTGAGTCTTAATATACTAATTTAATATGCAAACATATCTTTATATATATATATATATATATATATATATATAAATAATGATGCTTAATTTTTAAAGTGTCCAGATTTCCGGGTCGAGAGTTGTGGTTAATTTGGATATATATGTGAGAGTAATGGATATTTGGGTCGGATTGTGGGTTGACCCACCAATAAACTTAAAACGGTTAAAAATAAAATTAAAAATACTATAAGTATGGTTCGAACTTGCAACCTAACAAAACAAGTACAACCCATAAAAATGCTATAGGTATGTTTTGAACTTGCAACCTAACAAAACAAGTACAACCCTTTAACCAACTAGGCTAATAACACTTTATATTTTAAATTTGATGAACACAGTTGTTCATCAATAATTTTTAATTGATCATAATTCTCTTTTGACTATACGCTATAGATTTCACTATTATTAGTGAGTAATAATGACAGAATTTCGTCAAATTTATAGAGATAGGGGACATAATTCATATGGATATAGTGAGTCTCGCATGTGCTACTTTAATGTTAGTTTTTATATTTTCTCTTTTACTCGTAGTATGGGGAAGAAGTGGACTCTAAAAGTCAAACTAATTGAGTTGAGAAATCAAACTGTATTAATTGTTTTAGAGATCGTTATACAATGTTAGAGTAAATAAATACTTGAGTCGGATTGTGGGTTGACCCGCCCATAAACTTAAAACGATTAAAAATAAAATTGAAAATGCTATCACATTTTTACCGTAATATTTTTTAACGATTTTTTATATTATTACTCGTGAAAATGAATGTGATACATGCTAGTTTATTATAGATGTCTAAATAAGCTCATAACATTTATATTTTAATATATCACTTTAATTGAGTTTTAATTTTTTATGATAACAACTAATATACAATTATTAAATAATATATTTATTCAAATATTGAAATTAATTTAAACACGCGGCGCTAAAAAAAAAACGAAAGGTTGGATGCTTCAATCCGAAAATTTTTCGTCAAAGTCGGTAGGAAACCACGAAATTATGGTTAACTTCATTTCGTGGACTGCTGTCTAGAAGAGGTCAAAAAAGGTATGCCTTGAAAGAGGAGGGTGGTGGTGAGAAACATAAGAAGAAGGGGAGATCAAAGAAAATGGATTGAATTTTAGGGAGAAGAGGGGGCGAAAAGAAACAAGATAATTGATTTTGGTTCTTTGGAGCAATTCAAGATTTTCAACCCTCAAAATCCGGGGATTCTGTTTATTGCAAGACCAATTACCAATTGGAGTTTATTCTTGAGGTTATTAGCTAGCTGTGTAAGTCCATAATTTGATTCATTATGTAAAGTCCCGAAATTTTCAAAAAAAAAAAAAAAAATCAATTTAGTCAAAAATAACATTTCTGAGTTTTAGCTTTCTATTATTCAATCTCTTGATGTAGTTGAATTTTATACATACTATAGTTCTTAATTGTCATCATGTTTACATTTATGTTCAAAGCTCCCTTGGTATTTGAATTGTAATAAGTGAATTACACTTATGTTTATGTATCGTTTTTGAATCGATTTCCTCAATTTGTCAAGAATAGCTGCCTGTTTCTTGGCGTAAGTTTTGTTGTAATTGTACATGAGAAATTGTGTTTGATATTGACTTTTGTTTAACAAATATTTCAACTTGTACCTAAGTTTTAAATATGCTTTTTAGAACATAAAAAAATGGAAGTCCCAGATTTGACCCGCCTTGCCTCATGTCGAGTTTGTTTCCATTTTGATTTTTTTATATCTTCCTTTTAAATGTCTTAATTAATTTTTAAAAAATCAAAAAAATTATAAAACACCAAAAAAAAAAAAAAGTATTTCTAATAAAAACAATAAATAATTTTGAATGCAGATCCGAATTTATCTTTCTTTTAAAACTAACATTTCATTTATTTTCTATGTACCATTTTCGAGCATCGCTAATCCCCTATATGTATTAGTAATTTTATTTGTATTTTAGATTTAAGACTCATGACAATAACATAGACACATGTCGTAGGATCAAAAATATACAAGTCTTAGTCACATGTTTATATTTGAATTTATCCTTAGTATCATGTTTTAGGATATGATAAATAAATAATGTGTAAAATAATATATTTGTTTAAAAATTACCAAAAATTTAAAGTCGAGACCATTATTTGATGGACATGTGAGATATAACGCTGATATATTTTTTTTTATCATATGTAACAAAGCACTGAATCAAGAACATAATATTTAAAATGCGTTTAAACACGAAAAATAATTTTGTTTCTTAATTTCTCGATATATAAATTAAGTGATGACTCTAAAAAGTCATAGTTAATCTAAATCAACGATTTTGAAAACACTCTAGTAAAGTCTGTCATTTTGGTTCATCGTCTCACTCGAGACTCGAGAGTAAGGTGAATTATGAGGCATGACTATCGAGTTTGAAAACCTCTTTATGTAAGGACAAATTCATGATTTTTTTAGGCTATAAAGATTATAGGTATTACATTATTACGGGTAATAAGTTAGCATATTAATTGAACCTATCCACGAATACCCTTACTAAAATAAATATAAAAGATTTAAAAAGTGATTAGAATACCCGGTTTAAATAACAAATTTATATATTTAAAATTTTATCTCGTATTATTGAAAATGTAACAAAAAAGAAAAAAAAATCTATAAAATTTAACAAACTCTTACATATTATTTAAATTATATACTTTATTCTTTATAAAATAAAATTTATCTATTATAGAATCCGAATCAATATTTTCAACAAACTCTCGTTCAATATAAATTATCAAAGTCAAAAAGACTCAAAAACAAATCGAATCAATCAATCAATTAATAATTTGATGGCTTGTTTGTTTCAACTAATGTGCGACACAATTCAATGATGGAAAACATTTGAAAATTCTCATTATGACATTAATTTTATAATGCTAAGTTAGGATCTGAGATAATGTATTTCTTGTTCACTAGAGTATTATGCATAATACTTTTCGATCAATTTATAAATATCTTCAATTTTAAATGAATTATAATTAAGTGTAGAGTCTAAAGAAGAACTAATTATAAGGTGTTCTACTGTTTCATTACTAAATTATTAATTCAACTTTTTTTTGGTTGAAAATATTCTATCATTGAATCGAAGATATTGAAATGACAGTGTTTACAAATTGTCAACGAATTTTTTTTGTTGGCTTGAACGTCTTGTTGCATTTTTGTATTTAACATTTATATCATGAATTTCAATGGCATGTGGTCATGTGAAAACCATTTAGATGTATTTCATGAGATGATTAATTTTTTTCTCTTAGATTGAAAATTAGTACTTTAATAGTTGAGACTAGATGTATAAGACTCAATATTAAGAAATTTTAGGTCTCTAATTCACATAATTTTGTGCATTAAATAAAGTGTGAAAATAAATCCAAAGATTTTAAAGCTATTAGACAACATGCTTGGTAGCACTAATTAATTTTCACTTTAAAATTTCCCAAATTTTATAAATCTTTTGTCGCAATTTGACCTTCAATCCGACAAAAAAAAAACATTATTGTAGTCATTTGATTATTATTTTTATTTAGAAGACCCTGATTACCCACTCCTATATGATATTTCTTTTTGTCACTAATGTTAGATATTTGATTAATTAAAAAATTAACTTAGTTTTTTCTTATTTCTTCTTTCGGCAAGAAGAATTCCAAATAATTAAAATATTAAAGTTCTAAGCATTAAATTATTAATGCGATTCAGAATTAGTTTCATTTCACAAGATACTTACTGTTCATGTTCGAGCTAGTTCTAGTATAGCAACCAAAATATCAATAGGACATCTATTTACCATTCTAGAAAAAATATCAAATCTGAAAAAGTTCATTCATTTCTATAACCTGAAATTGAAAATAACCAAGGTTAAAGTATAACATAATATATATAAGATATTATTAAAATATTGTAAATTGTAATAATATAATTAGAATAAAAAATAATATATTTATAAAATATTATATAGTATAATAAATTATTATTATATCATTATTATTTTATATTATTAGATTAGTTTCCTTATAAATTCAATGGAATGTTTATATAATACACATCACCTATATAATCTAAAATATAACATTTTAATACAATTTCTTTATTCTTTTTATTTCTTATATATATTCTATATTCTTACATGGTATCACAGTCTTGTTATCGTTCTTGAGTCAATTAAGTGATAGTTTTCTGCTGCCTCTATCAATGGTTACTTTAGTCATTGATGGAGGACTCTAATAATGCTCTAATATTTTATTCTTATATTTTTAATAATGTATTTTCGTTTTAGATATTTTAATTGATGTTTTAATATTATTCGGAAATCACATTCTTTGAGTTTTGATTTTAGTTGTTGCTTTAGGCAAGCAATTTTATACTCATGGGATTTGACCTCTTGCTGGTTTTATTTTATGAAACACACGGATGCCCCGTCATTGGATGGATTTTGAGACTCACAAGTAACTTTAGAGTTATTTAGTTATTGTTTCACCCCAACATTTAATGCCCATGGGATTCGACGTCTTCGCTGGTTTATCATTCAAAACATTGACATCCCGTAATTTGATGGATCTCGAAAATTTCTAAAGCTTGAAGAATACATCATCAACATTTCACATCTAGATCGTCTTTAACCTTAAGTTGTTCAAATATTGTCCATCTTTAGTTTAAGGAGGAATCTTAGAATATAAGATAATAATATTATCACAATATTATAAATTATGATAATATCATTATTATTTTATATTATTAAATTAATTTCCTTATAATTTCAATATAATGTCTATATAATAACCTAACCTATATAACCGAAAATATAACATTCTAATACAATTTCTTTATTCTCTTTATTTCTTATTTCTTATGTATATTTTATATTCTTATAGCCAACAACATATAATCAAATAAACTACTATTCCTTGGAGCAATCCGTTGGTTTGAAAGAAACGATTTGTTTATCAAGATCATATCCAATCAAGTAATCCCTTTGAGCAATGTTCCCATATATGTTCACATCTTCACTTGCAGTAAACCCTAGGCACATCATATCCAAATCGTCGTCAATGTAGAAAGTGCTTGTCCACGGCAATTTCAAGTCCGCCCCACCAGCAAAATGAGCCGTAATTGTGGGAGCAGTAAATTTCTTTGTTTTCTTATAACAAAGTGTGAAATACCCTTCTGGATCCTGAATTGGATGTGCATTAATTGCACGTTTCATCGAGTTCTCAATGTTATCGCACAAGGTCGCGGGCAAAAACGTAAGTGTCGTGCCCGAGTCAATTATGATGTTACCAGCTTGCTTAATTGGACCATCTTTTCCGTATCTTGTTGTTGCATTGCATGGAAATCTTGATTTTCCAACGCTCATCCCTTCCAAGGTGAGGTAATAGTAGGTATCTTGGTCACGTTTTTCTATTGGAGTTGAAACCACTTTCGAACCCGACACAACCGCATTGGAGCCGAAGTTGATCTTGCTATTCTTACCCTTTTTATGATCGGATAACAAACAATAAGAAAATTTTCTTTGGATGGTTTTTCGAAATTGATTAATCAGCGAGAGGGTCCCATCTCCTAGGCCCACAATTCCCGAAGAATCGCGCTGAAACTCTCCATGGGAAGCGTGCGAACACCCGTAGACTAACTTTGGGAACGAAATTCCCCCGATTGTGTAAGTTTCCGTGGCGAGTACTCCCGTGGAGTAGGATTGGTCTCCATAGGATACTCGGTATCCACAAGTTGTGTTCGCTTTATAACACGTCTTATCGAGTTGTAAATCATTGCATGAACTCGAAGTGCATGGTAGTGGTTGAAAGGTGGACGACTTTTCAGAATTAAATATGGGTTGTTTCTGCTTGAAGCAGATATTGCACGGAAGGCATTGAGTCCATGTGGTGTCGCTGCCCGTGTCCACGATCGCTAATTGCTTGAAAGGTGGTGTGCCAATGTAAAACTCCATGATGTACTCGCCTGCACCCATTAACATTGTCGAGTTTATGTTTATGGTTGGATTTTTTACGCTATTCATGGTTTTGATGTTAAGAGTCGACTTGAAATGTGTCAAGCGGGATATTGATCGTTGAATGACTCCATTCAAGCGTTCCTTCGGGCTAACAGATGAGTTGTATAACGGTGATTCGGGTGAATCTCTATGAATGAATTTCGCACTAAAACCCTTAGATGCGTTCTCAGAAGAAACTGAGAAAAGTTGTAACAAGAGATATACAAATAAGGATGAATATTGGTAGAAAGAAAGGTTAGCCATGTTGAACTAAACTAAGATAAAATGAAAGTATAATTAACTATAGGCAATGGTAGTATTTTATAGATGAAGAAAAAAGAAATTTAAAAGAAATTCATTGTATATTACATCTATTTTTGATTTAAAGCATATCTGAAAAAAGTTTGATATATATTGGGAAATAAATGAATTAAAATACTAATTACAGTACTTCCATAATTTGTGTTAATTAACCTGACAAAATACAATGTATAACTGTAATACATATATATATTCACACTATCATTAAGAAATTTAACTATTAAATTAACATAATTTCTCTTTCATTTAGAAATTTAGAAAATATTGAAACATATTTAATAAAATTGACAAAGTAGAATTTTATAAAACTCACCAAGTTCTTGATAAGTTTGATTTTTCTTTCTTTCTAAAATAACAAAGATTTAAAATTTGTATTCAGCTTAAATCAAATAATTAATTTCATATTTATAAATAATATTTAAAGAAATTATATACTCTAATGAAAATATGGAATTAATTTTTTTATTCTTTTTATTAATTTACAAATAAAATATTATATATATATATATATATATATATATATATATATATATATATATATATATCATATATCTTTTTCACTAAATTCTTATACTTTTATGAATTAAAATAATTAAATATATTGTGAATAATTTAATAATAAAATATTAATTTTTTAAATTATTTTTGTCAAAGATTACAGTAATTTAAAAATTATTTGGGTTAGATCTATAAAACAATATGTATATATATCAAATTACATAATAATAATAATAATAGTATCATAATTCACAAGAGATAAGTTACCAAATCAAGTAAAAATAAATAAATTAGAATATGGATAATGATTCAGAAATAATTTAGATAACGATGTAAAATATAATTTTTTTAAAAAAAAAAAATTATTTTAATTCTAACAAAATTTTGAATGAAATCATAATCACACAAAAAAAACACAAAAAGAATTATGTCAAAATATTAATTTCTAAATATGTTCAATTCATGAGAGATTTTTTACTTTGTAAACAATACTTTGGGTATTAATTTACAAAATCTTGTGTCTTATGAACTCAATTTTAAAACTCTATTCTAAAATTCCTCCTATTTTAACACTCTATTCTACTTGGGTATTGATTTACAAAATCTCGTGTCATATTGCTGAATTTTAATATTTATTAATTAATTAATTAATTGAGTTTGATTTTAGAGCTATTATCAACCAATTACATTATTGTTGATTTTTTTAATTAAAATTTTAGTTAGATATTTCATAAAATTTGACATATATAAAACAGTGTAATCACTCAAAATCTAACTACCTAATTTATAAATATAAAATAATTATTTTAATTTATTTTTAAATAAATAAAATCAAAATAATTAAAAAAAAAGCTAAAAACCTAATTAAATAATTAATTAGTTTAATTATTGTGATAATTAAACATAATTAATTAAGAATAATTGTTAAATAAAATTATTTAAGATTTATGTTTTACTCATTTTATCTCAAAATAATTTTTGAAAAATTAAATAGATTAAAATAAATAATTTAAGATTAAATGTGGTACCAATTTTATTTAAAACAAAACTTATTTAACCCAAAAATATAAAAAAATAATTAAATAAATTGACAAAATAAATGTTATATTTATTTTAAATATTTTGTGTATTTTAAAAGATTAAAAATAAAGGCAAAATGGTGAAAGAATAACTAATTTCAAATAAATCCTTAAGGTTTTAAATAAAAATTTGTAATCGGGTGTAGCCGAAATTTGGGAGAACAACTACAACAAAAACCGCGATCATATAATGGACGCTGGATTTTCATCCATCGCCCAAGAGCAGCCCACGTCGCCCGCTACAACAAAAGGAGCGCGTGCTCGCGCCACACAAGATCAGTCAACGCTTTGTTAGCTGAAACGCGACGGAACGACCAAAACACAGAGACGCGCTAAAGGAATGCCAACGGACCGCTCTGCGTCTACGTTCTTGCCCGAAATGACATTATTTTGTCCCCCGATCATCGTCTTCATCGCAACGCCGAATGGATAACAACCATCTTTGATTTTTTAAAGATGGAATTTCGTCGTTTCTAGACGGATTGATCCGTTCAAAAGTTGAAATGATCACCCTACCACAGTGATCATTTCCCCTACATCTATAGGCATCAATGATGCCTATTCCGACAACTGGCTAGAAGAACAACCAAAATACCATAAATAGATTTTGACTAATTTGATCCACTTAGCCCCCTCAACCGACTTCTGAAGGCTATAAATAGCATTTTTTAACAAATCTGAAGCCAAGAGATATCATCTCAAGCCACGAATCAAAGGTTTCAGAAAATCTTCCATTGAAGCTCTAAGTTTTTGAATTTTTAGAATTTTCGTGTAAGGCCTTAAAACTTGGATTCAGACATCTTCTAAGCTTTCTTAAGGTCTAAGGAGTGTCCTCCAACACTTAGTATGTTTTCAATCACCCTTTAATTCATACATCCATTTTAAAATTGAATTTTTTATATTTTAGTTTTTATAAGCTTGTAAGATGTCTGGTTGTTGGATTTTATGATTGGAAATTGTACATAGAATTATTTGTGAGCTTTCCGTGAAAGCAAGGATTGATCAATCGATCTCAAACAAAAAAACCTAAATTTGAATTTAAAAAGTTAAAAAACGGATTTTCTATTCTTTGACTAATCCTCAAGAACAACAACTTAAAAAGCTTCCAAACATGTTTCTTATGATGTTGGGCAACTATTTGGATCATGTTTGATCAAAATTATTGAAAATTTGAATTCTTAAATTGATCCAAACTAACAGTGTTCATGTTTTGGTATAAATCAAGTATATGAAGTATAAGGAAGCTATTGGCAAGCTCCTTACACTTCAAAACCAAAAACCTGTTTTTTGGCCCTAAACTGTTTTGAACAAATTAATCATCACATAGATCGAATGATACATTGGGATGATGTTTCTAATTCTTGGGAGCTTTGTGAAGCTACCCAAACCCTTGTATCAAGGCATATAAACTCCATCAAAATTGAAAAACTTGCAATTTTGATGTTATTGAGGACTAAGAGGTTCGACCAGGACCGAGAGGTCCGACCAGTAAATTTGAGTCAAGACCAAAATGTGCGACCGATAAATTTGAGTTAGGACCAAGAGGTCCGACCGTTGTTCTTCATATAGGTTTGAGAATTTTTACATCCGACCGAGAAGTCGAACTTAGGACCGAGGAGTCTCGCACCTGACTGAGAACTCCCTAACCCAAAACCGATGACTTTCACCCAAGACCGAGGAGTCCAACCGAGAATTCTAGCACCTGATCGAGAACTTCTAGCCAAGAATCGAGAGGCCTTAGCACCCTAACCGATGGACTTCCACACCCCGATCGAGGTCCTAAACCCGGACCGAGGGGTTCTCAATCAAGACCAAGGGTTCTTTAGCCCCAACCGAAAAATGAACCCATGACCTAAAACACTAGTCCTAAGGTCTGTTGGTTCCTCTTTTAATTCCAAAATTATTTTTATAATTTTGGAACCTCAAACCATTTTCTAAAAATTCCAAAAAATTAGAAAATGACTTCAAACTATTTTTTGGATATTTCAAAAAAAAAAAAAATTGATAAAGGATCTTTTTGGATTTATTTTAAATCCAATGCCTTTGAATACTGATATTATTTAAGTATTTTCCTCTATAGTCATCATTAACAACATGTACCAATATTTAAATAATTGTTATTAAAATTCTTTAAATACGCATAAACTTATGCATGTCTAGGACTAGAAGAATAGTCGGTTAAAATAAAACGTTATACAACCGATTTTCTAAAGCCAAATTTACAAGTAAAGACCATTTTTAAACGAGTAGGGAGGATGAAGTGCGAAATCCCTTTTCCGAGTATTACCAAACTAAGAACTGAAAAAAAATTGTAGCTAAAAAAAGTTTGTACACGTATACTTTTTTATTAATTTAAAAAATCAATTGGTGAATTTATTTTCAAATAAATAATCTTTAAATTAATTATTTTTATTAATTTAAACAACGAATTTCTCAAAAATTAAATTGTAATTTCATTACTACAAATTTAAAAATTATATAAATTTGAACTCAAATTAATTATTTTTAATTATTTTTAATAGGTTGTCAAGAAATTATTTAAAATAATGTTTTATTTTAAAATGATTTCAAACACACAAATGAAATTTTCGAATCTCAAATTTTCCACGAAATCAAGGGTTTTCCGAGTTACAAACATTAATTATTTAATTTTGATTTTATAGATGTTATTTTTGTATTATTTATTAATTAATTTTTTATAACTAACTCTCATTTAAATTTAAATGAATTCTTTATAAAATTTTATACAATTGTTTTACCATTAAAATCCGAATTAAATTTATATAAATATAATTTTATTTATTTTATTATATATAAGGATGACAATTATATTTGGTTTCATCTCTATGATTTGAATTTCTCTGATTGGATCTATTTTTTTTTCTCAGTTTGACTGAAAATTAGATGGAGATGATATTTATATACACGTCCCAATTCTCACCTGAATATTAATAAATATAATTAAATATATAACATCACAAATATATTTATATATTATAGTTTAAAAAAAAAATATTAATATTTTTTATAATAATATAAAATTTTAATATATTATATAAAAATATAATTTTATTATAAAAAATATTTATTTTTGAAGAATATAATGTAGAAAATGTAACTTAGAATAATAAATGCACCTAATCGGATCCCTTATTACAATCCTAGTTATATAAATTATAACTAGAGAATGATGTTGAAGATGAAGAATAAAGAGATGGAAATAAATTATTGTAAAAAGAATGATGTTGAAGATTAAGAATGAGGAGAGATAAATAATATTTATGAAGATGAATAGTGACAATAAATAAATATTTTGGTTGACGTGAAATGTAGTTGAGTTTAATAAACGATATATATTAATTATAATAATTATAATGATTAAGAATGTATATATTTAATATATATATATTATTAATTTAGTTGGTATCGGATTTCGGGTTCGGCACACTCTCCATCCCGAACCTAAACTGGTAATATTTTACCTTCTTGACCCCAATTTTATCATCCAATTTTATCATATGCTTCGAATTTGCAGTGTGGTTGGGCATATTACCCCCTAACTCTTTTGGGCTGATTTCATATTATTATTCTAAAAAAGTTGGGGGCATCATACAATGTCCTGATTTTAAGTCCTCACAATTATGGCATCATGTTTTTGTCATGTGAATATATATATATATATATATATATATATATATATATATATATATATATATATATATATATATATATATATATATATATATATATATATATATATATATATATATATATATATCCGCTTGAACTTAATGTAAAAATTTCCAAAATAAAAATTAACTTGAGAAGAATAAATTTTCTTTATTTTTGAGCTTGAATAAAGTCTAATACAATTTATTTATATTTCAGCTGGGTTTAAGCCCAGTACAAATGTACAACCCTACATAAATCCGACCAGTGTAATTCATCTCCACTTAATCATTTCACACATACAACTGAAGATTTACATTAAAAAAAAGTAGTTTTTATCTTTCATAAATAAGATTAATTAAGATAAACAATGTGATATGGCTATGAAATTATAAATTGGAAGAGCTTATATTATATTAAATCTAACAAAAT